>NW_026535261.1:0-23055 GCF_026225885.1 Hylaeus anthracinus
GAGAGAGAGAGAGAGAGAGAGAGAGAGAGAGAGAGAGAGAGAGAGAGGGGGGCAGAGGGTGGCGAGAGAGGCTGGGAAAAACGCGAGTATATCTCGCTTCCAAGGGGTAGCAGGAGGTTTTCCCGAGTTTATCGAGGCGTCTGATTCCTTTTTTTTCCCTCGATTGGCATCGATTTGCCTCTTCGGAGGGTATATACGCGCGGCCATCGGTCGTACGGTGTCGGTGAACGATAAAAAGGGATAAAAAAAGAATCGAAGGAACGAGAGGAAGCACAGCAGAGACATCGGGAGTGAACGGAGGGGAAAAAAGCGTGCGGTTATAACCGGGCAACTCAGCCGCTTAAATAATGTCGAGCAACCGACGAGGCGTAATTCACGTCGGATGAGCTATCGGTTCCGATATTTCCCTCGTCGAGGAGCCGAAAAAAAAGGACGAGGAACCACCACCATCCCGAAACGAAAGGGTACACGGGGGAGGGGGAGAAATCCGTAGGGGATCGATCACGTAATTATCGGAAATGCAGCTATCGTTGCCGGGGCGCTTCAACGACCAGCCGAAACGCATCAGCGAGCCGACGAGCTTCGTCGCGTCTGGGAACAAGACGCGGATAATCCGTACACGACTTGACGATCTCGTGCACTCCCTTAACCCCTTGCCACCCCTTGCCACCCCTGCGCCATAACTCTGCTTCGCCTACAGTTTTCGATATATATTTACGCATTTCAACGCTCGCCGATCTAGCTCGTCGATTGTGCTTTATTGGTGTTTCTTTCGTTTACTCTTCGTGGACAAAACGTAATTTCGAGGAAAAACTGTTGCGTCTGCGACCCTTGTCAGAGTATCCACGCATCCTCCAGTAATCGGCATCGTCATCAGTCGCGCGACGGCACACGTTGCAGAAGGGAGTCGGCGGTGTATCAGCTGTTGCTTTCCTCTCACGGGGGCTTTGCGGCGTGTCTGCTCCTCGTCTTCGGCGAACATCCATCGCAGACCAGCTCCGGGTCATTAAGAATCCATTAAGAGTTTTCCAAACTCGGGAAACTAAATATAAACTGGCTGCCGCGGGGTTGGCAGGTGGCGTCCCAGGGACGGCAACGCGAGCGAAAAGGAAGCACGGCGGCCTTTCGCGACGGCGCGCGGCGCGGCTAGCGTCTCGACGCTGATGGAACTATCGTAATTCCAGGCACGTAGATCCCGTGGACAGGCCGCGGGTCCACGCTGTCGGCGTGTTTTTCGAGAAAATGACATAACGTGCCGCGATGCTATAGTTAGATCCGGACGAATATACGCGGAAACGACCGCGACGAGATTACGTGCCTCCGAATACAACGGAGGAAATTATATCTATGCTCCCTGGGGTATATATCAAGAAATTTCAACGTTGCCTTTGCGTCGACGGGCACAAAAAGCTGTATGCAGTTTGCGTGGTAATCGCTGTGGACTGGTCTCGAATAACGATTGTTAGCTAAGAGTACCACGGACCCCAAAGCGCGGCAATAAAGGAAGCTGCCGCGAGCCGTGACAGGGGTGCAAGTAGGGTTACTTGGTAACCGATATAGTCCGTGAATCGTTGTGTTTCGAATCTGGTACGGAGCTTAATATCGAGCTAGCAGCACCACGATTTTCTTGAAAATGCCAGAAAGTACAAATTCACTGTTTCTGCTACAAATTAGTACAAAATAAGTAGTAAATATTCCACCAAGTTCGATATGATTCTGCTGATTTGGTCCTGCCAGTTTAACAGAGGTCCCTTGACGTCTTGTTCGAGAAAGAGCGAATCGATGACGAGTGAAAGTTGGCTTCCATCTGGTCGTGATCGACGCCGCTGGTCCAGCCGGCAACCTGGAGTCTTATCTAGCGTAAGGTGAAAGTCTTCCACCGGCACCGGTCCCCACGGCTGGTTTAATTGAAAACCAAAAGGCCTTCGAAAGCTAGCCGAGCTATCCATCTGCGATCACTTCACCGAGGTATATTCTCACCAGCGTATGCATTGGGATAAAGTGAGAGCAAATGCGAGATGATCTCTTGTATTTTTTTAAATCAACACGAAATCATTTATCTTTTACATATTCCATATATGGATGAGACTATTCAATTGACTGTTATTATTAAAACTAATACATATGCATATGGAAGTATATCAAACATTATTACGAGATGCTAGCTACTATTGCAAGAGTAAAAGGACAGCATATCTGATTGTGAGAGAACGTTTTGCATTTTCAATTCAACGCGATATGATTTATCTTTCCTTGATTCTATATATCTAAGTGTGTAGAAGATTGTTGTACAATTTTTCCCAATCTTCCTTTATTTTCAATCACATCCATCGTTCGTTTTGACAGTCATTCATATAATTTGGTCATTTCTTCATTTATTTTTCAAAGTCAGTCTCACTCTTCAACAACACAATGCTTTGAAGCATTCCAGTAAAACTCTATTTAACTTTAATATTTTCATTCCAAGATTTGATTCTATTATTAACAAAATTTGCCCATAGATAACAATACCCCTGGAAATTTCTTAGTCATTCCGATATATTTCCATAGATTGCAAAAATATTACGAAACTTTTCAAATCAATTTCGGAAACAATCAGATTCTACACGAGAAAGTTAAACAAACTGTTTCTGTATCTTTGTTAATAAAACAAATATAAAATAAAAACTTTTTTTTTGTAATATATTTCCGGCAACTTCGCCACAAAGCCTCAAACGCAATTTCCTCGGTCTCGATTTCCGCCCGTTAGCGAGCAGAATCGCCCTTAAAATATTCACCACCAGCGGGCAAACAGCCCCGCGCAACCTGTACAAAAGATGAATTATTTTGCGTTGATTTTAAAATGCAAGACATTCTTTCAGATGTGCTATCATTTCGTCCCGCAGTGTACGTTACTCTTTCTCATTCCCGGAGGATTAATCATCTATTCACGCGCGCCGCGCGGCCTTTTGTCCTTCAGCGACAAAGTCTCTTGGCTCGTATTCTCACAATTCTCGACCTAGAAACATCCAAGCGTTGTGTACCCGTGTCGTCGCGATGAGCGGCTCTCGTCTCCCAAGAATACCAAGCTCGCAGTGGTCTTTTTTCGTTGTTTTTTTTTTTAACTTTCATCTCTCTCTCTCTCTCTCTCTCTCTCTCTCTCTCTCTCTCTCAATTTTCCATGCTTCCCAGTTGCGTTTCGATCGCGCCCGTGAGCGGGTTCGTTGATCCTTGGAGTCGGTCGCGCAGACACCGGAAGCCCCTCGATAAAGCGATCGGGCCACGACGACGGAGATGGCTATCGCGGAATGTGGCGATTCTAGATGGACGATAAAAAAGATATCAGTTCCAGGCGAACGCCTCTTGGCGAAGGTTAACCAGAGTTGGCAACGCGATGCTCGTTCCACGCGACGAGACCCACTGTGTCCGTCAATGTCGAATAAAGCTCACAATGGCAACGCGCAATAACGTTGTCAGCGAAACATTTACGAGTTTTTGGTGTCTTGTTCAACTCCATCTTACTCCGCATCCCGGAAACGCGTGTCGTTAGGCAGCGTGGTTGTTGGGGGAGGAAGTTGTGCTTGTTGATTTCTTTTATTGACAGGGGTGACGAGTATACGGATGACTGGTTAATAAATGAAAATTTCGTAATTCGAACGGAAGAAATCGACGGGATCATAGTATCGTAGCATCAGGTGCGCGGCACTTGGACCGACGCAGTCTAACTTGACCTCGACGTAACCATTGCGGAGCGAGCGTAGGACTAATGAACGGTTGGTCGTTAATAGGAGGATTCCCCCATTGTGGATCGGTGGTCGAGCCCGTGCATGGGGCTGCGGGCGGAAACCCCATGCTGCCTTTGCTTCCTCTGGGACGCGCTCGACGCTCGGGGATCGTCCGTGGGACCCCTTTACGATTTACCAATCTCCGTGTTCCCTCCGTCGCTTGGTGGACACTTGGGTGTCGTTTGCGGAAAACATCCTCCGCGCGATCCCGTTGGCTCTCGACCGTCTGCTCTCATCGTTGAGATCAGAGGGTGCTCGATTTCGTATCTCCTGTCGCGAGAATCGTCGGCGACGTCGCCCGTCGCCCGTCGTACGATCAAACCAATGGGCATTGCGCTCCAAGACAATTCTGAATCATTCTGTTCGGTTCATTTCGCTGTAAACCCTTGACCCTTTCCATTCGAATCTATTTATCTACAACCTGTTTTTTTCTATAAGAGACGCTCGGCAAATATTTTCACTAGTTCATTTTACGAACGATACGAGGCTCGAGGTGGATTTCGACTGGAATTTACATCGACCGGATAATCTCTCTGTTTCCTTAAACTCGAACGTACCCGTGGTCCAGAGGGAGACCTCGATTTAAAATTCCAACGAAACCGGAATATTTCCGTGGATGAATTTTCCGCGCGATAAATCCCCGCCATTGACAAAGGAACCAGGGTTCGACTCGCTGAATTTTAATACAGCGCCACAGCCGATGCAAATTCGTGTTCGTAGCGCCCTTTTCCGATAAAAATTCATTTCGAATACCATCCAGCCGAATCCAACTTTTCAAACGCGCTAGGTCGACGCTCCGACTCCTACCGAATATACTCTGCTGAAATTGAACCCTTTCCAACCGCTCCGCGAGAAACACGAGTGTCGGGAACACGATCAGCACAGAATTAAGATTTCGTTAGACACCTGGGTTATAGGTAGATTAAACAGCTAGAATTGGCCAAATTTTATTTCAAATAAGAAATAACAGTTTCAGATTTATTCGTGGAAGTAAGAACAATCGAATACTTGGACTGTGCTTCCACGAACGGAAGGGGACGGCTGGAGGTCTCGATTTGTTTTTCTTGCTACGAAAGAATCTGCAATTTTTATTCTTTATGGGGAATAAACTTTGCCCGACTCCTCTGAGAGATCCTTGATAATATTTTCGAAAGGAAAATGGCTCGAGGACCAATTGAAAGTATCTTTGCAATGTTAAACATCCTCCCTTCGTCGCGCACAACAAAATCGAAACAGAGAGATTATCTGAACCCCCACGCCTCCGAAATCTTTTCACGACCGTCTTCCAGCCGAGACGCGGCTGCCCGTCGTCGATCTTCTCAGAGAAAAAGGCCGAGGGATGAAAATATCTGGCCGAGCCTCGAAGCTCGAGCCCCCGTCAAGAACGGGAGCAAAGTATCTGGTCGGTCAGCGAGATACATACATCCTGAATCCCAGAGGGATCCCAGGAAAACACAGCGCTCAGGGACCCTCCATATGTCACGGGATGATGTCCTACCCTCGACATAGGAACTCGCCCCGATCCGCGCAAAAATGCGGGGGCGAAGGAGATGGGAGTCGTGGGATGATAGGCGCGCGCGCGCGCGCGCGCGCGCGCGCGCCCACACACACACACACACACACACACACACACACACACACACACACACACACACACACACACACACACACACACACACACACACACACACACACACACACACACACACACACATACACAAAAGAGCCAAGGCGCGAGAGATAATCCGGAAGCGACGACTAGGATTCCACGACGAATCGTTTCCTGCCGCGTGCTCCTTTTCCAGTAGTTTCCAGCCACAAAAGAAACAGGACAAGGGGAGGGATGGGGCCGACAAATTTGATCGTTTCTTGCGGGAATGAGAAATAATTCCGAGGACGCGCATTGTGCTCGGTCGGTCGCGCGGCCGTTACGCCAGACGAGTCTGATAATGCTCCCGGCTAGAAAACAGAGACGAGCTCCTTTGAGGAATAATTTCGTTTCGAGGAACTCGTCGTGGCTCGACGGGACAAGGCCGACAAAAACCTAAAACTTTCCAGTCGGGAACTTTCGGGCTCGCCTGTATTTATTGGACAAAGTAAGTGTCCGCGTCGTTTCTGGGGACAGGACGAGCCCTGAAACTCTCGATCCTTCGTCAGACACAATTTAACTTTCAACGTTTAATATTCGCGGTAATTAAAAAGTGCACGGAGCGAGATTCGATTTTTTATTCTGGCAGAGGAGTACATTTGCTGGGTATTCGGGCAACAGTGACGGATTATAGCGATGCAGGTTATCGATGTTTTGGAAAGAAACGAAGATTGTTCTCGTACATTTGTTTGAGGTTACTTGAGAAACGAGAGGTACATACGTTTAGTGACTTGGCTCCAAGCAACACTAATTGTAACTAAAGTGGAGTCGCATTTCATTGCAAACATTTTCCCCTAACGAACACTCGATTCTTCCTCCAGAAATCCTCACCTTGTAATTCCTCTCCAACAATTTCAACCTTCGATACTATCTCTGCTTCGTAAAAGCTTCCTTGGTTTCGGAAGGTAAATTTGGTCGCACGGCCGCGGCCGGTCGCGAGGAAATCAAACGCAGAAAAAAGAAATGTCGAGCAAGTTCCGTTAAGAAAAATTGATCGGGCCGATTTGCATCGCGAAGGACCCGGCGAGGTAGGGCGCGCGCGGGTAAGATACACGGGTAAAAGCTTGGTAAGTTATTACAGTGTTATAAATTCAAATCGCGCGCCGTTTAAGATTCTAAGAGGATTAAAACTCGATCTCCGCGGCGCGGTTGCTGCCCGGACGGAGCGCCGCAGTTGCGCGCCCTCGCATTATTAATGTCAGTCGTTAAAAAAACATCCGACTGGCAATAAACACTCGTAACGACATGCTGCGAACTGCTCGGGGTGGTCCAGGCGGACCAGCGCGCCTCGTCCTCGGTATTCGAGGAAGTTATCCGGCCGAGTTCCAAATATAGAGCAAAACAAGAAGATCCGCGAGCGGAGGTGAACGTCGCGCCCGCGCCGCGGTGGATCCAACAGATAGAGAAGAAAAAAAAGGAACGGGAAACGAGGAAAGATAACTCGACCGAGAGGAAACGAGAGCCATATGGGCCACTCGACGGCGAAGCGTGCCTACGCTGTATCTAGAAAGAAACGTTGCTGCTAGGGTGGACGGGAGACGTTTCAAACCCGAAACGGGCAGGGAAGTTTGGGCAGCCAACCTCTCCGTGAAATATAGGGCTCTGCCTTGGCCTCGCGAGAGGAAAGTTACGAGGCACGCGAGACTCTCGACGTTGGAAGCGTTATTGCCGCAAAAGACACGAGTGTACATCACCCACGCACTCTACCGCTTTCCTCTTCCTCTCTTTTCCGATGGAAAAATGCGTTTCTGGCCACGTAACGTGGCCCCGAGGCGTAAACGACGAGCAGCTTATCGTCCAGATTAGAGCCGTGTATAAATTACGACCGCCGCCGCCGCAACGTCGACGCCGATGCGACACCAGACACCAGGGTTGCCAGATTGGCCTTTTTCACGACAAATTTTAATAATCTGTCTGAGGCTTTTTTTTCAAATTTCTTGAATGTTGGAAAATTCATTTGATTTGTTGGCTTGTCTGTATTTCAAAATTATTTTAGTGGCTAGAGTTCTAGAGTTGCAGAGTTAGTTTAGTTAGTTCTGTTATCGACAAAGGTGGTCTTTACTATTTCAAAAGTGGATTGGATTCTTTGTAAAATATTTTTGTTGTAATAGTTTTCGTCGTACACTTTACTCACTAAAATATACACTCACATGTTCCGAAAAGAATAATATTAACCTCCAAAGCAAAATGAAAGAAAAGAAATTCGCTTGAACAGCAAATATTTAAATATGATTAATCTTTCCCCGGTTTCCTCCAAGTACTATTTGTCCTTAAATAAAGACTCCGGTCTGACAACCCTGCGAGCCTTCTCCGCGTCTCGCTACTCGTTTTCTCACTTTTCCACGAAAGGGAGAAATCCTCGATACGGCGCAACGGGGGCGTAGAGAACTCACCAAGAGACCACTAATGGTCAAACTATTTTGACGCATGCGATCGGCGTACAAGACGTTTGTCACCGCAACCGGATAACGAGTGGAACGTGGATTACCATTAGCCTATCACCTGCACCGTACCGTTCTTCCTCGCTTCGACCTCCTCCTCCACCTCCCCGTTCGTCGCTGTTCTCTTCTTTTTCCCCGTGGTTCGATCACCTGACGCAGTGGCGAAAACCCGATAACGGGTTGTTCCGTTGCACAAGAGACGGCCGCGGCGAGACTCGTTTCGGGTTTCTACCAAGGGCAGAAAACGAACAGGAGGAACCTAAGGCTGCGCGAGCCTACTCAGGATCGCGTGACTGATCACTGATGAACTTGACGAACTTGGGGGCGGAGGAGGACGCCATTAGCTTTATCATTGGGTCCGCGACTCGCGCTTCGGATAATATCCGATAGCGGACTCGACTCGCGAGTTTCCTTTCTTTTACTTCTGTGGCAAAAGTCTCACGCAGAAGGATGCAAATCGAAGGTTAACGTTGCACGCATCATTTATGTCGAGTATCGAGTATCGAGTATCGAGTATCGAGTATCGAGTATCGAGTATCGAGTGGATTGGTTTGGTATGGTTTGTATCAGGTGAAAGGGTTCGAACATTTTTAATAGAGAATGTAGTTAGGAATTGGCTGAATGGAAAATGTAACTTAAAGAACAGGGTGAACGGTGGGCGCATAATTTTTAGTATTTGGTGGATGAGTATGATCCTTTGTTAGTGGAAGGTGAAAGGGTGTGGAAACGGCAGGTAATAGGAGAGTGGAAGACCTTCTCCTTATACTAAATTACGTCATCTGTTGATCGATGTAACGTATTATCTTATAGCTAGCAATAGGCATCTACATGAAGTGCTTCCTAAAATATAATTGCCAAGTCAAGTATACTCTGTTAGGAGGAAGGAAGGACTCTGATTTTCAGTACAGTGTAACTAGTAATGGGTCTGATAGGAAATGCAACTCGAAAGATAAGATTAACGCTGCACGCGTAATGTATTTCATCTTTTTTTCAACGTTGTAGAGTGTGCCTCGACAAAGATACTATTCGAAGAATAACCTTTCTTAGATAGAGGAAACATTTGGACCGAGCTCCGAGTAAAATCAATGTTCCGCCGAAAAAAAAAAGTCAAGTCTCGTTAGAACCTGTCCATGCTTGTTTCGCAAACTTGTCACTTGTAATAATCGGATTCAGAATAGGATGAATCGACGCGACAACTGTCGTTGTAGCTACCTGTGGTAGGTCGTTTTTCCCCCGCAGACCTAACGACTCGTCGTTGGACAAATCTGAACGAAAAGTAGTACACTCGATCGTAAAAAGACACGCATCCAGTCGGATGTCCCTGCCTCGAGGCTCTCGCTACAGAGAATCTTTGCAACTGGTCGCCGCGCCGAACGACCACACACGATTCGATCTGTGGTTCATCAAACCCGTAGCACGCCAGCTTTTTTAACAGCGTTATACCGCCGCGCGACGAGCTGTACAACAACCCTGCGCACTTAACAATTATCGTTGAAACAGTCGTAACAGCCATAGTTGTATAACTTACCGCACGATAAATCGTTACGTCCGCGCCAGTTGTTACTCTGATCTCTACGCTCTCTTTTTGTCTCTTGTCCTCGCCGCCCCGTGCCAGCTGATTTTTAACGAACCTACCCGCTACTATGTTGCAGCTTTTTCTAATCGTGTACTAATTATGTCGTACGTTATGTTTATCCTTCTCTGTTTCTTACGTAGCTGTTCATTTCATCTTTAGCCTAATGTTTGTCTCTTTCGATTCATCAGATTAATTCATTTTAATCTATAAAAGGATAATAAAAGGATTTTTATGTGATATTCTTTGTGATATACCATTTTTATAACACAAACGCTGTGTATTATACCATCATCGATATCACTTTTTGTAATAGGAAGTTATTATTCTAATTATTCTAGTCTGTAAATGAATCTGGATTTTAATCTTTTTCATCATTTCTCTATTACATAACATGTAACTTTGGATTAAAGGTAGGACTCGTAAATCTGGTATCGATCAGCGTGTAACGTAAGGTGCAAAACAGAATCCATACTCGTTCGATACTCTGCAAAAGTTAGTTGCAGACTTTGCTCATTATTAACCAAACCACGTTGAACGTTACACAGATTCGCATTATTTTCAATACTCACTTGAGCATAGTTACAAACTCGATACCAACTGATATTAGTTAGCATGTAAACTTAACTTTGTCCTTTGAGTTGCATTCCTAATTAAGTTCTTTACTATCTAGGTTCTATTCCGAATGAGAATCCTTTCTCGAAAGAGGAATTCTTTGAAAAAGCTCCGGTTGGAAAAATGTCCATCGGCGAGGCGCGAAGAAAATAGGCAGATGAGCCCCGTTACCGCGGAAGCGTTTCCTTTATTCCGTATACGTTCCCAAGTGTCTACTTTCCTTGCGTGAACAGAGCGATTTTACAACATCATTCGTGCAGGGACACCGGTAATTTTCGCGATCCGTCGTAATCTGCGAATAGTTATTATAGTAAACAAGACATATCTACCTGTATATGTATAGAAATCCGGACGCTGTTTAAATTCTCGTTTATAATTCGCGAATTGTGGAGGGGAAAAACATCATGGTTGGTTAAAACACTCCCCCCCCCCCTCTCTCTCTCTCTCTCTCTCTCTCTCTCTCTCTCTCTGCCTGTCTATCTCGAGAGAAATGGTGGAGGACAGTGGGTCGACGACGATCAGAGTCGGCGAAAGCGAGACAAAAGACATTTCCAAGCGTACGTAGTTAATTATTCCTTTACGCTTCTCGTGATTCGCGTAGTTTCAAGTTATAATTATCGCGCGGCTTCGATATAATGCTCCGTCCGCTCTAATGACTCCGTACGTTCTTAATTAAGCTCGAAGGCGAATCGATCCTTCGTTCGGACTCGAGACTCGCTCGCGTAGCTCGCGCGACTTACTTTCACTCGATAGAAACGACCGCCGCGTTGAAGCCGGTTGCGAAATACCCGCGGTTCTCTGCATCGATAGCGAACCTCCATTTCCACCGACCTACGATGCTATTGCACAGATCCAGCTTCAGTCGATTAATAACATGGCAATTTTCGAGGAACTAAATCTTTCGTGGATGTTTGGTGGTGGGTATTGGTCCAATGGAGAGTCCAGACCAGCAATATACTGGACAAACTAACAGAAAAAATTGGTTTCGATAATTGTTTCAAATATGCATTTGTTCGATTCATGTTTGCAACTTGTAACGCAGTTGTTCGATATAATGAAAATATCCCTGTGTGTTTCCATTTTACATTCTAAACATTTCTAAACAATAGTTGTTCAACTATCTGCAAAAGTAAATCTGTAAACAATTATTCGTAACAATCGTAGAATATTTTACAAGTTACTTCCAACGACTAAATAAACGTACACACAGAACATCAGCTTGACGACAATTTCTCATAATCGAATCCAAAGCGAGTAGACTAACTGGCGGCGCTCGACGGAGAAAGGCGAACGCCGCCGCCGCCGCCGCCGCCGCGATGCTGGCTAATGCAGAATTATTGCGCGAATAAAACGCCACGGCCACGCTTCACGGCAGGCTCTGCATTTCCCTTGATTAGTTCAAGGCAGAGATGGGCAAGATTTCATTCGAGTACTAGACAATGAAGAAAAACACCCGACGGCAATTTATTCCCGACGTTTATTCGATCGAACAGTTACTGGAATTACATTGTATCGAATCGGTAGGAAAAGTGTTGAATCTCCTGTCGCTCAACGAGCGCGCCATTGCACGGGAAGAAGGCGATTCAAAGTCTGAATCTCCCTCTGAAATATAAAGCTAGATTTCACGTTTGCGAAACATCTCGTGTTCCCAGCGCAAATATTTTCAACACTTGCCAGTTCCGCGAAGCGAACAGAAACGAATGATTCGAGATTAAATTACCTTTTCGAAAACAACATCGTAACTGTGTACACCGTGCGCGACGAACGACACGGGTCAGTCGCGCGGGGAGGTCCGTTAAATCGGATCGGATCCAAGTCAACGTATGTATAAAAAAGTATTAACGCAGATTCCGGATTTATTTATTTCCGAGAGGTGTTAGCTGCTCCCTCTGTAGTTGGGCGTATTTCGGGCCGTACAAATGTTTGTCCCAGGATGTACGTGAAACCGTTCCGCGCGCCACGCCGCGCCCGCGTAAATAGGAATAAACGTTACAAATATTGTAGGCGACGCCCGAGTGATTTACGAGATTCGTTAATCGAAACGATAGACGGGACCGTCGGCGTCGGTCGAGAGGCCGTGTTTTCGAGAGTTATCGAGAAGAGCCAACGGGTATCCCCCGTCGGCAGCCCCGATATTTTCGTAACGCGAATCTGTCTGGCGGCGATGATGGCGTGTTTTCGCGAGAGAAACAAAAATACCGCAACGATGAGGCAGTGCGATCACGGCCCGCCACCAACGGAGGGTGGCTCGCGTACCCAGTCGACATTATTGTTTTTAATTACGAGCGACGCTGGGGAAAAAAAAGAGAGAAAGGGAAGCCGCGAGGAGCAGAACGCGAATTGCAGCTAGCTAGCACCGAGACGTCGAAAAAATTCTATTATTCCGGTTTGCTCTCTGTCTCGCTCGGTTTCTCGCGACGACCGAGACGAGCGTAGGAGGGAATGAGGAACAGGGAGAGGGCAGGTTCGAAATTCAAAGGGCTGTTTTTTAAATTCGTGCACCACCGACGAGGAGAGAAGCCGGCTGGATCCTTGAAACGAACCTAACGTCGTTAGCAGTTTAGATATTGAAAAATGTGACGTAGGTTGGAGCATGGGCAAGCTTTGCTAGTTTTGGAACTAAATCATTCCAGCTCCAACTTTAAGGCTGGATATTACTTAAAATAAAATAAGATTAAACAAATTGAAACAAGTTTCTACTTCGTATTGTATTTCTCGAGAATTATATACATGTATAATTTACGTCGTAGTCTTAATGGTAATAGTCACAGTAATCGACGAAACATCATCGTCGTCATCGTTCATGTCAATTATCATACTTGTCGCTATTGTAACGGTCATACTCGTCGTCACCTAATAGTAATGACAACGATAACGACGACGCTGACTGTGATTATTAGTTAGCCATGTTGTTCGTGCATCCTGCACCCAGCATTTATTTTACACATTCGAATATGAAACGTGCATTTCCACATAAAATATGCGTTTGCGCATGAAATACGTATCCGCATATAAAGTATGTATTTCCATATGAAAAATGCATTTGCGTATGAAATATGCTTACGCGCATAAAATGAGCATTCGCGTATAAAATGGGAATTTGCGTAAATATCCGCCGCCGGTCCATTCATCACGTGATACATCAAATTTTTCCCGCGGACGTCTTTCGCGGTTCGCGTGTCCTCGTCGCTCCCGCATAGCCCCCGACGACGAAAGAACAAAGTTTAGAGTAGAAAAATACGAGGGCTCGTTCCCAGCAACGCCGCTGCCGCTGCCGCCGCCCCGGAGAGTTTCGGGCAAATAGAAGCGTCGTCGAGAATGGCGATCGTCCAAGGTATAATAATTTCGTGGAAGTTTGCGCTTCTCCCTTCTTGCGCTGTTTTCGGTTTATATATATATTTTTTCTTTCCCCGTCTCCAGGGTTATACGTCTTTCCTTTGTTACGTTTACGAGCCTCCTTGGATCCGGAGTAAAAACCTCCACCCTCTGCCATGCTTCTCCGATCCCTCCCTCTCTCGTCTTGCCAGCGAGCACAGCCGTGAAATAAATCCGTATATTCCGGAGGGTCTTAAATTCAACCGGAAATAGAATTTGTCCCGTGGCGGTCACGAAAGCTAATGGCGCGGGGAGAGAGAAGCAAAGAAACTCGCGCGGAGCCTGGAGATATCGAGATAGAGGAAAAGCATCGAGAGGAATCTGTAATGTCGCGCCGATTCGTGCCCCGAAGGCGCAGAGAAGAGCTAGACGGCGCGGGAAACGGGAAACGAAAAGCATTTTTTTAATAATAGATCCATTGGGCGGTCACAGGATCGCCCCGTGAGCTTAAGCAAGCCTGTGCATCGCGCAAAAGGCGGATGCTCAGGGGGAGATTCATCGATACTATCGATGGAAAATGATATTATGAATAGTCGGATATAAAAGTTAGGACAACAAATTAATCACATACTGTGGATAATAAAATACAAAGTATTATTGCATTGTGCATTGCAACTTTAGAAAGAATGTTCTATATATACCAAAAACATTATCAAGTTATCTCTATAGTTTTTATTATCAATACTAAAGTGATACTAATCATTGATATTAATAGATTCGCAATTTCTTAATTTTATGGATTACCTCATGAACATGATCGTTCGAGAAACACGCGCGGTCGTTTCGTCTACGGGGGAGGAAATTTAATTTTCTCGCAGGAAAACGAAAACAAACCCGGCTGATTTACGATCGGGATCGAGATGTTAAAATATTCGCGTTGTATTTTACGAGGAAAACGGTCGGCCGGCTCGCTACAACCAGGGTGAAATGTTTTCGAAGCTCGTAGAGGAGGGAAAGAGGTACGAGCGACGAGCGACGAGCGGAGATTTCAGGTTGGATTAAAATTTTAAATATCGGCGTTACATCTCGTCCGTGTTTCAACCCCCGCGTAAAGGTTCAAAGGACGTTTTATAATGCTCTCGGCGTGGACGAGAAGAAGAAGTGCTCGTTAGAGGTAGCGGCGAACGCTCCCGTAGCCTCGGTTGCACCTGTTCGAGTACTATTAGAGACGGCTTAAAATTTTCACGAGCCTCTCGAGGCCTGGTCCAACCGCCTCCTCCTTCTTCTCGGTCGTCCCCGCTCGCCGCCCCTCTGTTCCCATCGCTGCCGAAATCTGCAATTTGGCGGGATCCATCGTAAGCAGGTACTTGGAAAGAAAGTCTGCACCGGAAGAGAATGGAAAAAGAACGAGGCCTTTGCACGTTGAAGAAGGTGGCCAACCACCTTCTGAGTGGCCGACCCGCTTCTAGACGATCCTCATCGTGTTTACATCTGCTCCGAAGGAAGCAAAAGTAACGGACTGGGGTGGGCGGGGTGGGTGGCAAAAATGAGGAAAAAAATGGGAAATCGTGGCTTATCAAAGGAAAGGCTAGATACTCATCATCCCTCGCCACCCTTCCTCCCTCCGGGGTGAAACCCAACCGCTCTTCTGTCAGACCGTGCTCTCTCCTTCTCTTCGAGCGGTCTTGTCTTGGCCTTCTCCGCTGCTCCGCTGCTCCGTCTCTCTCTCTCTCTCTCTTTCTCTCGAGACGCTGGCTGTTTTCGGCAATTGCTACTGGGTCTTGTCAAAAATGTTGAAAGAGAGATGCCGGTGAAAAGAGGCACTACGGGATTTCTAGCTTGCTCGAGTCGCGGAGGATGAGAAAGTCAAGGAGGGAGAGAGGCGAAGGACCACGAGAGCGAGAAGGGTGAAAAGAGAGAGAACGGGACGACGGTGGAGAGGAGGAGGAGGAGGAGGACATCTTAAATTTTTTACGAGGCCACTCGTGAGCAATGGCAACGGAAGAAGGCGAGCACCACCGGGTAGACCTAGGAGGCGCTGTGCACGGCTACCAAGCAAGCATTTCACTCAAGTCTGCAATTTCGCGGATGCATCTTGGCGCTGGTCTGGCTAGAGCAAGAGAACGGCGAGGGAAGGAGAGGGAAGCGGGTCTTTGCCCGCTTTAGAAGAACTCCTAAAGCGCACCTTCCCACCCCTTTCACCCTCGGTCCACCTTCCTCACTCTACTATATTTTGGTACTCTAGAATTTCGTGCTTCCTTCAGTCCTCTGCCTCCAACGCCCCTGTTCCACGCTGGCCCTCCTCCTCTCTCCTTCTCCCCGTCTTTCGAACCCTTCGCCTCTTTCCTCACCTGCACCTCTACCGAGCCCTCTATCTCTTCTCCTCTCGTCGCTTCTCTTCTCTCCCTTGTTCGTCTCTTTTCGTCGAAGAATGGCGAGACGTCGGCCAGACCCTGCGGCCTATCAGGGACGAGAGAGACCCACCGAAACCTTTGGTCGAAGGAAGACGGTGCTCTTGGACACCTCTCCCTCGCTCTCTCGCGTTTCGTCTCCCCGGTTCTATGTGTGCACCGAGACCCGAAGCTCGAGAGAGACGGATAAACGCATGGTATTGATCCTAAAACCCCTTGCTCTCCTCGTCGCCATCCAGTCAGCGAGCGCACCCCTTGCTTCCATCGCGTTCACGAACCCCCAAACTTGCCGCTCGGTCTCTCTCTTCCTCTTTTCTTCTTGCTTTTGCTTGCTTTTGCACCCTCTCCCGATCCCTTCGGACTCCAACTAGATGACTGGTTCAGCGACTAACGCGAATCTCGGCGAGCTTAGACGCATGCATGCCGTAGCGTGTGTGATGCAAGTCGACCTTGAACTTGAAATTAGACCGAGCGCGCGGATACGCGCACCGCTTTTTCTCGTTCTCGACTCCGCGTCCGTCTCGCTCGTGCCGATTCTTCCCCTTTCGTACATATGTGTATGCACGAGGACCTTGATCCCCCGCGACTCTTCGGAACAGTCGAAAATCGATGAGGCTGCCAGAGAAAGAGGTTGTGATCGATATCTATCGGATGGGAAGCTCGAATGCCGGCCTTTAATCGTCTGGGTACCGTTCAGATGGTGCTCAGGAATCATTATTGGGAATTTTCTATTTAATCGTCTGGATACTGTTCGTACGGTGTTTAAAAATCGTGATTACGAATTTTATATGTAATCATCTGACTACTATTTATGCGGTGCTTAGGAAGCTTCATTATAGTTTTCCTATTTAATGGTTTGCACATTATTTAGAGGGTGCTTGTGAATCTTTATTAGGAATTTTCTATTTGATTGCCTGACACAGTGTTTATGTGATACTTGCAAGTCTTTACCCAAGATTTTTGTTGGAAGCTTTCTCGTTAATATTTACTCTAATTATTCGACTTTATTTAGACTACAGGCGACATAGAACAGACCATTATGTTGTTTTCTGTCACAACTATTACATTTGGTAATCATTTGTTCCCTTTACTTTTCAACATTATAGACAAACACATGATATATGTATGTAGCACCGAGTGAAACTTTAAATTTCTATGAAAAAATAATTGATGAATTGAAAACATACATAAATTCAGAAAATTCAGTTCTAAATCCTTTTGGTACACGAAGAATTTTTGTCAAAAGCGTACCATAACCAAACGGAACCTGCAGTAATCGATTCTTTTATGTAACGTAAAACTCTCGGAAAGTTGGGAGTTTAAGTAGTCTGTGGATGTCATAGTATTTATGTCGCACGGTTACGTAAACATCATATACATAACTGTATATCTCGGTATACGTTTAGCATATCTCTCCGCATGTAAGATTCTGTCAGAAATCAATTTTACTAATGGTTTCCTGCCAATGGTTGTCAATTTAAATGGACGCACATGTCCCGGTTCTCAGTTGAATGCCAACGCAAAAGGTTTAACCATAGGGTTAGGCGCGAAAGGGCGAAAGTCGGTAGTCGCTCCTCCCAGAATGATCGATACGCATCGAGAGATTCGCGCGGAAGCGATCAGGATGAAGGAACGAAGGAACCGACGGGATAGACAGGGACCTTGCTCGAACCTTTACGACAGTGATTCTTAATGCCTTAATACCGATAGTGAAATTATTACACTTTAAGCCTGAAAATTCTAAAGGAAATGGTTAATTAAATAACATAAACAGTGTTGTTCACTGTTCTTCAGTCGTTTTATTGGTGCCTTTTTGTTCGTAGAATCCACTCGAAACGAAACAAACCGTTACTATTCATAAAATAAGAAAATATTCGGAGATGTAAAGAAATATATGCAAAGGACAGCTGTTGTTGGCAGAGTTAAACAAAGTGGCGCTCGAGTCTTTGATAAAACATTCTTCGATAAAAGTAAATTTCACACCAGCCGACAAAGCGTTAAGAAGCAGTGCGGTCGAACGTCCATCTGGCTGGCAGCGCGTCATTTGGCACGCTCCAGGGAATACCCGAAGAAACAATGATCCTTGCAGCGTCATCGGGCTTAACAGTACAGGTGCCAAACGTTTGGTGGATCGCGGTCATTAACGTTCGTTCCCGAGCGGGATCCGAGGGCAATATTCGCTGGTTGATTTTCAGGAACCGCGTCGGAAAGGTTTGATTGGACGGGGAATGGGGACGATCGGTCACGTTCGACCACAAAGGAAGCTCGTTTCCACTCGATGAAATCTCGGTATACGAGGTCCTGGGCTGCGCCTCGTTCGAGGGGTACGAGTTTATTCGACTTTATTCGCCGCGGAGCGAGGGTGGAACGACTTTCATCGGCCCGATGAAAGTAAACCGCTCGGCAAAGCCGAGCAAGGGCGTCTCCAAAGTTTCCCGTTTGGCTCTGGGTTTAACTTGATCGAAGCTGGCTTGTCCTCTTAACCTTCGGGAACGAAACTTTCCTCCGCGATGGATTCCGTAACGACCACTTTGGCTGTTGTGGAATCTTTTTAACCCCCCGATGCTTACTTGTTTTTGCCTGACAAATTTCTCAACAACCCTCGCGTTTAGTGTACACGTAGATGGAGTCCCTTAAAAATTTGTCGTTGATTAGCCCTCTTTGGACCCGTGTAAACTTGAGCTGACACGATAGTACATCAACATTTCAATAGGTTGTCCAGGCATATCGTGGCAAATTTTTAACAAGAATTCAAAGGCACATAGCAATTTTGATATATGCATATTTATCGAATTACATAGGTATCATTTTGTTTCGCAACCTTAATAATTTCACTTTTCGAATCTTATCGAACAATTTCCTCTAACAAGCTCGTTTAATCCTGCCACGTCGCGTCGCATCTCCTAACCGAGTCGGCTTGTCCTTGGTACAGTTTTGCAAAGTGCAAAAAGGCGATTGATAAATTCCCAAGGCAAGTATCGTCGAGCCGCGGACTGTTTAACGCGTCCGAATGTTGGAAACAAAGGGTGGCGAATAGGAGTCGGAAAACGTGCATATAACTCTGAAACCCTGGGCTTCAGGGTGGCCGATAGGCGTCTCTGTTTCCTCGATCGACGACGAAAACCGCGAAACCGAAGCCAAAGACCATCCAGGCGTTGTTTCCATTTAGGGATGTCATTAGAGGCACCCGCGGTCGGTGCTCGCGCGAAAAGGGATGGAAATAGGGTGTCGCCGGTCTATTCGGTTGGCACCAGGGGGTGAGACCGAGTAAAGGGATATTTCGCGGATTTTAATTAATGCGGTTCATCTTTTTGTTTCTTTCAGACGAGGCAGCCCAGCGGAGTAGTCGCGCGTCTGCGGAGAAATTCAGACGTCGACGTCGACGGCAGCAGTGGCCGGCCTGGTGAAAGAAAGCAGAGACGGAAGAGCCAGGAGAGGAAATGCGAGGAATCTCGGCTCGTCATTAAGGGAGAAGCAGCGCGCGAACCCTTTTATAGGTGAAACGACGGGGAGAAAAATCGAACGGGTTTTTTTCTGGCAGTCTCTACCACACAGGATCGTCGAGCGAGCGTGGTTCCGGTTACATCGACATCGACATCGACATCGACATCGTGTCGCGAGTGGATGCGTTCAGCGAGGCCAACGTGTATAAATCGCGTGTCGCGTCGAACAAAAACAGAAAGGGCCTACTCGATCGGGGTCGCGCGTCTACGATGACCTTTCAGCCCGGCCAGGCCTAATCGTTTTTAATGGCGTAGGGGCGAAAAATCGTAGACGATCGTTTTCGTTCGGGGCTAAAGGAGAAAGAGAAGAAAGTCGACGGGTTAGTGCGACCAACTCCTCCTCGGCCAGGAGAGACAATACACGCCAGCAGAAGGATAGCGCGAGGGCTGAGCTTTATTCGAGGAGTCCAAGCCACTGTTCGGAGGGGTAAGAAGCGCCGTTGGGCTGCACGGCGCATCCGGAAGGGTTCCACGACCTGGAGCAGGAGCAGGAGCAAGAGGAAGAGGAGGTGGCAGGAGGAGGTGGTGGTGGTGTGGTAGCGTTGAAGCTGGAGGAGTCGGGAAGCGACGAGGGTGGTTGCACGTCGTCGTCGCGTGACGTGCGGAAAGAACAGACGAAGCTTGGAGGAGGCATGAGGAGGAGAGAGTGACGACGCTGCCGGTGCTGCAGCCTCGCACAGATCGTGAGAGGATCGGCGGCCCCACGGTGGGGCTGCGATAAGAATGGCCCCCTTCAATATGGCGGGCGTAGCAGGCCTTCTAGCCACCTGCGCCGCCGCTGCTGCTTCCGCTGCCCACCTTCTGCCGTTGCTGCTGTTGCTGATCTGCCCGCGAGGGACCCACGCGGAACAAGGTAACCCTTTCTCTCTTTCTCTCTTTCTCTCTACTATCTTCTTTCCTCTACAGCTTGATTCAAAAACCCATAGACGCAGGAACGCCCTCGATTATTGTCGGGACCAAATTCCCCAACCGAGCAAACTATAGTTCCACGCATACCGCCCAAATCTCTACGAGCAACTCTCAACCTCTGTTATGTATACATTTTATTCGAACGAGTGTTGATTATGTACTCCGTACTCGATCAGTGAGGGTGTATAATCCAATAGTGCATTTAAGGGGATGCACTTTTACCTGTTTCGAGTTTTTTTTTTTTTTTTTTTTTTATCATGACCGGTTTTTGATTATTTTTTTCTCAAGTATCCTAATTCGAGAGATGAAGTTACTCCCTGACCTGTTTGTGAAATATCACACAGATTCCACGCGATTACCATACACGTTTTACACCGCATTCCAGACTTTGTAACCACATTCCACTTACATTCCGCATTTGTTTCAGACTTTGTTTACATTTACCACACTTATTCAAACTTCTCTACGCATGCCACGCATTCCAGACTTCTCTCACGCATTCCATACACGTTCCACAATTATCCAACACTTCTTTCACGCATTCCATAATCGTTACATATTTATTTCAGATTGAGTTTTCACAATAAATACATGCACCCCGTTTATTCAAAATGTTGTCTAGATTGGTTTAGATAACTTGTACGCTTACTTCGGTCTCTTTCCAAACATTCCGTACACGTTACACACTTAGTTCAGACTCATCCAAACATTCTACAAACATCACACGCATACTTCAAATTTGATCCACACATTCGATGCATATATCGCATACGCTCCGTGTTCCATGTGAATCGCGATATCTCTGTGATGAAAGTTGCGAAAACCCCGAATACCCCGAAGTAGAACTATCTGAAAAGACTCGTCACGATCGGTTCGAAGCGAGTTCGTTGCCTTTAGATCGACGCCGTGTCATCGTTAGCGATAGGGATAACGTCATCGGTTCAAGGATACACGATGCCGCTTGGTGTCCCAGGATACGTTCGTTGGATCGTCCTGTAGACGTTGCGCTAGGCTCTATCCGATCATCATCGACCGAGATGATAGTCCTGGACGACACCTCGGGACACGATATTCCAGTGCGATTGCTACTTCCTTCTGTATACTTAGCCAGATGCATCGATTAAGTCGTACGCTTGCGACCAGACGTGCCCTTGCTCGTATCTTGGATGATTCCGCTGGAAAGTCTCGGGTTGATACGACGCGTTGCGAGTCGTTCTTCTCGGCCGACGTAATTGCTAGCTTCTCCGAGAACTAGTTCCTACGCTTCCGACATACGTTGCCCATTTTTCCAGCTGGGTTCGAGACGAGCCCCGGTCGTATCGATAGATTTCTCGATACGACTGCCGTTGATCTCCTGCTCGTAAATAACTTAATTAACCTTATAGCCGACCGCCAGCAGGATTACCGTTTATCGGAAGACGCCGCGCAGTTCGATTACTCGGGTTACGTCAACGACGCCGACGCCGACGCCGACGCCGACGCACCGTATCGCCTGAAACGATCTGTGTCGCATCGAAATCGTACAACTTTCGATACAAATGCATAACGTTGCTGAAGAATTATTATCCATAGTTCTCTCGAAATAAAACGCTTTTTGGTGTAGCCATTTGAAAATCTATACAATCTAATGCTAAACACATATAGTAAAAACTAGTTTTCTCATATACAGAGTAGAAAAAAGAAATTTATCTAATCTCTATTTATTTACAAGTATTTACTTGTAAGAATTTGTTAATTAACGTACCGATCAAAAGTTGTATAATTTTCACGCGAAAACCACCATTTGTGTCTGTAGACCGATTCTCTCCTAACCATTGGTGCATCTGTCTCGCACGATTGGAATGGAATGGCGAACCGAATCGAACGGGTTTCGGAAACCCGATTATATCCAACACCTGATAACGCAACGATCTCCAGATATTGCTGTGTATCGTTGAGATTAGCGGGGGTTTCCGTGTGTTTACCGACTCGGCCGAATCGATGCGTATTGATATGCACGCTCGGGTCCCATCGAAGATGCAGGGAATCAAGCTCCTCCGAGAGAACTCGGTCGATGTTAGCCAAGACTATATAGAACCCTCGGAGCGTACGCGACTTAATCGGTATTCTCGTAGCCTAGTGCAGCGATATTTGCCGAGAACTCGATCTGTACTCTGTCGAATATTTACTCGTCCCGAGAAAACTCGACGTCGGACGAGGAGGATTTCTCTCCGCGGTGATGTGGGGGCTCGGTTATTCAAAGGGTCGCGAAAGAGTAAGGAGACTCGACGTAATACGTCCAGAGTCGAGTATACCTGCAAAGTTAAAGAAAACAAGAGGAATACATTTTTATTTCGATATTACAGGCAACGGTTGATCGCTGAAAATTACATTTTACGCACAATGACACATATTGTTTGTTCGATTTTATTCCACTTTCGAATCAATTATTTCAACTTTCGAACTTGAATGAAATCATGATTCTTTGCATTCTCCAAACAAATATTCAACATTATAGTTCCGAGTAAAACAAGTGGAGATGGTGCTCGAACTTTTCAAACAGATGCTCAATATCTGAGGAAAAAAATCCAATTCTACTTGAGAAGCAAACGAAGTAAAATTTTCACCTTAGATATAAGTTCAGCGTCAAGGTAATACGGAGAACGCACCGTGGCGATCACCCACTGTTACAGTACTATTTAACAGCCTCGACAGACGCATAAACAAAGTAATAAAATTCTCCGTATCGCAATATTCAAAGCATTCGAACAACAGTGTCTAGAACTCGCATTAGCTCGAATTCCCTCGTGCCTCGAACCGTCGCGTCGCGTCGAGTCGTATCTGATTTCTTCTCTCTCTCTCTCTCTCTCTCTCTCTCTCTCTCTCTCTCTCTCTCT
>NW_026535262.1:0-12651 GCF_026225885.1 Hylaeus anthracinus
CTCTCTCTCTCTCTCTCTCTCTCTCTCTCTCTCTCTCTCTCTCTCTCAGTACACCTCTCTACCCCCTCTGCTGTTTTTCGACGTCCTCGCGATGACGTTTACCCCTGCACCGTGGCTTTTCCCTTTGTCGAGGGGTAAAAAGGATTTCGTGATGGATGGGAGCTCGATCGACGATTGTCCCTCGATATCTCGTCGATGATTGCGCCTCGCGAGTCGTCGACCCCGGCTCGATCGAGACGAACAAACATCTCTGACACAGTTGTAAGTGTCGTGTCGTGGGGCTTCGGCGCACGATGATAACAATTCACAAACTCGCAAACACGTTAACTCAGTGGATGAAATGGGCTGTTAAAAGTATAAGAATATATTGTTGAGCGAACGAATGAATGAAACGAATGGGTATAAAGAATGGATGAAACTAATAAAACGAGTTAATTGATTCATGATACAGTAAAATGAAATAATTTCGCTTCGTGTCTCCTGTTATTTATTCACCAATCACGAATCGACGTTTCGATGATAATAATAAGAATTAGTAGCGAGAGGGATGCTGCTAGTGTTACAAAGACACGTGCAGCAGAATCGATCGAGCGTTCATTAACGATCGTTTCGAGGAATGAACGGCGAGCAATGACAACGTTAGTAGCGATCCGTCTAATTAACCCAAAGTTACCTGACAACGAGCGCCCCGTTGTTCTTACAATAACAACCGTTTCGTTTTTCCTGCGGGGGACACGCTCAGCGTAAAGTACCGCGGATGCGTATAATTAAGAGATAAAAGCCAGCAGGGTTCGTTCGTTGCTTATTGCACTTTTCTGCATCAATCGTCTGCCCCGCAGGTTTTTGCAATGAAAGCGCAAAAGGGCCTGCGAAAGACCTTGGAACGAAATACAGGTATACCGTGAGCGTACGTCGCGTCGCGTCGTATAAAACGCGACAAGGGATTACGATCCACACACTCTGCTTGCTCGCGTCTTCGAGCACCGAGAGATCAGCCAGGCCTCTGGACCGAATGCGCCCAACCAGTCGCGCTCTTTATGGATTTTACCGTCGTCTTTTATTCAGCCAACTGCATCGTACATCTCCCATCAACGGCGGAAAGTCTGCTGCCGATTTAACGCGTCGCGTCGCGTCGCGTCGATGACGCTTTGCGCCGACCATCTCTTTCAATCGACTCGACGAGGATAATTATTAGGGTGAAACGAAAAATCCAAGTTGTGTGGCGTGAAATGATTGCTTTTAGGTGGCATGATTATGCCTGCGCGGAGGGTTAGTTTTTCCGAAACGAAAAGGTACGTTGAGGTGGAGAGAAGCGGCGGTCTTGCAAACTTTAGCTTTTGCCTTTCTTTAAATGTTCTTTTAGCCATTTCTGTATATGTGAATTTTTTGGGACCGAGTTGTGTTTTATTTGTACTGGAATCGATGCCGAGGATTGGTTGTAATCTGTTACTGTAAGATGAACAACAGCGGTTCCAAGTCCGCTGGAAGGGACAGACGCGTGCCAAAGCGTGTTACGCGTGTCACTCTGCAACCCGAGCGGTTGATCCCTTTCGCATGGATTAACGAAAGCTGCGTCCAACTCCCGGAGCCTCTTCGCCATCGGCCACATGGAATGTGTCTCTTTCTCTCGCGATCCCCCGCGATCCAAATAAATATTTCTCCCTCGAATCGGGCTGGCGCATGGCGCGGCGCCGGCGGATAGCTTTACTATTGCATGCGGCGCGGCGGTGCAGCACGCGTCGTCGCTTTGAAATTCATTCGTCCGCTGAGCTATGTTTTCGATACACGATATACCAAAAAACCCAGCTGCCGGTGTTGCATTTTCCGTTCAAGTTCCCTACGGCCGACGAAATATCAAAAAACTCGCTCGAGTCAGGTGGAGAACGTATGACGGCGTTGTCCTCTTTTGCCAGACCGAGAGTCAGACCTCAAAAGTAATTTCCAGGAATTAAAATCATAAAAACGACAGCCGGCGTGAATACTAAAATCCGCGTCTTCCACTCTTTACCGCGTGGGACAAAGGGAAAGAGGGCATCCGACGAGTAGAAAGCATACAAACGCTCCGGATGGGTCCGAGCCGAGCTCACCGCCGCGTCGGCATAAATTCAACCTTTTCTCCTCCGCACTTCTCCGCACCATCTCTGTCCTGTTCCTCTCAGTTTTCGTTTCCTCCCCCTCTCTTGGTATGCTTCTTTCCGTCCACGAATCTCGGATTCACGGCGAATCTAATAGGATCGCGGTCAACAGCCGACTTACGCCAGATTGGGGAGCTCGCGTTTCGCGGATTAACCCTTCAACGGCTTAGCCCCGCCAGCTAGAGGCGTCGAGGGAGCTGAGAGGGAACAATTATCAATTTGCAGCGTGGCGTGGTTTGCAATTTTTCTATTTGCAACGGAAGCTGGGATGATTTGGGTGTAGGGTGGTTTTGTTACGATCTCAAAGGAATGCTTGGAATTTTCATTTTTACATGGAAATCACATACACGTACCTAGAGTTTCATGTAGGCTGTACCAATCTCACTATACAAGGATGAATAGAAATACATATAGTAAATATATAAAGTGTAAAATACACGCGACAACATTTGAAAGACAAAAGATACTTAAATTTATTTACATTATTTACATTAGCGAATACCTTTCGTAACTTTAATCAAAGGAAGATGGACGTACACCAGTTTCGTAATGAACGATGGCGTAAGCCTTGGCGAATTTAGATCTAAAATAATCTAAGAGCTATCGTCGCTGCATAGGAGCGGGGAGGGTTTGGCAAGGTCTTCCTAATTCCTTTATCGTATCAGTCGCAGGCGCCGTTTACGACCGCGGCCGTTTATTCAATTTCCATGTCAGCCCAATTTTTCCTCGGGCTGTTTTCCATGGCACTTGCGCAGTCTCTGTCGGTGGTTTCGATCGTTCGCATTAAGATCGCAACTCGCATTCTTCTCCATCCGCTTTGTATTCGTGGTGTGGTATGGGACGATGGCCGAGGCTACGTTAAAAGTGTTGGGTCCTTTGGCTCTGGGGTCGAATGCGTTTGGAAAATTAAAGAGCCCGAGCATTCAGCGGCCCCTCTGATGTCTCGACCTCGCCGCCACTGGAACCACGAATTTTATGTACATCACGGAATAGATCGGATCGAGATTTAATTTTGCCCGAAAGCGGAGTCTCGATGCCGCGCTCGGTTTACCCGGTGTCTCGATATTCCTAGCACGAGGCTCGCGTTAACCCCAAACAGTGGAGATGCCGCGCTCGGGGATTTATACCGTCGACAGGCCGTCTCTGAAATAACAAACCCATTTATGAGTTGTGTGTAGTGGGATGGTACTGTCGACATTTCTGGCTGCGTGCAGCGATAGTATATGGTACATAGTTACGATATCAACTTTACACAAAATAACAATTCAATTGTTATCGAGCATTAAAATTGACAACCGTGAAGGAATTTCATCTCGTTAATCCTATGAAAATCTAATAAACTCTCGGTGTTTAGGTGCGTCCCATTTTTACATTTCTAACCGCGTCCTTGTACAGCAATAACTTTTCCGGTTTTACCAAAAATATGAATTTAATTGCACTATGGGAAATATCAAGCACTAAAAGGAGCTTTGACCTCCCTAAATCAATTCACTTTTTAATGTACCACTAAAGAAACTCTTGGAACCAGCCAGCAAACTCATCGAATCCTTGGCTGAAACCCGATGTGCTCGAAAAACCAACAAAAGTCACATCTCGACCCACTCCTGGATTTAATCTGGTCTCCCATTCCACGGTTCGGATCGTTAAAGTGCATCGAAAATCGTTGAGAGAATCCCAGGGCGCCGTTAGTGGCGCGAAAAATTTGTTGGAAACAGCCGCTGGAGCTTTGGAGGCGCGGCGATGCGAACACGCGCCGCGGAGCAGATTCGTCGGGACCTCGAGGACGGAGAACGGAGGACGGAGGACGGAGGACGAAGGACGGAGGACGAAGGACCCGTGGTTGGAAAAGGTGCACGAGCAGATAAAGGGTAGGGGGCGTAGAAGAAGGACGAGTCGGCAGGGGTGGGCGCTGGGAATCGGAAGAACGGGGGAGTCGGCAATACCTTTGAACGCGGTAGCCCGGGCTGCCGTCGAGCTATCTAGGATGGCAAAGCCTCTCCTAATGCATCTGTACGTTTCCCATTACGATTCGGTGCGCGTGGGTTAAACTAACGAGACCAGGCGACTGGAAGCGAGAGGGTGAGAAGAGATCAGAACCAGAAGGGAAGGACGACGTACCGAGCGGAAGACGGGAGCCGGGTTGCACAGTCTGGATTAAAGAAAGATGGAACTCGCTGCGCGCCAAGACAGAGGGAAAGGGAGAGTCGAATACGTGACGGGGACCTGCGAGAGGGTGAGATGGTGAGTTTCCATCTCGATTCGGCCCGGTTTCCATAGCGACTGGGACGTGACCACGTTGCCCATGGGGGGAACACGAGGCGAAAGAAAGACGAACGCGGACGATGGGGTTCCCCCGGTGCGGGGGGGGTGTAGGGAGGGTGTAGGGAGGGTGTAGGGAGGGGGGAATGTGGAGGTGTGGCGTCACGGGTACAATACCCGAGCACACATAAATTGATACAGCGGCTGGGAGGGCGGTTAAATCAACCGTGAGGTCACGTGGGAGCAGAGACGCAGGCCCTTCGAAAAAGTTCCGGCAGCGAGGAAAAGCTAGCGCGCGCCGATGCTCGGAATTGAATTCGTCTCGACTGGAAAGGAAAAGCCCCCCTTCTAGAGGTCCTGGATACGCGCCGTGTTCCAGAACTTCTACCAGCCGGGGGTGGGGTGGGGGTAATAAAATTTTCGTCGGAACGTACAAGTGCGCAGCAACGTCCTCCCCCCGCGAACCCTGCCACGCAACTTAGAGCGCCCCAGTGGTAAATCTCGAGCGCCCGATGATCGATAAACCGGTCTTGGGAAATTTCGAAGCGGCACGACGGCGACGCTGCGTGCACAAAAGAAACGATCCGCGGCACGATCGAGGACACTCGAACCAGGCGTATCCCGTGAGAGAGGATTGCCAATTTGTCCAAGGGTCGAACCACCACCGGTTGGTTGCTTGCTTCGATTGCCACCGTCGGCGTCGGTACTATTCGACCCCCTCAAAGGATCTCGCGCCGTCCACGACAAGCAACCCCCAACTATCGCTGTATGTAGTGACGCAGCCAGAAATTCGGCAAAGGGGTCCAGCTAAATATTAAGGGTTTATTTATTTCGTTTATTCTCTGGTCGAAGAATGAACTCGTTTGGAGAGGTCTATTTTAGTGTTTGATATTTCGGAGCGTAAAACTACATATACATATGTATAGAAGGCGTTGTACATAAAAAAATAAGTCGAATGTATAGAATAAAAATGTTTCGTGTGCATCAAATGCACCCGTACCCGGCGAAAATTCAAAGTCGATTTTCTCGAAAACAAAGCCTCGGATGAAGAACCGAGCTTTTTATTTGATATTTTCGACTTATTTCTTCGTGTAGAATCAGCCCCTTTTCGCTTGTACCACCAGAAACCTTTCACCTTCCTTTACAATTACTGCGATACTTTCTGGCTTCGAAATGGCTAACAATGGAGATGATCGCACTAAAATCTTGGATTGGTCCGGTTGCACCCCCTGGCTAGATGCGTCACTGTGTCACTGCACTGACACGTACCTTGACTCGCCTCGTACGGCACGGAATGGCACGGCACGGCACGTACGATTGGCCCTAGGATCGATGATTCATCTCGTGGCATTGTTGGCCCGAAATAAGGACCGTTCCCCGAGTTTTCCTTCGGAACGAGGCTCGCATACCAAACTTTCATCGCCTCCCGCACGAGGAGAGACGCGAGGCTGACAGTCGGGGCGAAAGTCGATTTGGAAAACCTCGGCGTGTCCTGACTCGCGACGAACCTTTGGAGAAAACGGAACGTCACGGAGCGCGTTGGGGCGCGTGGTGCGTGTCAGACGGACGCCAGGAACGCAATCAACGACACCCGCGGAACTCGAGATTCTACGGATGAGAAACGACCAACCCCTCGACTTGCAACAACCCCGAAACTTAACACAGAGATGGCACAAGTTTTCCTTTATATACAAATTTGAAATTGTTACAGTAGTCTGTTATTTACATACATCAAGATTTTTGGCTTCAATTTTTAGTTGAACGAACGGCACGAACGAATCGATACGTACTCGTGGTTGGTCCTATTCGTTATTTATTATTACAAGTTTGCCAAGATTGGACATTTTTTCGAATTTTACCATAGGGTTTTCGTCGGATTATTTATTGTATAAGAATATGAAAATGAATATTTGTCAATATTTCATAGTATATTGTACATATTGAGGGAAAATTTGAAAAGTAACGCGATAGCAGATTAAGATATTTATGTATATAGATATTTTACATTTGTCTAATTTTATTGGTAATTATTATTCTGGTAAATATGTCTAATGAATTGCTTTCTCCCGTGCCAGGAGTGATTTATCTCTGCGTGCACGGCCGTATTCCCGTAGGTTCGGCCAAGAGACGACGCGTTGTTTCGAGCCCGAACAAAAGAACAGGAGAAAGAAGAAGGCAAGGTCGGTAAAAGAGGTCAGAAAGTACCCTCTGCAAACGATCGTCGCGTCTCCTGCTCTGTTCGCCGTGCTGGCGCTCCTTCTAATCCGCGAAGGGGTCATTTTCCAAAGAAAAATGTGGTGCTCGTTAAAATTATCTACGGGATACGACGCGCCAACGGGCGGGAGAGAAAAAGCGTGGCGGGGGTGGCTGGTGGGAGAGCACGAGTTGGAGAAATCGGGTGAAAAATAAAAAGTCGAGGGTTGATAAGGCTGTTCCGTCTCCGCCGCACGCCGTTTGGTTTGTACGGGAAAGGGAGAGAAATGGGGGACGGAAGGTGGCCGAGGAAAAAGGAAGAGGAGCCGCGAACCGACAACCGAATTAACTTCTCTAGGTATTTCGACCTTTGCTCGTTTTGTCATTGTCCCCGCGGATAAGGATCTACCGTGCCCCCCGTGCACACCCTACGTACATATATTTTTAGTCCTTTGGTAGCGGTGCGACGGAGGAAGGGACGCGGCACGCACACCGAGAGAGCACCACCGTGCCCTGCGAGTGGTTCTATAAAATATGAGGGGCATTAATATTCCGAGCCTCTCGAGAGGAGGTGGTGGATGGAAAGTGGGCAGAGCGGAACCGGCAACGAGAGAGAATCCACCGAGTCGGAGTGGAAACTACTGTCCACTCTCGGTGTTTCGAGGAACCGTGGCCTGCTTTCGCCGGCCCGTAATTGCCCTCTTTTCCTCCTGCGCGTTTACCATTCTCCGGCTCATCGTACACGCTCTCGGTGATTTTCACGCCGGGTCGCGTGCTCCCGAAATTTTACCCTCCTTTCGCTCTTACGAGCAGACCTGACAAACCAGGAAAAGCTGTCATTCTTTAATCTTTTGTTTCTTTATTTGTTCGCTTTGGAAGAGTACGTAACCTGTTTCTCATTGATTATTCTACCGATTGCTCCAGGCTTGCTTGTTACAATTCACCAGTCTTGCACATGCACTCAATCCCACATTTCCAACATTTCAGAATCTTGTACTTTTGCTTACTAGTGTACCAATGAAGTTTGGGTGAAGGGCAGTTTGTGCCTTTGTGCGGAGTTGTGTATTGTTATTACATGTACATACAATGCATCAAGAACCTTGTGTGCTAGAAGGGCGTGTAAACAGGTTTTACGCCCTTTGTATTTAGCTAACACAATGGTACTCTTTGCTCGTGTTGTGTAACTTTAACAGATTTAAAACAGTTATTCCATCCTTTCACCAAACTTGTAAAACTAAATTGTGTGCGATATTTTTCGTTAATCTAACTTTCTAGGGATATAGTATACATTCTCGTAGCATGACGATCTTCTATATCTATGTGCACAAGAAACAAGTTCAATATTATAATGATGATGATGATGATGATGATGATGATGATGATGACGATGACGATGACGATGATGATGATGATGATGATGATGATGATGATGATGATGATTTCTTTATGAGAATAATATTAATCGATTTTTGAGTACTTTCCAATGAAAATGAGTTCAAGCATGAGGCCATTCGGACTACTTTCAGTTCGGCACGCGCGCTGCACCGCTTTTAAGTACAGAGTGTTCCAGCGTAAGTGAAACAGAGCTCTAACTCCAAAATTACACGGCCAAATGCAAAATTTCAAATATGGAAATTGCATGGTAAAATAGGGCCCAAAATATTGGGATTCTTTCCATTTTCCTTCGTTGGGCCTAGAATCCCAAAACGAGAGCCTCCGTATCGATATCAAGAACCGCATGGTGCTTTACTGCATCAATGGAGCCGAACCGAGACTTTTCCTTGAAAATTTGCTAACTTTGAAGCGTTATAGCTTGAAAACAAAATAAAAATCGGGTAAATACATTAAAGCTTAATGAATTCGCCTTGAAAAGTACTATCGCATGAGATATAAAAAAAAAATATATAGTTCCGTTTGAAAAACGAAACTTGACCATCATATCTCGTTAAATAACAAAGTTAACAAAAATTCTTTTTCGCTGAAACATGAGCCCCATTTTACCATGCAATTTTCATATTTGAAATGTTCCATTCGGCCGATAGTTTTGGAGTTAGAGCTTCGTATCACTTAGGCTGGGACACTCTGTATGTCTCTCACAATCAGATATCCACCCTCTCGCTATCAGCCCATTCTTATTTCTTTTGCCCGTAGTTTCGCCGGAGTAGCCCCGACCACCGGTGTAATATCATCCTCAACGATTGATACGCTTCTGTCGAGTGTTTTCTTTTTCTCGGACCTCTTTCTCTTTCACTATCTGTCCTTTTCTACGTTCGACGCTCGACACGTACCAAGTGTAAACAAATAAACACCTCGAGTGTCAATATTTTGGGTCTCCGATTTTGCATGCCTCCTTCAATCGTTACTGCATCTTCTAATGTTTTTCCAACAAACTTGGAGTGTAGAGAAGGACAGCGAATGAAGAAGAGGACGGAGCGACATGCGAAAATGTCGACCAACACCGGGATTATTTCGGTGAGACATGTAGTAAATATGATGGGAATTATGTCGTGTCTCGTTTCAATCAGAAAAATGTCAGGAATATGATGGTAACAGTTTTACAAGAAAAACGGTAATAATAAAAAAAATTTGATCGTTGCATTAGCATTGTTTCATCGAGATATCCGATCCCGGATCATCTTACTGTCCATTTATCGTAGAGAAACTCGTGGATTTAAGGAGACTGTTGAATTATATATATCGACGTGTTTCTAACACTAAAACTACCAGCTGGTCAATTTAATCCACGTGCTTGAAACGTCTTTCTAAAGTCACTCAATTATTAACCACTCTATTACAAATAATTTTTTACAAAGATTTTTACCTTACATTACAAAGATATGTATGTATAATAGATACGCGTTGACTCGAATAATTTTAATGGTAAATCGACCAACCAGCAGCTGTTCGAGCACGTAACATTGAAACGTAAACTAGTAAAGTAGTAAAAGACACCCGATCGCGTAACCGAATTCCACGAGCCACGAATAGAGATATCCGTAAAAGTCGCGGCAAGTTGGCATCCGCAAGGATAAAAGTGATCTGCTCTAAAGACACGCGCGCGGAAGAAAACAGCGGCTGGCCGAACGCGTAGTTTGCTTACATTGTATCTCGCGGTGGTCCTCGATCGCGATTGGACGAGGCCCGAGCGAGATTGGATCTACGAGTATCGATCATGCATCGGCCAGGGCTCCTCCATTCGAGTACTAATGGAAAGACTGGTATTCATGTGAACGGCCTTCGGGGCTTCTGCAGGCCGTTGGCTGCGCGTTCGTTCTCCGTTCTCTGTTTGTTCCTCTCCTCTCCTCGCCTCGCCTCTCCTCTCCTCTCCTCTCCTCTCCTCTCCTCTCCTCTCCTCTCCTCTCCTCCTCGATCCTTCTGCTCCCCCTCCCCCTACCCCCGTCCTTTTCTTCTACAACCTTCTTCTCTCCACCCCCTCTACTTTTTCTTCTTGGCATCGTCCTTTTTGTCCTTCCATCCTTTGATTTCTCCTTCTCTTTATCTTTCGTTGCGCCTCCAGATCCCCGTATATCTGTCATCCGGGCCGCGTCGTTAGATGAGACTCTGTTTATTGACACGAGTCGTCGAGTGGTGGCTCCGTCGGCGTCGCGTTGCCTCTTTCCTCTGCGTGCCTCTGAATGTGCCTCGAGCCTCAACCAAGCGCGCGCACGGCTTAATCCGCCGTCGCCGCGCCGCTTTCAGTTGAAATCTCCGCTGCGCGCCGGCCGGCGCCACGCGCCGCCTCATTCTCTTTCCACGGGGACTTTGTATCGCGATGGGATTACTTTTAGAATCGAAGAAAAAAGTACGTCTTATAGTCCATAAAGTATGGTAATTAACCCACTTGGAATAATAAGAACGAACTCGATTATATTTACAAGATTCACCTACAAGGGTGAATTTAATAAAAATCCTTTACGCTGCTCGTCCAAACGAGAACGAGGGCCCAAGGCTTGTCTAACGCATCCAAATCCACAGCAAAATCCAAAACGTCCCTTCTCGTTCTCCAATAAAGGCTCCGATTTCCCCTGAAATCAGCCTATCCCGTGTAACGAACTCGATCCAGCCAATGGGATTGGACGGAATCGCGGTGACAAGAGGAAACCCAGCCAGCGGATAGGTCCATCGAGATTTGGGTTGTCTGAAAGTCAGGGTCTCGAGAGAGATCCGCGAAGCAAACTTTCGTGAGATCCACCGGACGAAAAGTTGCGAGTTGTTCACCCTCGAGGGCTGTCGGGGACTACCCCTCGATCGAGGAACCATAAACAACACCACCGGTGCTACGCGACCCGAAAGAGAAAAAGGAGAAGAAAAATGAGCGCAGCTAGAATCGCGATGCGTCGTCGAGTCGACACGTTGGCATCGACGGCTATCCTACCACTCGAGAAGCAGCAAACTTTCAGCATTTTGTTTCGCGGCGCGGCGCGGCGCGGCGCGGCACGGCGCAACTTTTAGTTTCTTCGCGTCGAACCATTTCAGCCACGGTCAGAGCGAGCTTCTCCCCACCCGATGATGATACATTTTCCAATTAATCTCCTCGAAAAGTTACCCCCACCGTCGAAACTTTCGCATCCGCTCCAACGACGGAAATTGCAACTCCCTCGGGAAACTGCCGCAGGAATATAACGATGCCCGAGGAATCCATAACATAAAGTAGAGACCGGAAACCGCGGGAGGAACAGGGCTCGCTCTAATTCACCAAGTACCTACCTCAATTAAGATCGCCGGATCTTTGCTCCACGGTGAATTATCGGACGCGCCGAAATTTCCACGATCCTCGTCCAACTTTTCCTCCGTGCTAAAAACTTGCTACACCTTAGCTATTATCAGCTCCCTCTAACCGCCGCAGCCGGTGCCGCGTGCCTTTCAATCCCCCAGCCGATAGAACTTGCCGAGGTTTGCCCATTCGTTGCCCCGTTGAATTTGCCGGAAATTTGTTTCGAATACAACGGATAACGGTGATTTGTATGGCAATGAATTTATTCCTGTCGAGGGATAATTGTTGTTTAGATGAACGTACAAACTGGATCTTAAGGGAAAAGGTTTTTCGAGACTGGGTTCAGAGTCGTCTCGAGCCAATAGTTTTTAGAAACCTGATGAGATAATTTTGTGACAGGAATAGAGTCTAGAATATTAACGGAAAGAAGGACTCGAATTTGGCTATTCTTTTGAAAAGTGAGACGCTTTTCCGAAGGTTGCCTCGAGCTAGCAATTGTCAGAAACTGCTGGAGATAACTTTAACGGAAATAGAGTCTAGAATATTAAGAAGAAGATAGACTCTATTCTTTCAAAAATACTCTTGTGCAACATTGTCGAGGACCGCCTCCAACCAGCAATTTAAAGTGCCGGCGAGAATGATTTTGTGACGGGACAACGGGCAATTGCATCGAAAACGTAACATTCGGAAATCCTCGATACGGGACTTGTCAGAACCAACCGTAACGTCGATTCACCTCCGACATAGGACCGCATAGCCTGAAAATCCCACCAATGATGTACGAATACGTCTCATTGGTCCGATGTGAGACCCAATTCGACCATTCGCTAAACTTAGGCACACGCTCCCTCTGCCTTGGTCTGGCCTCGAAACCTCCGGAGAGGTTCGAGGAATTTCGATAGCTGTTCGACCAAGAGAGTCGACGGTCGACGAGTCGGGCCGCGTTAATTAAAGTTTCGCGGGACCGTCGTGGATCTCCCAATAAACTGTAGGAAATATTGCCACGGACTGCCGTAAGCCGAACTGGAAGAGTCCAAAGCAATTTTCACGACGAGGTTGCGTGCCGACAGGTTGCAAGCCGATCCTCGATCAAAACCTCGTTAACTATTTCAACTGGTTAATGGCGGCGTCTCTTGCCCCGGTAGACGCGATATTTGGATAATAATCGAGTCCTCGGCTTCGGCTCGGTACACGAGCCGTATTATGCCCGTCCAGATGGTACGCGGCGAAACGATCTTCACCTGCACGGCGAACGGCTTTCCTACGACCATTGTTTGAGACCCGTTCCCCTCCCCCACCCCCTATCTGTCGCGACCTTTGACGCCACGAGTTATTTCACCGAGATTGCCT
>NW_026535263.1:0-121034 GCF_026225885.1 Hylaeus anthracinus
TCACAAGCTCAATCTCATTCAAACCATACCTTATATGAACTCTCACAAGCTCAATCTCATTCAAACCTCATCCCACACAACCTCCTCTACTTTCCAAACCTCAACATAGTCGCCCAACGTCACTCGATTATCACCAATTAATAGAAAAATGCTTCGACTAACATAATCCGTTCAAACGCGCGAGTTTTCCGCAAAGGACTGCGAGAAAAATCCCGAGTGAAAGGGAACAGTTTTCGCCAAACCACGACAAACGGGGAAACAATGCCAACAGGGGCGTTGACGGCGTAAAGCGTAGCGGGCGATTCTCAGAAAATAATTTACCGCGGGGGAAAAAAGAGCGAACGGACACGGGGAGAGGTGGTAGGGGGAGAGGGGGGGTCGCTATCAAAAAGTCACGCGTCTCCATTCACGCGGTCGGTGCTCGGCGATTTTTCGAAATATAAATTCCGGGATCCGCGTTACGCACACCATTTGCCTGTCGGCGTCTCCTCCGCGGCGGGAGACGACGCTTAAACAACCGACGCTGCCACCCGGTTTTTTTTCACATTATAAATTCTCTGCTTCGGACAGCGGCCAGCCTGCGCAACCCCTGCTGGACCTCCTCGACTCCCTGGCTTCACCCCCTCCGGATGCTTTTGCTCGCACAGTCGATACTGGAAACTCTTGACACTCGGATAGGGTTGAGTGCCATTTATGGATCAGGTGTACGAAAATTGTATTTAACCCATTCGCTACGAGATCTCTATTAGTTTAAATTGAGTGCAATTACTCAAAGAAAAAGTTTATAGCCTTTTTATAGATGATCGTGAATTTTCTTTTTAAAACAACGAACTTTACTGACGAAAAATAATAAAATTCTGAAGCTGGGGCGATGATAAAAATTACAAAAAATGTTTTGAAATATCAATGTTGTAAATATATAGTGTATAAAGTAAAAAGATTTTTATAATTTTGTCATAACCAGATATAGAATTTGAAGTGAGGTGACTTCACGTCAGCGATCGCGAATGTGTTAATATTATTTTTTTATTATTGAAATAATAACCCCTTGGCGACCAAGGCAAAGCGCTTTAAATTTGCCTGGGCAGTGAATGGGTTAAGGTAATTATTTACAGTGAAAAATGTCAGAAAATAAATATACATTCGTGACGCAGTAGGAAGTACTGTAGAATACAATCCTGGCAGTGAAGTAAGATGAAATACTATTTATGGATCGAAAGAATTGCATTTCTATAAATAAACATACATTCGTCCCTTTCGACATGTTCAAATATGTCCCTTTTTTCTACATTACCCCCATCCTCTAAAATTCAATACTACGAAGGGTTATCACAAATACTTTTCAGTCCAATTGATTTTACAAAACCTAAATGCCGAACTTAAGGCCCAAATATCTCCAAAATCGATTCAGAATGCAGATCGAGTAATTCTTAGGGCGAAATAAAGTCCTGACGAATCCAATGGCCACCCACCAGTCGCTATTTTACTAGAAAACGCGAAAATCTAATTATTTGTTTGATCTACAATTTTAATTTTGAACGATTTTTATCCACCTCCGGTCAGGACGTGCCCTTTCCGCGCCCCTCGGCCTGTCACGCGGTGCAGTTCAATGTTTTTGCGCGGGGTGAGGTCCGATTGGTCGGCAGCCTCTCTCCGAGTGGGGTGGGAAATGAAAGGCTGACCACTCTTCGCCGTGTACGCGGGATCGTACGAGTAACGCACGTGGTCAGGCTGGAACGTGTGCTCCCGCTGAAGAGACAGAGAGAGAACGTCCAACGGGACAACGGAGACGACAGAGAAGGATGGGAGAGGCAGACAAAGGCGCGATACGTGCGAACGAGTGTATACTGGTAAAACAAACACGATTCCATACTCCACAGTCGATTCCTCATTCGATCACGCCATCGATCCTCGAGTCGTCGCGAGGTCTAGAGTCTTGGGACAGTGGGACCTCGATTACTGAAGGGTGGTACTGCAGTTATCGAGGTCTGTGGGATGACGGGGGTAATTGAATAGTAGCTTCAGTTGTATACCTAGTATCATACTGGATGTGGTCCGTGTGTGGCGTAAGATATCGATTATTGCAGAAAGATCATGCACCTCGATTACTGAAGGGTGATACTGCAGTTATCGAAGTCTCTGCGATGACTGAGGTAATCGAATAGTAGGTGTCACTTGTATAGTATGACTTTGGATGTGGTCTGTATGTGACACGACTAAGACCTCGATTATTGCAGAAAGGTCATGCAATTACCGAGGTAACTGGAAGGTAGTGCCTAGCATCTTTAATCGTACCTGTCATAAGTAAATATGAACGATGCCTGAGGACCTCCGATCACAGATCCGGGTACAAATCTTATTATTCTGTACGCTACTAAAACAATGGTGGGGGGAGGGTGGCGAAGGAGACAGACTCCAGCCGATTTTCCACGGGACTTTCCGCGAGTCGAATCTGATTCTCCCGGGAGGACCGGAAGTCGATACGTGTATTCCGTGCGGAATTAATTAAACGCGAGCGATCTTCCATGTTTACAATTTTCGCCCGTGGCTACAGTAAAAATATTATTGAATATTTGTGCAAGACGAAGCTCGATCATTCTTTCCGTAGTTAATTGAAAAACCGTGCAAACGCGGCCCCAGTCGAAAAATTTTTCCAATCGATCGCCTCCCACAACCTCCCCCCTCCCGCCCCCCGCCGCTCTGCCTACAATTGGCTGCCAGGGGTCTTCGCGTCCGAAAAGCGATGAACAATAGGAAATCCGCGGGACCGAAAGTATTCGATTCGACACGGCCAGACGCTTGCAACGGGGGGAGGGGGGGGGGAGGATTTTTTTTCTCATTTTTATCCGGTGTTTTAATTGCAGATGCTAGCTAGACTACACTGTCACTTCTCTAAATTTATTCAATATCGAGTAACTTTTTTTGATCAACTGGTTTTGATTTGAAGAGGAAAATAAAAGTCTGTTCTGGGGAGAAATAGTAGGAAAGGGGTAGAAATTTGTTCTCCTATTTGGGGGGGGAATTAAAGTATCTGGTATGACAAGTTTATAATTCAGACTGGGAGATTATAGTATGTTTGAAATTTGTACGTGGCAAGATACTTAGGATGGATATTGACGTGATCGTCGAGACGTTGATAAGGGTTTTCAATGGTGGAGGATCACGGTTATGTTAAGGCCTATTAAGTGATATAATTGACAAGTGTACAACTCTGTCTCTTTTTCGCTTATGTTAAGCATAGATCAAGGATAGAATAAGGATAGAATAAGGATAGTATAAGGAAAGATTAAGGATTTAACCATTCGGCTGTGGCGTCCTCTTTTCAGAGCACGTATCTATGTGTGTCCTGAGAGTCAAGCTATGACAGGTATAGTCGTCAAACACAGAATAATAATGAATCGCAAAGACGACTATACTATAATATACAGGGTGTCACAAAAATCTTAGAGGTCCTTGAAAGGGGTGGTTCGAGAGTTGATTTGAAACAAATTTTTCCTTAGCGAAAATAGCGCTGTACGTGGCTGTCTAGCGCGTACCCTATTCTACCGCGGCTGTTTAGCGCGTACCCTATGCTACTCCGGCTGTCTAGCGCTTACCTTATGCTACCGCGGCTGTCTAGCGCGTACCCTATTCTACTGCGGGCTCTTCACCGGCGCCGATGTACTCGCGCTCTGGTTGATCGGCCTTTTCTGTTAATATCTCCTTAACGAAGCCTCGAACAACATTTTCGCTAAGGAAAAAATTGTTTCAAATAATCCCTTGAACCAGCTCTTTCAAGGACCTCCAACATTTTTGGGACATCCTGTATATGAGGTCTTGAGAACCACAGTGGCCTAAGTAACATTTTAGAAAAAATTGAGTTATGGCTTAAAACGCATAGCTGATGGGATGTTTTATAAAACCAAAGTGACGTATGTTTAATTTTCTCAATCATGTAGTGTTACTGTCGTATTTACTACCGTATTGATTACTACTCAGTAATCATTACCAGATGGGAGCATAGAACTCTGTAACGAATTTTTGGCAAATACATCCAATTTCTCTTTATAACTCAGTACCATAATTTTATAGATAGCCCACTCTGGTTCTTATGGCCTCATAGTAGATCGTCCAAAAAATTCATGCCACTTATACTTCTCCTACTCGAATTACTATGTGAAACATACTCTTAAATAACCAATGGCAACTAAATTCTACGCATGACGAGTATATTCGTCAATCACTGCCCGGTCAAGGACAAGGATGGCTTCAGCATATTTTAGTAACGAGACTGTAAGTGTTATTGGAGGCTATGTAACCCTTAGAACCTTAACATTAGAACAAGTACATACATAAATATAACCGTTATCACCCCATTTACAAATTCCACCGAAACAAAAATCGTCCCTTATTTAACGATTACTCAATGGAAAGATTCAGCGACCATCATCAACGATAATTAATCGATCCTGGACATTGCTATACCCGGCACCCCCTTCCCCTCGAACAATAGCAAAATCCGCGATGCCGAAAATATTCGATTCGACACGGGCAGACGCTCGCGAAAGCGCGCGTACCCGGCGCCGTCGGGTCTGGGGCGCATCGCGAGCAGGGGCGCTCGGCCTTTTACATTTTTACCACGGCAGCGCGAGAACTCGATATTCCGACAAACACCGATTGGAAATGTTAAAAGATCGAAAGAATTTTAATGAAAACCCCCGACCACGGCAGCCCGGGCCGAACGTGCCTTTTAATAGTTCATCCGCGTTCGTTTTTTTTTTTCCTTTTTTTCGCCCTCCCCCCTCGGCGCGCCCGTGTTCCCCTCCTCTGCCCGTCTCTGTCTCGCCCATTCAGGTCTCCTTCTCTCTCTTCTTTTTTTTTCTCTCTATTTTTTCATTCGCTACGTTTCGGTCCGCGAGCGGTCCGCTGCGGCCGGACACAGAAAATATATATCTGTTGAAAAAGTAAAGCGACCGCCGTACGTTCGCCACCATTCCGGATGGACGGATGGACGGACGGACAAATGGGGGAAGGGGCTGGGATTCGCGGAGGGGTAACTCGACTGCTTGCGCTTGGAATAAAAAAAAGAGAGAGAGGAAAGAAAGAGAGTCGGAGGATCGGATCGGAGAGAGCGAGACGGGCAGAGGAAGCGAGCGTGGAATTATCTTTCTTCGTGCGTGTTTATTTTTCGCGTGATTACAAACGAAGTTAATCTGAATCGAACGAAATTAATTTTATTGTCCACCCCTTCCCCGTGTCGTTGTCTACGTATCCTAATGATCTCCGCCCCCGACTGCCTTTTGGAGAACGCCGAGCGCGCTTTTCCTGTCCTCTTGATCGTCGTTCCAGGATCTCTCTCCCTCTCTCCCTCTCTCTCTCTCTCTCTTTCCTCTCTCCTCGCTCCTATCCGTGACGAGTGGCCTAACGGACGTGCAATTCGCCGGGAATTATTACCAAGAAGTCGCGCGTGAATGGCGGCAGAATTAAAATCGAAATTAAAGCCGAGGCGAGCCCCGCGGAAGAGGACACGGTGTCTTGTGACGGCGACCTCGTATTAAGCGGTTCATGATCGATAATTGGCAATTAAAAGTGCACACGTGTCGTGATCCCGAGAAACCATGGGGATGAATGCGTCTCGCGATCGACGGACGCGGTCTCGCGATCTCGTGATCAGTTCGAGACGGTGGCGATCGGTATCGATAAGATACCCGCGATATAAATTAATTAGGTTAGTAGATTCGAGGATGAAACATGTTAGATTATGGGTGGAAGCAAGAAATAAAATAAGAATATAGTTTTATATTAAATGATATTTTATTTATCACTCAGAAGGTCAGAGAGTTAGTCGCGTTCACCATTAAGGTTGTCTCTCAACTAACTGACACCCTAACCAAACCCTAACAAAACTCAAGTTTTCGGCACGGGTGTTTATATTAACGTACTCATCGTCCCGCACTTCTAAGAAGTAAAGAGCCGCGAGGACTTCAAAGAAGAAATGGCAGATTCATTTTTGTTATCGGGCTAAATACAATATTTAGATCCAATTAATTCAACAAAACGGAATAATGGTGTTGAAATATGTGTACTTTCTATGATATATGTGTAAACAAGTGTGTGTGTGCGCACGCATCGTATGGTTCTCTAACAAGAGAACGTATCGCTTCTTCGCAGTCTTATGTCCCGGAAAGTGGACACACGTTTTTTTTTACTATGTAATTTGTAACGTTCAGATATAATATATTTAGCATATAAGTTTCTATAAAATGTGTCTAATTAATTCGTCAATCCATGGTCTCAAATAATTAACAAATGCTACTCGTGAGAGGATTATAAAAGAGCTTCGAAATATGTCGGATAGAGATACAAACAGCTGATCTCGTTAACAGATTAGACAGTCTGGGTCACTAATTCGTATCAGGTGGAGTAAAGATTAATAAATGAAGGATAAAATGATTGAATCTATGGCGATGGGAAAGAGAATGTTAGGAAGAACTTTTGTGCAATTGTCTTCTCTTCTCCTGGTGTATTAATGAGAGGAAATATCTCATTAGCACTAAGAATAATAAATTAGGAATGTTTCTTCGTCGAATATGAATTTCAATAAATTCTATCGACGTTTCAATTATTATAATATTTGGTGATGCATGTGTATTGATGTGCATGTGCCATTATAAATATGGCCTAATACTAAACAAAATCTTTTACAATTGACCATAAATTTGAGAAGCCATTATTATACTCTTTTCGATAAAATATGTTTCCTTTAAAAATACTACAGAACACAGGATTTTTTGATATTCTATATTTCTAATAGTCATACACATGCAATATTTAATTATCGATTTTACACACACCCAATACATTAATCATTCTATTTAAATATATAATTAATTATAATTACTGTTACTTCATAAATTTCACGTTTCAATCGCCATTTAATTGTAACGCAGTCTTGTAACACTTGACGACTGCTATATCGATCCTTGCGAACACATAAGTCGTCGAAATTCACCGATGCTAAACGATTATCGAACAATCGCGATAAATATCGGCGGTGAATGACAATGAACAATTAACGAAACGAACGCAAGTACACAAATAACCGCGGAAACGGGCGGCGAATTGTTGACAAAGAAATTATTATATTCGATTGGTGACACGGGCCGCTGAACGATGACCCGAGTCATCCAGAAAGTGATGAACTCGAATTCCAGCCTGATTACTCGCGCGCGCTCCATTAACTCGAATTTCGTGCGAACCAATCGACCGTGCTAGTCATCGCACTCCGCAGTCACCCTTTCAAACGGGAAGTTCTTCCGCGATTACCGATTTGCAATTCCGACCCGTCTATTTATGCCGTAGGAAGCGCGTTTTTCGGCGTCGTTTCCCGCCGACCCCGACCTTTTCCTAAACGATCGCCCACATACTCGATGAACCACGTCATTGGATTCCCGTAATCCAATTAGGCAATTATAATTGAACGAAGCGGGCGAGGAACGGCGAAATGTTGCTCGTTTAGCTTCGCGGAGTAATGCGCGTAGATGTTTACCGGCGTTCTAGATCAAGGATTATGTGGTGTTGCGGTTAAACAAATCGTTGAAAAGTGATGGAAACTATTGGGAATCAGTAATGGTTCGAAATAGTCTTCTTGAAGTCGACGAAGCTTCGAATGATAGAGGAATAATTTTGTTAATATTATAGGATGACGTTAATGAATATTATATCAATGAGAATGTTCGTGATTATATCAATTTTGTTTTAGGTTAAAGTCTGTGGTTGTTTTGTATTGTCTGTGAGAGTTTGTGAATGTTGCACCAACTTAAGAATAATAAATATTGTGACAGTAATGGTTATTACATCAATGAGTATTACACCAATGAGAATGTTCGTGATTATATCAATTTTGTTTTAGGTCGAAGTCTGTGGTAGTTTTATACTGTCTGTGAGAGTTTGTGAATGTTGCACCAACATAAGAATAATAAACATTATGACATTAATGGTTATTACATCAATGAGAATGTTCATGGTTATATCAACTTTGTTTTAGGTTGAAGTCTATAGCAGTTTTATACTGTCTGTGAGACTTTATAAATCTTCCACCAACGAGAATAATTATTTAAAGCTGGACCAGTGTGGCTCAGTTTGACAAAGTGTTTAAAATTTTGAAACTGTTTCGTTTGTGTTTATTGAATAAACAAAAGAATACACACCTTTGTTATAAACATATGAAATAGTCACGTTGTTTGAATGAAATATTAAACATTATTTTAAATCAAAATTATAATGGAGACGTGTCACAGGATTTTAGGGTAACCTGTAATTCTTCAAATAAACAAAAAGGATGAAAACGATTCTGATTTATTAACCAGGTCAAAGTTGGATGAGTGATTCAGGATGAAACTCGATTACACACCCAGAGTAAAATCTAATCAGTCGCGCATTCATCCTCCGTTCTTCTACTCTAAATCCTGATGAAGGAGGATGCGGAGCATCAGCAGAGGATCTCGCGAATGCGATATCGAGTTTCCCGGCAACGTCACAGTCGGTGATCGTGTTTGTACGTGGGTTAGACACAGTCCAACGCGTACACGTGCTGCATCGTTTAACCCAAATCGTGGGAACGCCGCGTATAAATCATTAGGCATTAAGCGTGCTAATTACAACTGTCTCTAAGCAGCTACATTAACGATTGCGCCGGGCTGAACTGGTCCCCGCAGTTCTAGGAAGACGGAATGAATTTAGCGCGCCTATTGCCGAAGGATCCTTAAAGACTTCTCGGAATGCAAATTGGAGAAACATGCGCTGGCCGAGCAAGAATCGCCAAGTACGCGATTCGTTTTCAAGAATCTGTACAAGAGAGACTTACAGTCAGTCTCATAAGTATTCGTCTATATCTATCCATTGTATATTTGTCTAAATGAAACGGTGGAGTTGACGCTTCCAATCAAATTTCTTATTCTAAATACATACGAGTGTAAAGTTTATTTGTGCACGTATTTATAACGAAAGTGTAGTGTAAAGTGCAAAACTGTAAAGTGTAAGAGTAATTTTATTTTAGTTTGAGGAAGATCAAGACAAGATCAATATTTTTTATTGCATGTCTAAGTGTAAATATAGCCAAAGGGGTGTATTTTTGTTCAATATCGATTCTTCCGCTTTATGAATGACATTAGTGATTAGTAATAAAATAGATCGATATATCAGAACTACGAAATGGAACTGGTACCTATTTAAAGGTACTGCTTCTTGATTTTTCTCCCTAATTTTATTTTACTTTAAGGAAGGTCAAGACGAAATTAATATTTTTTAATTCAATGTCTAAGCATAAATTTAGTCAAAGGGGTTCAATGTCGATTCTTTTTCTTCAGGAATGACATTGGTGATCAATAATAACATCGATTGATCGCTATATATCAGAACTAGTTATTGATAACAAAATTAATTAAGACTATCATGGATTACGTATGGAATAAATTCTACAATTAAATTAACTGAATTTGATTAATTATTGAGAATTTCTATGAGGATCCAGAAATAGTTTTTAAGGTGTACCCAAAGAGGATCCTGAAACCATAGATGAGAGTTCTTCTGATTTAAAAAAAAACGCGTGGATAACTCTATTTAAAATATAAAATTAAAGGTTTCTATCCTATCTAAATATGTATACCGAATACTCCCACCGAATACTACACCGACGTTTATTCAAAGAATCTATTTCATACCAATAAATACAACGCATCGTCTCTTTATTTTTCTATATAATGAAAGTGTCTATTCCATGAGCGAGTTATATCGAAAATTCCAGCAGCGACAAATATCGAAAATTTTTATTTCATTACTTTCGGTCCCCTGAACTACATCGATTCACGAGTCATCGATGAAACACAGCCCTAGATTAGGGGATCCGCATCAACAGACTGCGGACGTTTATGCATTTAGTGAAAATGTGGAAAAATATACGAGTATGAATGGAAAAATGTATAAAATGCATGTTACACTGTTTTGAAAGTAAAACTATTTATCCATATAAATCTCAATTCTCCAGGACGTGCACGAACGCAAAAATGTATAAAATACATGTTGCACTGCTTCGCAGATGAGACTATTTCTCAATTTAAATCTCTATTCTTCATCTAAACCTGCGAAAGTATGAATATACAGTCAGTGTAATAAGCATTCGTACAGGAACCAATACAAAATAAAACTTCATATATTTATTTTATTAATAAATTTGAGAGAAAGAAGTAATTAACCAACATTTTTACATATTTTTAGAGTAAATTTTGCGTAAATTAAAGTTCATCACTTCTAACGTTAACCTCTTATTTCTCTTCTTATTCATTTTATTTTAAATTTGTTGCTGTACAAATACTTACACTGACTATACATAAACATTTCTAGTCCACTTCATCAACTTTATCCTCCGAACAAAAGAAAGACCAAAATTATCGCAACAAACATCCAAAAAACTAAATACACACACGTCCAAGATTTTCCATCCCCCGAATTTACCAACCACCCCTTCCACCTCTTCATCATTCTACCCTCGCAGAATCGTCCGAAGCAGAAGTGGCAACAGTTTAAAAATCCCGGCGAGCGATATCCGCGCGCGAGAGAAAAAAAAGACCGGATTCACCGCCGGAATCTCCGCCCTCGCCTTCGAAAGGCCGAAGCGCAAACGTTCCAAATAAAAAGGGGGCGAAAGCGGGAAGGAGCGATCGAAGAGAACTCGGAGGGATAAAAAAAATGTGCCGGCAGACGTGGCCCCGAAATTCCATTAAGCGGAAATTCGGGTAATATCGAGAGGCTTGCGCGAGAGCGTTAACCTTGAATTCCGAGCACGAAGGAAATCAACGGACGAGGAAACACGAATCGCCTTTGCTTCGATCTCAAGAGGCCTACTCGAGATCCTCGTAATCGCGGTTAAAAGCCGGGAACAGGGTTCGGGAGGTGCCGCGAGAGAGAAAAAGACAGTAGAAGGAGACAAGCGCGTGCAAGTGAGCGCGAACGAGAGGACCCGTACGCGCGGAGGTGGAACGCGGGAGGACGGGAGCGAAGAGAAAGTGGAAAACCGAATAATCGTCCAGCGTCGACCTCGGTGTCGGTTAGGAGCCGACGAAAAAGAGGAGATGAAATGGACCGTCCGACTGACAGGAATTTACATCCTCTCGTGCGCAATCTGCGTGAGTGAATTGTGTCGTGTTACCGTCCGGAGAATTAGATCCGGAAAATCCGTAATAATTACTCGAGCGACGCTCGCCGAAGCATCCACCCCCCGCTAACCTCCATCTCGCCCTTCCCCCTTCGTTCTGTCACCCCTCTTCTTCCCCTCACCGCGCGATGGTCCGTCAGGCTGTCCGTCTCTTTGTTGCGCTCTTGGCGAACGCGCTGCGCCGGCTCGCGTGTGCTCTTCTCTTTTTTTTCCACCCCATCCACCTCCCCTCCTCTCCACCCACCCACCCCTTTACGGCTCGCGACTCGTTTCTCCATCGGGGGACGCCCCTTCCAACCCATGGGTTGTCCCTTCGTCGGAGCCGGTGGATTCTCTCCTCGTCCCCGTCGCGGGAAACACTCGACAACGTGAAACACAAAAATAAATAATGATTCACCGCACGGCATTACCCTGGAAAGAAGCGTCTACCCCGAACCTCGCGAAAACGCCGTCAGAGAGGACGGCCCGCGGTAACAGGCACGTTTAATGTATGCGCATATATGGATGGTACGCGCGACGCCGTCCGTCGGAGAGCGTCGCGGCTACCGTAGGAAACGCAATCTGCTCGCGGATAACCCCCGTCCATCGGCGTCGTCATCGCGAGGAACGCGCATTACGCTCCTGCGTGTGTAATTCGTGGTAATTAACTTTGAGCGGTCGGTCGTCAGAATGGATTCCAAGTCGCGAATTTTTGCACAGTTTTGAGGGTTTGTTTCGGTTTATGTGGAGCTTGATTTACGCTTTCGGTGATAGGTATAGAAATGAAAATACTTTTTTTGGTTTTATTTAACACGGTGACTGTTAGAATATTACTTGTGGAAAATATGAATCGAACATTTCTGTACAATTGCGACTTCCCTAAATTCTCATATTCTGTGTAGATTTGTTTTTTTTAATTCTTTAGTGAAAAATTCCTGTCACCCATGCATGGATGACGTTAGCGTTCAACGTGTTTTATTCTAGCTACCCTAACCTCCAACGTCGGATTCATACGTTTCTAATCATCGTCACGTTCGAAACGAAGTCTGTTAATCATTCTACATTTATCTTCCAAGATTCTATGAAATTCTCTAATATTGCGAATTATATGGCGTTAAATAGGTTTATGTACGACACAGTTTATCTTATATCTGAGGGTTAATTTAAAGTACTTGTTCTTATTTGTACATTGTGTTTCCTACATTTACAGCATTTCTTTTTTTAATGTCTAGATTACACTCTTTTATGAATTTGTGTCTTGTATTCATTGGAAGTTGGCAAAAATGTTGGAGGTCCTTGAACGGGCTGGTTCAGGGGGTGATTTGGAACAACTTTTTCCTTAGTGAAAATGTTGTCCGAGGCTTCGTTAAGGAGATATTAACAGAAAAGGCCGATCAACCAGAGCGCGAGTACATCGGCGCCGGTGAAGAGCCCGCAGTAGAATAGGGTACGCGCTAGACAGCCGCAGTAGCATAAGGTAAGCGTTAGACAGCCGTGAGAGTTAATATCTCCTTAACGAACCGTCAGACAGCATTTTCGCTGAGGAAAAAGTTGTTCCAAATCACCCCCCGAATCACTTCTTTCGAAAACTTCCAACATTTTTGGAACGCCCTGTATAATGGACACTGCCAGAATTGCATGGTTCAAGTAATGAAAATATTAGGTGGACTGGAAAGTAATGTCGTTTTTGTCATCTTAAATACTTGTTTATCATTTAACAGCTCACTAATTTTTCTGGCATTGAAAATTTGCACGCTAGGTGACAAAAGGCTGCTGACAATGAGGGGGATTATATAATGAATTAAAGATAGAAATTTATTGGAAAGTTTGAATTTAATGTAAAAGAAACGACATTACTTTTCGGTCTACCTACAATACTTATGAAACGAAAATATACAATTAAATACTGTATACCCTAACATTTGCATTAGGATATACTTTCACGACTTGTATTCTTTAATACCTGATCTTTAGAATTAATTTTTTAATTTCTCAGCGAAACCCATATACAGTCAGTTCAATAAATATTCGTATCCTCTATGTCTGTTGGAGAAATTTGTCTAAATTAAATGGTAGATTCGATGTTATCGAATAAAATGTTCTTTATAAATATATATACGTGTAAGGTTTATTCATGGACTTATAATGAATTATTTTTTTGGAAACATCGAACTTATAATTTTAGTTAGACAAATTTGTTTAATAGACATGAAAGGTACGAATACTTATGGAATCGACTCTATGGATGACGTAACGTTCAAAGTGTCGTATTGACACTTTGAACGACGATAATTGCTCAGGTTAGAGCATCGTGAAATATTTCCTGAATTCGAACAACTCTACTGACTCGGTTCATTGAAATCCATCCGTCTAAGCGATGGTAAACGGGAATTAACGTGTAAGTATATGTTGCCACTTGATCTATCATTAGGAATACCGAGAACAGCTAATCTCGAGTTGGGCCAATTCCTCTGACCCCTGCCACTCTCTTAGTCCGCGGCGTCAAAACGATCGTTTCTGATGCCGGAGCGACGCGCCCCGCGCACTTAAAATTCCAAACGTCGTTTTTTCCCCGTCGATCACGCTAGGTTTACCTCTAATTTCGAATTTCACTCAGATGCCTCTCGGCGTGACGACTGAAACGCGGATTTATCTCACCGGGGGGAGAACAATTCGACCTACAAATCGTTTGATACTTCTTTGGAACTCTTTCGCAGTTACAGTAGAAACTGAAATTGTAAAAGAAACAAAATTTCTCCTGGCAGAAGTATACGTGACAAAATGCGTTCGAATCTTAGCTTGAGAAGACGAGTTAATTAGCTTGTGTAATTAAACCAGGGCCTGGTAATTAATTAGAAAAAAATTAACGAGATCGTATCTTCTTTAAGGTATCAATTACAGGTATTAATTTGCCTACGTCTTTAATTATTGCTTCGATTTTCCTTTCGTTCCATTGAAAATATTTATCTTTGTTTTTTAATTAGCATTGGAGTACTAATTAACTATCGCACGTTAGGTTTGGAGTCAAACTTCGTTGCACACGTGATATTTCAGTCGACGTTTACGTTAAAACACGAACTTGTTTCGAAGGTACGAATTTTCACACAATGTTATTATTATGATGTCTGTATCGCTCAAGATAAATTGCAGGAAAGTATGCATGGCATACCGAAGTAATTGCATAATTGTGAAAAGACGAGGATCAGCCGAAGGCTGCTTTCGAACCTAACCTCAATACTCCGCGTATCGCGGGAAAGAAAGAACGAATTCCTGGAATACTTGAATGAAAATTCTTGCATGAATCGTACTTCCCATGAAAGTACAAGCTTTCAGGTAAACTTCTTGTTTGTCTAGCAGGAATCATGTACAAATTGACGAAGTGTGGATAAGTCTGACGAGTCGATCAGCTGCAAAGAAGCGCCATCTTGTTGGTACTGGACGAAAATATTTAAAATTTATACTGTTTACACTATAGGTGGCTGAAGAGTGTAAATTATAATTAATAATAGAAGTAGAGTATTATTGAATTTATACATGGTCCTTAAAACAGTAATATGTCAATATTCAATTAACTTGTATTATCGTTAGAAAGACTTTCATATTGGTATTCTAACTTAACTTAACTTTGGGTCTTTGTTGTTGTGTACTAGAAATCCTGAAAACAGTTTTCTGAGGTCCTTCTTCTGTCATACTAGTGGTACTAACTATAAAAATAAAAATTCCCTTACACTTGGTTCTCCATTATCTAGCTACCCTAACCTCCAACTTCGGATTCATTCGTTTCTAATCCGCGTCACGTTCGGAACGAAGCCTGCTAATCATTCTAAATTTGTTTTTCACTAGCAGACCACCACGAAATAATTTCTTTCAACCCTGCAAAACTTCCTAACCTCAAAAACGAGGAAATACTTCGCTCTAGACCACCCCAATGTTCATGCTCTTTCTAATACCAAGCATTCCGTCGAAAGGAACAGAAGAATATTTCGTGCGATAACTCGCGTGACGCCTAATTAAACGTTCTCCGGTCAAAACATCATATTCAGCTGGCTAGAACGATCTAGATAGCAAGCACCGTGTCACCGTGCATGCAATGAGACGCTCACGCACACACAGATCGAGGGGACGGGCGTGTGAGTGGTCATTAAGGATGCCAGGGGCCACTAATCGTCATCAGAGACGTATTCAACGGCGACTCTGTACGCAGAAAATATAAAATTGCCCTGCGCGTCGGTCAATAGGCATAATGATTATTTTCCGTGCTATAATGAGTGCTAGGCACTCCCACCGCGTGGATTACGTCTGCACGTTCCAGAGATAATAAAGGATCCAGGTCAATAGCGATGTAATGAGGTATCAGGACATCATCGCCAAGGTTTCAGACTCAACGTTCGTCGCGTTCCAAGAGAAAAACAAATTTTCGCGGTGGAATTGTTTGTCAGTGTGCCAACTGTGGTTAGATATCCATGGGATGGTTGGAACACGAGTAAGATTTGTCAGTGACTTGCAAAGATCATTGGTAGATGTAATAGGAGAAAGAAGAATAATAAATTATCTCAAGGGAATTCCAAAGAAATTTCAAGAACGATTACAAGCACAGTAGTGTTCTTCGAGTTGACACTCGATGAGGGGCGAGCCGTCTCAACTCGATGGACAAGATTCGTCTGGATCTCATGGACATTGCAAAGAGAAAATTGTCAACAAGAAAATGAATAACTTTATTATTTCAATTGGTGTTCGTGTACTAAGATTTGAGTAATAAATTATTATAGAATAAAATAGAATAGAACGATTACTCATTTACTCGTGCCTTCTACGATTCTCCAATTTTTATTTTGTTCTACTCTTTTGTTTTTAAACATCTGTGAGGAGAAAATAAATAACTTTATTATTTCAATCGATGTATATGTACTAAGCTTTAAATAATAAATTATTATACAATAAAATAGTATCTGAGGAATGCAGTGACATGTGAATTCAAATAATTACACATTTACTCGTGCCTCTTACGATTCTCCAATTTTTTTTTACTTCACTCTTTTATTTTTAGACACCTGTGGCAAGAAAGTAACTAACCTTATTATTTCAATTCAATGTCCATACACTAAGCTTTGCATAATAAATATAGAATAAAATAGGACCCGAGGAATGAAACGAAGTTCTCCCAATTTTTCTTTTCTGTTATTCTACTCTTTTGATTTTGGACATCTGTGGAGGGGAATTGAATTGGACATCGAGAGCTGTTCCATGCGGACGAATTAAGTCGGGCGCGCCTAGCCCGAATAAAAATAGCATCATAAACGCCGCTGTATTTCGGTCCACTTCCGGTCGGCCGATTCAATGACTTCAGCGCGGAACGAGAAAGGCGAAACGCAAACAGCAAATCGATCCGAACTCGCGCGCGGTTCTGTTGATCAACTTTTAATCGCGAGCTGAATTACCGCTCGACTCAAGATCGTTGAACAATTCACGCGAATGAATTTCAACGCAGAGATCAACGGATTATTTTTCAAAAATTTATCGTCGAAAGTTGAGACGCTTACTCGTTTTAGTATAATCGTGGGCGTTGAAGTTTAGCGGAATTTGATGGGATTATGTTGATCGAATTTTACTCCCTTTTAGATTATTTGAGACTTAATTTTTTTCTAAATTGATGCTAATCGTTAAATATAATGCGAGATTACTATTAATGTGATGTATAAAGCCATGAACGAACTGTGTCGTCGTTATAAGACTGTTTATATTTGCGCCGGAGTTTATGGAGAATTGTTTATGCTTGTCTACAAAATATTGATATAGCGCGGGGATTAATTATTACAGGCACTAACATACCCGTGATATTTGTCTGTATGTTTCCATGACATTGTATTTTGCACTGATTGATGTTTACTCAAGAATAAATCAACCGAACGATATTGTGTTTTGAAATGCTTTTAACGTTTACAAACAATTTGGTATCCCTAGCATTATCAAAACTTCTATTTTAAAATATCGAACATCGAGTTTACTGTTTAACATCGACATTTCCTACACTTTGTTCATTCGTAAAATTGTAACGACTTCTAAACTTCTAAAATTTATTCTCATTAGGAATTAATGTTTATATGACAGATATTCATTTGGAGATTGTTCAAGAAGTAGAATGTTAAATTCAGATTGAAATTAATCAATATCAGCAATGATACGCGATGATACAAAAGAGAAATAACAACAAAGCATTCAATTTATTAAAAATATTGTAAAAGATAGAGATATTGTAGAATTAGACAAGGATAGAATTTGAAGACATTGTTCAAGAAGAAGACTGTCAAATTAAGATCGAAATTAAACAAAGATTGTCAATACCAACAATGTTCACAAGATGATACAATAGAGAAATAACATCAAAGCATCCAATTTATTAACAACCACCCTCGAACACGGATACGAACGTTGGAAGTGGCTTTTGCTGCGAAAGATGCGGAATTTGATGTACCGGGGGTAGTTTTAATGATCCCCGTGGAATTCGTGTAACGAAATTTACGTGGATGCGCGAAATTTCCGGGAATTAGCCGCGATTAAGTAACAGGAGACGTCATTCCGTATAATTTACTCGCATAATGCCGGTGGCGCAAATTGAATCGTTAGGACTAACCGCATCGAAATAAATGGCGAGGTCGCAATTTAATAAGGACCAGTCACCATCTTCCGGTGATTAATTCTTGCTAAAAAGTTCTAGCAACTTTACAGACTCCTTTCTCATGGATCCTAACTTCTCGGAGTCATTCTCACCGACCGCCCCCCAATCCCTCTCGTCCACCGGCGAAGTAAACTTTCCTCCGACTCCCCCCCGCCGGCGAACTTTCTTTCCCGTAAAACAGCCGGCAACGACATCGCCGGCTGTGTATCCAAGACCATCGACACCTAATGTATTTAATTTCCAATTAGCCGCGGCATAATTCGATCGATATTTCATAGCTATTGAATCCAGACATCTTCGTTTACTTTTTCTTCGCGCTGTTCTGTCCCTCCCTCAAAGCCAAATTTTATTTAAACTCGATTATTTATTTATTTTTGTGATTTTCTTTGTGATTTATTATGAATCGAGTAATTAACAGGTAGCCTCAGGTTTGATTCTGTTAAATTTTCCAAAGGATTAGACTTTTTTTCTCCAAAGATAGTGTGCTTCCCATTTAAAATAATAAATATTCACAGTACTCCTCATTTATAATAAAAATTTTCACTGAGCAATAAGCGTATATCGTGACCAAGAAAGATTAAAAAACGCAACCCTGCTCCACCCAAATGACGACTGTTCCGATCCCAGACAAGGGACCTGAGTAAGACCCTTAGTCTTTAATAATTTCGTACAACGCGTATTAATGAGCGTAATTTATCGAGGCCATAAGTAGCAAGTGCTCGGTTTCTCGTCACGGAAAGTCGCAATAACCCTTTGGTGTACGTTTCATAACGCCAAGTACGCCGTAGAAAAACTGTCGTCAAAGAGACGCTCCATTTCCTCTCCGGGGTGGTAGGGGGAGGGTTGACTTGGATCGAAATAAGTCGCCAACAACTTAGGCAATTACGACAGTAATTGCGACATGCATTATGCTAATGTAGCGGATTAGTTGCCGGTCTACATTCGCTAACTTTCGACGATGGAGAAAATAATGTTGCGTTGTGTTGCCGGTTGCGAGAGCGTAGGTGTTATTTCACGGGAAATCGAGCGGTTCTGTACTGAACGTCGAAAAAAGGAGGGCAAAAGAGGAGGAGGTTGTTATTTTTTGGAGGAAAGGGGGGATTTATAAAAAAAGAGAGGTACTCTTGGTAGTTGTGTTAAAGAAAATTTTTAAGTTTAGAGATTAGTAGTTTTTGAGTCATTTTGAGAATGTGAAAATGATGACTTAAACCACTCTAACTTTTGTATAAAGAGTTCTCGTCGTTGATTAATTAGTTCAGAAATTATTTAAAAGATTCTTATTTTTATTTTATTGATACTTTCTCAAGAGTCAATAGAAACTTTTTAAACTTCAAGGTTTTGAATTTTCTAAAGAACTTACAAAACAGTAAAACAATCACTTAAACCACCCCCATTTTCACATAGAGAATCTTCGTCATCTATCAATTATTTTAGAAATTGTTTAAAATGTTCTTATTTTCATTCTATTGATACTTTCTCACAAGTCAATAAAAACTTTTTGAACTTCAAGGCTTTGAATCTTCCAAAGGTCTTACAAAACAGCAAAACGATAACTTAAACCACCCCTATTTTCGCATAAAGAGTTCTCGTCGCCAATCAATTATTTTAGAAATTGTTTAAAAGATTCTTATTTTCATTCTATTAATATTTCCTCACGAGTCAATAAAATCTTTTTGAACTTCAAGGCTTTGAATCTTCCAGAGGACTTACACAACAACAAAACAATGACTTAAACCACCCCTATTTTTGCATAAAGAGTTCTTGTCGCCAATCAATTATTTTACAAATTGTTTAGAATGTTCTTAGAAACGTTATAACCTTCAAGTCTTCGAATCTTTCAAAGGACTTCGAAAACATCAAAACGATGACTTAAACCTGCCCCCTTATCACGTGCACTGCAAACTCCTCCAATTTTATCAAAATCCGTTGACATCCACTACAGAAACTATCAATTTTACATAGAACGCCCGCCCCCCAGACATTTTTTCCGGCTTTCCCCGAATTTTTGCTAGTAAAATTCCGCAACAAGCCCCCGGTGCAACGCCGAACGCGCTTTATCCCGCGGCGCGAACGGGAAAGGATTAATGAAATACTCGTACGAATGAAAAACGGGAATCGTAAACCGGGTCCCAGGGCCTTTCGATATATTTTTTTTTTTTTTGACCAAGGGATACAAGTTATTACGCGACGCTTGGCCGAGACCCGTTTGAAATCCCCGAAGCCATTAAAATAGAAATGGGAAACTCGGCCCTTCCAATTTCAGCATAATATTGTGATTACGATATGCAGAGACGCTTATATATCCGCGACGGGTCTGGACGAATGCCCTTTGCCCGGCGTACACCCAATATCAGTATCGCCCTTCGCCACGTTACCCATACATTTATTCCTGCATAATCGAGCTCTCACGTCATTATTCCCCTAACGCTTAAATGTATATTTTAATAATACGTCTCCCCACCAGACCGCCCTGCATCCTTTTGTTTCAATTTTAATTCTGGACTTTCTCCTCTCAGCTTGCGCGATGAATCTGTCGTTCAAGCCGCGTCACCTTTTTTATCTTATGGCTCAAGCCCGCGAAACACGGTTATCTTCTATTTGGGTAGAAAGTTTAGCGGGACGCGCTGCAACCGGATGAAATTATTCTCGAATTGTCAAAATGTTCAAGAGATATTCTTCTGTGACTGGTTTGTGCGAAATTGAATTTGAGAGGGGCGTTCGTTGGGCCATTGGACGTTTTTGAGGTTTTTTAGGGAAATTGTTGTGTCAAACATAGGATAGATTCATGGAAATTATTTTCTTGGAGAACTTTAGGGAGGTGAATAATTAGGAAAATTAGAGTTTAGAGTTTAGAAGCTGAGGATGTTATTACACTGAACGAGAAAGTCATGTTATTTTTACGTACCTAAAGATTTATTTGTTATTCATCAGCTCGTTGATTTTTATCGATCTGGCATTGAAAATTCGCACGCTAGATGACAAAAGGTTGTTGATAATGAGGATGATCATATAATTAATTGAAAATAGAAACTTATTAAGAATGTATTTGTTTGAATTTTATCTAATGCAAAAGCAGGGTTATCACACTTTCCTACCAACATTTACAAACGAATGCTTTCGACTAAAGATATTTCCTAAATATTGCGACAAATATGAATATATATAAAAATAAAATACATATTTGTACTGGACCATTCAAATAGTACATCTTTTATAACACGGATAATTCTGTCAAACGCATAATAAATATTTGCACAATACCAAATTTACAGTAAAATTCCTGAAATAATTCGGATTGATAAATATAACCCTACTAATGATCCATAATTTCGAAATAAGCTACCGGTGACTTCCTTCATGGTGTCACCGACACCAAATACATATTAAGCACCTAAAATAACCCGTGAGTTTTCGCTAGAAGTCCCTGAAAACTGCCCGAGCGACGCCTAATATTTAACAGCCATCGAGGAGCGAGGGCATTAAGCCAGCGGCGCGTCGCACGCTCGACGGAACGCGAATTAAAAAATCCCGAAATAGCCAGAAAACAGAACTATCGCGATACGTCCGCGGCATCACCATAAATCCCAAGTGTACGGGGGTATACGTGGGTCGTATTCGCGCGTGAGATAGTGCTGGGAGCGGAGAATGTATCAAAATCAGGCGCGAGGTTGCTTTATGGACGGGAACGCTCGTAAATACGCACTTCTGGTACTCCTACCCGGCTGGGAAACGCTCGGGACCCCGGGAGAAACTGCCTGGAATAGGTTGGGCGATAGAGAAAGGGCCACGGAATAGCTTCTACGGGATGCTAATAAAAGATAGAACCGGCTAGATAGAGGACTCCAGCACGATATCGTCCCGCCCTGCTGCTCGGCCCCATTGTTTCGCGGATCGTCGTCGTCTTGTAGCCAACGTCACGGAAGGAACAGGAATTGATTGTCCTGCGAGCAGAAATAATTTGAGAAAGCGCAAACAGAGTTGGTTGATCAGCTGTTGCTCTACACTGATTACTTCCTGTGGGTATAATGGGTTCAATTCCTAGTGGAGAATTAAACTCTGATAAGAAGGAATTTGAGAGGAAACGTAGTAAAACTTTTAAACTTCAAGCCTCTGAATCGGATTCATATCAGATTCAAAGGACTCCGAAAACAGCAAAACGATCACTCCTATTTTTAACCGACTTTGAAAAGGAGGAGGTTACTCAATTCGACATGTATATTTATTTTTTCACATAGAGAGTTATCGTCACCGATCAATTATTTTAAAAATTGTTTAAAAGGTTCTTAATAAATAATTTGAGAAAGCGCAAACAGAGTTGGTTGGTCAGCTCTTGATCTACACTGATTACTTCCTGTGGGTATAATGGGTTCAATTCCTAATGGAGAATTAAACTCTGATAAGAAGGAATTTTAGAGGAAACGTAGTCAAACTTTTACTATAAAACGTAGTTGAACTTTTTAAACTTCGAGCCTCTGAATCGGGTTCATATCGGATTCCAAAAGACTTCGAAAACAGAAAACGCACTCCCATTTTCACATAGAGAGTTCTCATCACAAATCGATTATTTTAGAAATTATTTAAAATGTTCTTATTTTCATTCTATTGATACTTTCTCACGAGTCAAAAAAAAGCTTTTTAAGCTTCAAGGCTTTGAATCATCCAAAGGATGTACACAACAGCAAAACGATGACTTAAACCACCCCTATTTTCACATACAGAGTCCTCATCACCAATCGATTATTTAAAAAATTGTTTGAAAGGTTCTTATTCTCTATTGTTACTTTCTCACGAGTCAGTAAACACTTTTTAATCTTCAAGGCTCTGAATCTTGTAGTCGGAGAGCCAATGATGATTTTACTTATATGATTTTGAAATGGTTGTTTTAAAGTTAATTTTTGAGGTTACCAGGTCATTGTGTACCAATTGGTTTTTATCAATCAAGTATCGAAAATTTGTACATTAGACGGCAAAAGATTGTTAATAACGAGAACGATTACATATTTGATTGAAAATAAGAACATATTCTAAATTTATTTAATTTTCATAAGAAGAGGGTTATTTTTATTTCAAAATGATGTAAATAAAAAAGAGTCGAGTTATCAAAATCATGCCACCTCTAACGATGTAATTTTTATTAACCCTTCTGCCAAAATATAAATTGCGCCCGGAGATACATCCTAATCGCTCCATTTCGTGTAAAGCGATCTTCCAGCGGCTTCCACGACCCACGGTACAAATAATTAGTACGGTCTCGTTCTACCTTGCTTTTTTTCCAGCGTTTCTGTACACGCGGTTTGGACTCTGGAGGAAGAAAGCAGCTAAACCCCTTGTGCACGGACAATCATCTTCCCTGGGCCCCTAAGGACTATCATCTGCGAGGCGTAGTCGAGTCAAGGGTACGTTAACGATTCTCTGAAACGTTTCCCCGAGCGTTTCCCACCTGATTCAAGCCTGGAATTCCCTTACGAGCGATAGAAACTGTTACACCCTCGCTGGAGAACGCTGATCTATCTCCACGCTTCACAGTTCGAGTACTTTGGAAATCTGAACGTGGACATTCAGTGTCGTTCGTGAAAATAGGAAGCTTTCTGATCTCACTATAAAATAATTTTTGGAAAAAAAATATACCTTAAAGGCACTAGAATGTAAAGTGGTGGAAATTACGTTTTTGTTTAATTTTCAAAGTGTACGACTATGAAATACCTCAGATAAATTTCATTATATATGTTCATTTTTAATCAAATAAGTTTAATCTCCAAAGTATACGACTATGACGCAGTATGAGCAAAGACAAAACGTAAAATACGCAAAAATCCTTGGAATTCGAAGTAGGGATAAGAATACTGTGGTGACGCCTCCTGTCCTCGCCGCTAGAGGGACACTGCGCGTACCGCGTTTCTCGTAAGTAAAACGTCCCGCCTAAATTATGTATAAGACATTTCTGACCGAGGGAAGCGGCACGAGGTCGAAGGCACTGGCCTAGGTATACACTAGGTCCACGAGTAGAACTACTCCTTCACAGTTTCTTAAACCTTTGGTTGCCGCACTGGGTCACGTCGCCTGATTCTAGGTATCGTATTTAATATCTGATTAGATACGACAAGTCAATTTATAAGAACAGGGCAATTTTCAAGGTAAGTTTTATCCTGTTGAATTCTAATTAGGAGTTCTATAGTTAAGTTAAACTCTAGTGTTGCATTTGTGGTGGCACCTCCTGTCCTCGCCGCTAGAGGGACACCGCGCGTACTGCGTTTCTCGCAAGTAAAAGGTCCCGCCTAATGTTCATTATAAGCCATTCCCGACTGACTTCCAGACATCTCAAGGCACGGGCTTGCTAGGTCTGGATGAGTTCTGGGTTAGCCTGAGGTAGCCTTATTAACCCTTTACACACTCGAGAGGTGACTTTCAGTCACCACTAACTTTCATTTAGGTTTAATTTCTTTGGAACTCGAAGTGTCATCACATCTCAAATTAGAGATCTCATTTTTGAAGTCAATCTAAGCGTAGGATTCATCACAATAGAATACTAAGAAAAGCATCTCGAGTTGCTGATAGATACCAGAGAAAAAGGCCTCCAGTGTAAAAGGTTAAAACTGCTCTAAAAAGTATCCAATAATTTCTTGTTAATTTATATGAATACTTACCAGTTCTAGATATAATTGCTTCAAAGTTTAAAAAAAAATTCGAAGTCGAAGTCGATTAAAATAGAATTTCTCCCCCCCCTTAATTATACACGTATGTCTAGTTAAACTCCTGAATCACTTTGAAGGAGAAGGGGAGGCTTTCTTGGACAGTATCGCGACCCGCAACGAAATATGGGTCCATCACTATACCCCGATCCATAAATGGATCTATCCTCAATAAAGCTGTCTAAAAAAATAAAAAGATTTGAACGATCCTCGTATTACACCGGATATTGTACCGAAAAATGGAGAAGGTACGAAAGTGAGCCCCAATTACGCGGCAGAGATATTCGCAATTGCAAAAGCACGAGTCGTCCTATTATCCCGAACCGCGCGGTGGCGAGAGAAGGGTAGGCGCAGGGCACGTGAGACGGGACGATTATTGCAAAAATTCGTCAATGCCAGTAAAGTCGGTAGACAAAGGGTGGGAGGTAGGGGAAAAAGGATGTCGTTGAAAGTTCCTGTCGAGCACGGGAACAGTCGGCTTGTCACGAGGACAGAGACAGGCGGCATGAAAGCAGGGAGCAAGGTGTTAGTCCGCACGGAATTTCCTACGCTTGATGCCGGATACGAGGCTTAATTGCACCGCCACACAATGTAAATATTCCGCGTCAGTTAACCGCCGTCCCGCGTACACGCACGCGCTGTACGCACGCGTGTGAATGAAAACGACCACTCTGTCATCTACGGTAATGCCAGTGTGTCATCGCTCGCCGGCGCGTTATCGTCCACAATGAATCCTTGCTGCGCGCCGGCCTTTTTATTCGTCCCTTACGCCCCGGTCGTATCTGAGCAAACAGCGTAATATAGATGATTGCGCACGCCGATGACAAACGCTAAAAATACGATGATTTAGAGCGGCCAATGCGAGATAAGCTACCCAACGCGAAACCGCAAGATCGGAGTATTGCATATTTCACGGGGCGTTGAACGCTATGCGTTTCCTGTCCCGTCGAATCGCGTTTCCCTAACAAATTACCGTTCGCTTCGCGATTATAGATCGGCCAGAATTCGACTGTAACTACCACCGTGATAGGTGTAATATAGACTCTTTGAACGATTCTTCTGATTTTAAGGTAAAGAGGCCCTTGGTTTTTGGGGAGATCCTGAGTCAACGCTAGGAACAGCCGAAACAGTGTTCGAGAACTCTTTACTAATTAGAAGGTACTGACTTCAACAAAATGGACGCTATTTCTTTTAATGTGTATTAAATCTACATGTACCTGTTAAATGGTTATTTAGGAATTTAGAAATGCTATATGTGTAAAAAGACACCTGTAGTTTTAAGGACTTTTATACAAACATGGTACAAGGTATTTAAATAAATCAAGTTAACCCTAATTCTTGACAGATCTAACCTAGACCTAACCCATTTACTGCTAGGCAAATTTAAAGCATTTTGCTTTAGGTGCCAAGATTTCTAATCTAAATTATTATCTTAATAATAAAATGTGATATTGAATTTGTTTTCAAATTCCAGTTAAAATAAACGTGATAACCAACCTTCATGAGTTCAAAAATGCATCTAAAGTAATATATATGTCAACACACGTATATATCTATTTCAGTGGTATTACTTATGGATTCTCCAATTGTTTCCTAAAAAGCAATTATTCGGCAAGATTTCCTATCAAGCATTCCTTTCAGTAAATTAGAATAACAAACCCTATCATTCGACGGAGTCCACCAAAATCTGATCCTAGAATACATATTTTAGGCTTCTAAGCTTATTAAATTCCGTCTAGTTCACGGATGACGTTTAAGCTCGGAAGCACCTTCATTGGTGGTGTAGGATAGTTGTCGGTCTTTTCGCAATTTCCAGACGAAATATTCGAATCAACACGGAGATTTGGAACCGCCCCGGCAACGAATTTCTCTTTTCCTTCCCCCCGCGATATATACCGATAGGGAAGCGCAAACACCGTACACGGTGACCCAGCCGAAGGAAGTTCCTAATCCCTGTGGCCGGCTAACGTTCAAACCCACGGCGAGCTCGGCCGAGCAGATAGTTACACCTCCCGCGCGGAGATACAGGTAATGCCTGTTTACAGATATCGGGGCAAACATTAATACGAAGTAGCTTCCGCGCTACACCGGAGGATTATGTTATTCTTAGGTGCAAGATCGACCCCCGTGACTTTCCAACAAAATCCAGGCACCTACCCTCCTGAAACAACGGTACTTGTTACTCCGCAACTCCTATAACTAGAAATGATAATTCGGAGGAGAATTAACCTCGGTGCAGCTTTGTAGTCTTTTTATTTCAAGGTTGGGAGAGAGTATATACATTAGGAATAATTAATATTGCCATCCTCTCAAACAAAAATGCACCAAAACTTACTCAGACAGTATTTCCGGGTAAATAGTATACACATGAACTGTATGCAATATTGTCCTCTCCCTCCGCATCGTCAAAAGAAATATATGCAATCTTCTCAGACAGTATTTCCACGTAGACAGTATATGTATCAATATACAATAACACTATTCAATATAGACGCCTCCACCAAATATTATACCAAATCTACTGAGGCAGTATTTTCATGTAGACAGTATACATGTATACATAAACACCATTCCACGTTGCCACCCCCATCAAAAAGTAAATCAAAGACAGTATTTATTAGTATACTATTATACATTCCTCCAATGTCCCAAGAATGGGACGATTTGTAATTTTTTCATTTAAATAAAAACAATAACAATTATGGCAAAAATAGTTCCACTTGATCAGTATGAATGTCGTTAAACAATTTAATCTCCCTTTATATTTTTGTATCGTGTCGTTAAAATGAAACTAACGAAACACCCGCGATGTATCGACTAATTATTATTCCCAGAGGAATTGTTAATCAGAATCTGGTCGCTTTTTTTCCAAGAAGCACTCGCGCGGAGTGTTCGTACCTCTATCGTCTCCGAAAATGAAAAGAATATTATAACAACGTGTGCATACAATTTTTCCATTAGCCGTCCCGCGACAGTGATAAAGGGAGATTTGTTTAGTAGCGGTTCGCAATCAACGGACCAATTTCTTACTACTCAGCTTCAAGCCTTCGAGGCGGGGGTTGAAGACCAGGAGATGAAGGATCGGTGGTTGCGGTCATCAAGGTGGAAAACGGGAGACGGGCGTGGGTGGTACCGGCACACACGTACAGTATCATCCCTTTCAACCCCGTACTTAGGGTGACCATCTCATTTATATAGTAAAACAGAGTCGCGCAATGGTGAAGCAGGGACGGGAGTTGAGTTTGTTTGTCGAGCAAACGTTTGCCGACGACACCGCCGGACACTGGTGCCTAGCTAGCTCTGGTCCTTGGTACAAGTCTGTCCGAACCACTGAAGGTGGGGTCGGAGGGGGGGGGGGGAGGGCGGCAGAAGGGGGAGGGATTTAATACCATCTCCCAGGATGAACAGTGGTGGTCAAATAACTTCGCCAAGTGATTCTCTGCGACGGTATTAATGTGTCCAGTCCCTTCGGGCTTCTGCTTCATCTCGAATGTCGATAATCTAAAGGCGGCACCCCTTCCAGCGTCATTAGGTTCAGTGCTCGAGATTATTCCTTTGGGCTCCTGCTACTTTGCTCCGAACGTTCCCCAAACAATTCCTTTCCTGATACCTCTTTCGGAGTTGATCTTTTTATTAAAATAGTGTACGTTGTAATACAGTTTCTTGTATTAAATCCAAGTTCACCCAGACCTAACCAGACCTAACCATACATGTATACATTAACAGTATTCAATTTCAGCGTCTTCACCAAATATTATACCAAATTTACTCAGACAGCATTTTCATGTAGATAGTACATACATGAACTGTATGCAATATTGCTTCCTCCACCGCATCGTCAAAAGAAATACATCAAACCCTCTCAGACAGTATCTCCACGTAGACAGTACACATGTATACATTAACAGTATTCAATATCGACGCATCCACCAAATATTATACCAAAGCTTCTCAGACAGTATTTCCACGTAGATAGTACACATGTATACATTAACACTATTCCATATCGGCGCCTCCACCAAATTCTATACCAAACCTTCTCAGACAGTATTTTCACGTAGACAGTACATATCAGACCTGACCCATTTACGAATTTTTTTTTACTCTCTATAGCATCATGTGCTTATAATAACGAAGAAAGCTAGTAGACTTAGTAATTTAGGTACTGCGAATAGTTAGCTACACCTTAACCCATTCACTGCAAAATACGAGATGTCTCGTAGTTCAAATTGATTGGAATTACTCAAGGAATAAGTTTATCAGCTTTTGAGAATGAAGAATTATGCAAAAATTATTGCAAAAGAAGATCGTAAATCTTCTTTTTAAAAGAACAAATTTAGCATCACTTTTTATTATCAAAATGGCAACCTAGATCACACATCTGTATTAAATCTTGGCACCCAAGGCAAAATGCTTTAAATTTTATCAGTGAATGGGTTAAAAATTACCCTGACTGTACCACTTTAAAAATGTAACTAAAAAATTCGAGCATTATATGTCAGAATACTGCGAAATATAGAATGTTCCACGGTGTATGTCAGAATACGCAGAAATACAGTATGTTTCACGATATATATCAGAATACTGCAAAATACAGAATGTTCCACGATCAAACAGCATTGTACATAGTGTCATAGCATACTGCTGCAGGGTCCAACGTAATTCTTGATGTCGATACACATCATAATACAGAAAAATATAGTATAATACTAAATATTCCAGCAAAAAATAATTTTACGCAATCTTCCAAAGCAAAACGCTTTAAATTTGCTTAGCAGTGAATGAGTTACATAATGTAATTTCCTGGTGTTCCACGAAACATGCTATCATCCAACCGTTCACCTTTTAAGCACGTACTAATCCCACCTAAGAAATCCTACCTTAACCCTTCGCACTCGGATGTGCCCTAAAAGGGATCCTAAATCCAACAAATTTTGTTAGTGAAAGGGTTAATGTTTGTAGCGATGTCAACGCTTCATGAAAGCTATAAGAACTTACATTCGAGTCTAATAATACCAAAAAAGACACGTTTCCAAAGCTATTTTATTCTCGTTCGCAAATTTTCAACGAGATGGCACAGGATGCTTAAATGGTGCAAAGTGTTAAATTTAATTCCATAATTTTCCCCAAATTTCGAACCAGCCTGTGCCGAAATCAACCCCGGAGTCAATAAAACGCTACCAAACGGGATTAAAAACAACGTTTCGTCCTGACCCACTGACTAGTCGTCGTTCGATCGACCTCGATCGGTGTGGTTCAATAAAACCGCGAAAGCGGATTAAATTTGGCGCGCGAAAAATCGCCGGTCAGCGCGCCGCGATTAGTATTAATCGAAAGTCCCCCGTCGACCGCCAGGGGGTCTGACTTCGTCCGTATAAAAGAACCGGGCCGGCACGTGGACAGCTTAAACGAAGATTAAACACGGAATGACGCTCACGATTTCAAGATTCCATTCGTCTTACTCTAAGATCTAAACATCAAGGTCGTAAATCCATCAATAAATCCCTGCGCCGGGCTCCTCGCGGTGACCACATTTGCTTAGGGATAAGAAGCAAAGACAAGCACACAGGGGCGGAGGTGTAAGTCTGTAGGGCAGTGAGGAATGGCTCGGTCTAGCGAGCCTTTAGCCCCGGCTTAGCATGTACTGGAAACACCATCCCCTATCCTTCGTGTCGGGGCCAAGTTATACCCGCAAACAGTCGTACATTAGTGCCTGCAGGAGTCCTGCAGGATTTATAAGGGGCGCCCGCGGGCGCACAGAAGGCTATGCGGCCGTCTCTCGATGGTTAAAACTAGAAGAGACGACCGAAGAGAGAGAGAGGGAGGGGATGGGTGGGTGGCGCGGCCGTGAGATCGGCTGTGCGCAAGTATCAGGGAGACAGAGACGGGAATGGAAGGTGAGACGACGCGAGGAACGAGTCCAATCGAAGTGGAAGGACGTCGGGTCAACCTGGGGAGAGCTTGATCCCCTCCTCCCTCCCCCGCCGGGTTCCCTCGGAATACGAGGAATATTTACGCGCGCGTCTAATACACACCGGTCAGTTTATGCTACGTCGAGCTTCCTTCACGGGCTAACCTCTATTTCTCCGCGATTTACAAGGGTCGATGCAAACACACCCGTGTTATGAACGAAAGGTTACGCTCGCCGTGGGATTACACTTTCGCGTGATGGTTCGCGGGTGTCCGCGCGATTCATTATAGAAAAGGACGGAGACGCATATCGTCGGATTGCCATATTGGTCCCGGATTCGTTCCGAAACTCGCCCGAAACTCCGGCTCGTTGCCGAGGTTTAACGAGCAATTGGCAGCCAGTAGGAACGGGCTAAACATCAGGGACGAAGTTGAACTCGGGGAGTCTCTAAGAGTTCGGTCCGGTACGTGAGCACGTCGCCAGAGGGTTGGATCGGCCGCGGAAACAAGATGGGGGCTCGGTCAAGGGGGTTGGTCGGGGCCGAGGGGTGGTCCGCCCGGGTGGGTGGCGGTAGCCAGTGGTCAGCACACTTGGCCGACCCTACTTCGCTAACTAGTTTAATGATATATGTTGAGCTACAAGCGCCTTGATTAATCGTTAACTAATGTTGGACCTCGTAGTGCGCCACCACCACCACTATCGTTGGCCAGCAACACCGTGCCACGTCGACGAGGATGGAAGGGAAGCTACGGCGAGGCGAAGGGAGGAAGAAGGAAGAAGGTCTACGCCACCGCAGTCCTTACCCTCGTCGAATCCACGGGACCCAAAACTCGAACGTGGTCAAACAGAAATCTAATCTCACTCGGCGTATAATCTGGTTTATGACTCCCACCGTTCGAACGGGGTTCGAGAAAAAATCAATTCAAGGAGCCTCTAGACCCCGACGAAAGAAGGGAGTCTCTGGGTCACACGTTCGTGCCATTACAAGGAGGGAGGAAAAGGACTACGGGACCCAAAACTCGAACGTGGTCAAACAGAAATCTAATCTCACTCACAGCGTATAATTTGGTTTATGACTCGACCCCGTTTGAGAAAAAAAAGGATTGAAGGAGTCTCTAGGCCGAAAGAAGGGAGTCTCCGAGTCGCCCGCTCGCAATTTGTCGGAGTGTCCGTCCACCTCAAGGGGATAAGAGACCGCGGGGGTGCGGGGCGTATGGTCGTACGCAAATTTACGTCTCGCGAGAGCCGTCCCGAAACCCCTTCAGCCTTCCTCGAATTGAATTAACTCGGCGTCTTCCCCCGGCTCTATTCCTGAGCTCCGCGCGTGGAACATTGGTCATCCCTAATTCGCTTATGGCCCTCGATCAATTAAGTCGTCGGCCATTCGCGCAAATCCCGATGACCCATCCGCACATCGTCTACTCGTGGCCCAAGACACCGTGTTGCTTTGACCGGAGATATTCGATTCGCTACAACGTCCTCCAGACCGATTGTTGACGAGGTGCTGTTCTTTGATTCTGTGGAGATAAATGGGGGTTGGTTCGCGAAGTAACGACGAAGAGGTCGATTATTTACTTTCTGTTGAATATGGGTTATATTGGTGGGTTTGATTAGAAATGGGTTCAGGGAGAAGTAAGTTGTAAGCCGGACCTAACCTATATTGGTTCAAGAGCAGAGGCATTGGTAAGCATTTTCTTTGAAGAAGAAACGAAGACACTCAAGTAGGACGATACTCACTCTCTCTTCAGGTCTAGTTTATAGTAAAAGACATATCCTTCGTGAGTTATTACTAACTAAACTCAGACCTAACTTACATATATTGCTTCAATAGCAAAGCAATTATGAACCATTTTCTTTGAAGAAGAAAGGAAGACAGTCGAGTATCATGATACTCTCTCTCTCTCTCTTCAGGTCTAGTCTACAATAAAGGACGACTCCTTGATGAGTTATTACTAAATAAATTCATTTCTCATCGGAACAGCCCATATACAGTATATACCCTCTATCGAAAAAATTAGCCTAAATGAAACGATAGCTTGGATCTTGTCAAGTAAATGTTTCATTATGAATGTATATTTGAATAAACTTTACACGTGTATATAATTCAAATGAAAAATTTATTCGGAAACATTAAACCTATAATTTAATTCAGGCTCTTGATTTGAAAGTACGAGTATTTATGAGACTAATTGTAATCAGCAGGAGCAATTACAGAGTACGTTCTTTGAAGACAAAACGAAGGCAGTGGAGTGTAGCAAATATCGCTGTCTTCAGCTCTCTTTCTTCTCAGTACAGGACGAATCCTTCGTGGGTTATTTCTACCTAATCCCGATTTCTAATCAAAACCACCCATGGTAACCCATACTGCTTCAATAGGAGAGCAATTACCAACCATTTTCGTTGAAGACAAAACGAAGACAACCGAGTGGGGGCGATAGGCATCCGAGGAACGCGTCGCAGCGGCCAGGTCGCATTCGATTAATGCGCCAAACGTCGATCATAATGTGGGTCTGGCGAACACGAATATGGCGAACGTATCGCGCGGCTTCGGAGGGCAAGTGCTGCGAAGGGGAGTGCCAGAGAGGGTGGCTCAGGGATGCAAGACACCGTGAAATTACCAGCAGAGTCTCCCATCCCCTTGGGGGTGGCTGGGTGGAACGGACTCTGTCCACTCCGCGCCCTTGGACCACCGTCGAGCCGGGTATTTGTCTTGTCTCCTTGTTTATGAGATTCAACATTGTTATTTGGCACCGCACCGGAGAGTTCTAGGTACCGTGCGGCCGCTAGTTTCCGTCTAGTTTCCCACTTTAAAAGGCTGTGTCGTGGCGCGCGATTGCACCGTGACTTATCCACCGGCTCTTCCTGCCTCACGATTGTCTTTAATCAAGCCGGAGGAAGAGTCTACGCTCGGACATGGAAATTTACCCGCCCACCCACGAGCGAAAAACTCGGAGAACTTTTCTGAACATCTACATAGCCGCGAGAAAGTCGTCGGAAAGATCAGGATGAATCGAGGTAGCAACGCGAATGTAATTGTCCACGGAGTCGTGGAGGTCTCATCGAACACGAAGCAGTGGGTGTAGATGTGGAGAATGGATCTAGGGAAGTTTAGGAATTAGAGTTCTTTATTATAAATTCTAAATAATATAAATTCTCTTCGAAATGTAACGATTTCGAATAATATTTTATGTACAATATCAATGGTCTGGGTTAAATAGATCTGGGTTGAATATATCTTTCTTTACAAAAGTACCAAGTTTTAAAAATTCAAAGTGTTTCTACTTCCTTGTAAATTTATGAATCTTTACAATTATATTTCACTACATAAATAAAATTACACTGAGCACAGAAATTATAATTTATTCAACGAATTCTTTAAATCCAGAAAACAATCGAAGAGTGAAGGAGCGAAAATGTTTTCACGAGACCTAAAATGGAGCAGTCGTAAAATGAAACTTCAGAAGATTGCAATGTCTGATCACACAGCATCCCCTATTTTCCCCAGAAAACCGAGTTTGTAATTAAAAAGTCGTCGTTTTCGTTCTTCGTCCGACATTCAAAGAAACGAGCCACGGGAACTGAAGGCCATTAAGATTGTAATTGAATTTCAAAAAATTTCGGAGTCAGTTGGAAATTTCTGCGAACGTTCCTAGTAATCGATTTCGACTGTAGAAAACAATTTTGAAGGAAACATGGAGAGGTGTATTATTTTACAGATTCGAAAGTTTGATAAAATTTCGTTACTATTTTTACTCCCATAGCCTCAAAATATTCAAATCACTAATCAACAAAATGCGACGAGTACTCAGAAATGCAATTTACAAGCCCTCCTGATAATTAACAATCGGTTAATTACAAAGTCCTTGTTCTGCCTTGAAAAGAGATAGAAAATTCCACTTGGAAATTATCCACGCATTAACACGAAAATGAATTCTAAAAAATCTAAACTCTGAAATGTATAAAGCCAGTCGGCCGTAGTCGAAGAAATTATCATACAGAAAACACGTTTAATCGAGCAGTTTAAATGATTTAATAACGACCGCGCCACCGTGGAATTCAGCGGGCATTATCGTTAGGGCAGGCCGCATTTTCAATTAAATATATCTGCGGCAATCGCGACGCCTTATCGTGAGCGTAATACGTTCTCGATTGCGCGGCGAACATCGAACTGGTTTGGACAATGGTGCCATATACGGCCCAAGCGAATTGCAATCACGTTTCCCGCGGTGCTTAGCATTACTCCTCCCAAGATACTGTTTTAAATCAGTCGAGATAATGTTATCCGGCTTATGTTCCGCCTAATCGTCGAATTATCTCGGCCGCCTCTCGGCTAAGCCCGTGCTCGGGCGAGCTTCTTTTCTGACGCTGGCTATACGCGCCGCTGGAATTAGAATAAACAAAGGAAAGGGCGATAAAAGACGCTCGATACGAGCAAAAAGCTACGTGAACGCGAGACGCTAAAAAATCGGGAAGGATACGGACGAAGAACGCGAGATGTGATTAAAAATGTTCGTGCAACTTTTGATTGGTCTTTTTTTTCTTAAATTTATTGAAAATTCTTCGATGCTTGTGTCATTTTATTAGTAATATTATACTTATTAACATCTTTAGAGGCGATTTTTTCTTGTTACTATCAAATTTTTGTTGTTTTTATTATTGACAGTAATTATAATTATAAAAAACTAAATCTTGTTTAGTTGGTTAATAAATACATTTCATGTTTAACATTTTCTAACGAGAAAAACACACTTTTCTGCATTATTTTACAAAAATATGTGTCACTGATTTTTGGTTTGGGATTTTTGTTTTCATTTCAGACAACTGGAACGTGATGTAAAATTATTATTTTTATCTTTTGAGATGTGCACTGATGAATAAAAAATCATTTACTATTGTACGGCTTGTAGTTATTCTTTTTTCTAATTCCAAAAGGGGTCCACATTGAAGATTCCCACAACTATCCCATAATTGATTGGCCACTCGCTTCACCGGACACATCTGAGAGGGATCGTTGGTTTTAATAAGCATTTTCGAATGGGTTCCCGGTATCTCGTTAAGAAACGATCCTCGGTTAAATACATACTCGCCGACACGACGCTACTCACGGACACACGGCTGACTAATTATACTAAATTAGGTATCCGCGTATAAGTAACTCCGCGGGTAATCCGCGTCGAGTGTCAGAAAGTCATGTAGTCAGAGGCGTAATTATCACACACCGATACGGTACGAGTGGTGATTATGTCCTTCAATGTGCTGTTTGGTCATTGAAAAAAATGCGAAACTGAGTATATGGACTTGTAAAATTGCACGCCTTGGAATGTTCTCGCTGGAGATTGACAAGTAAATCGCGATAGACTGACACGTGAATTAAAGGAGTCTTGTGCACCTGATTTTAGTGTCAAAGTATCTAATGCAGGTAATAATTAGAAATAATGAATTTGAAACAAAATATTTGTTAGTGTGGTTGTTGAAGGAAAGGAAGGTGGACGACGTGTCTGATTGGATCGGCTGCATCTACTAGAAAATAAAGTACACTTACAATAGGGTGTCATAAATTAATAGACAAGAGGCAAAGTATGTTACATTTTAAAAATTTAAATAAAAATTGTTCCTTCGTTGATAAATACATATTCAATGTATGTATAATAATTAAGATTTGGAATGTTTTTTCTGAAGATTGGCAAAGACTGACACGTGATTTAGAGGAATCTTGTGTACCTGATTTTGGTGTAAAAATTTTTGTGACTTTGGTATAATGCAGGTAGTAATTAGGAATAATGAATTTGAAAAAGAATATTGTCAAGTGCGACTATGCGAGGAAAAGGAAAGTTGACTACCTGTCTGACTGGATCGGCGGAATCTACTAGAATATAAAATTCACTTGGGGATAATTGGGTGTCATAAATTAATAGACAAGAGGCAAAGTATGTTACATTTTAAAAATTTAAATAAAAATTGTTCCTTCGTTGATAAATACATATTCAATGTATGTATAATAATAAAGATTTGGAATGTTTTTGCTGAAGATTGGCAAAGACTGACACGTGAATTAAAGGAATCTTGTGCATCTGACTTTGGTGTAAAAGTATCTCATGCAGATAATAATTAGGAATAATAAATTCGAAAAAGAAAGAATATTGTCAAGTGTGGTTGTGAGGGGAAAAGGAAGGTTGACGCGTGTCTGACTAGATCAGCTGAATCTACTAGAACCTTGTTCACTTACAATTGGGTGTCACAGACAAAAGGCAAAGCATGCTACATCCAAAAAATTTAAATAAAAATGATTTTTCGTTGTTCAATACATAATCAATGTATATTTAATAACAAACACTAGTAAACAGAATTTTCCATTAACCATCTGTAGGCCTGTATAACTTTCAGATGACATACTCGTAATACATCAAAGTTCAAATAGTAGTATTTTACCCAAATAATTTGTTCACAATCTGAAGTATACTTTCCAATTATATAATCTCTCTTATAACCCAATAACAATATTGATGCCTCTACCATCAACCTGAAATACCAAACTAATCCCTTGCAAATAATTTGCAGAAGAAAAATTCAGCGCATAGAAAATTAAGTAACTTATTTTCGAAGGGAAAATATTCAACACTGAATTCATACAATGAATTTAACTCCTCCAATTTGATTTCTCTCCTTAGATCCTATACAATTAACCTTCATCGTCTTACCTATCCACCCTCTTAATAAACTACAACTCTCCCCCATGTCACAAAAGAATCGACAGATCGCGAACGTCCTCCCTCGGATCCGGACAGCCCGAAACGCTATCGATGCCAGCGCCGCGCGTTCGTCCGAAATCACGTTATCCGCGGACGCGAACGCGATAATCGTCGATTACGAAAAGAATCGTTCCCCGCCCGGCGGGATGATCCGCGGTCGTCAAGCGTTCGAGATTGAACGGATGACACACACCGTGAGCAAATTTCCGGGATCGGCCCTCGACCGCCGCGACGCGGGACCGTCACCCTCAAAGAGCGTCGGCAATTAATTTTACAAGGGCGAAAAAACGAAGAAAGAGAGAAAAAAGACGAAAGAAAAAGAAAAAAAAAAGCGGATACCGTCCCGTGGCCGAGTAGAGTACGCTTCCTCTGCGACGATGGGTTTTTATCTGCGCTAGTTGTCAGGCCAACGAGTTCTGCCTCGTTGCCTGGCCACTGGCGTATAATGTCCACCGTCAATATAAGCTGTCGGATGCTTTTTCCTAAATTGACAGATTTTCAATTTAATCAAGTTCCAATCTAATGGAAAAATGCCCGATCTATCGAGAGGCGGGGGAGGGGGGGTGGAGGAGGGATGGCGGCGGCGGCGGTGGTGGATGTACGTTCGTCCCGGTACATATAGACACCGCCCGCAAACGGGAAGCCTGAATATGTACGGCAAACGTGGCGCTGTGGAGGGTGAGAAGGGGGGAGGGGGGGGGGGCCAGATTGAAATAATACTTTTATGTTTAATCGCAATCGAGGAGTCCGCTCCAGCGATTGTGTGGAGCCGCACGCCGATCTCCGAGATTAATCTATTGATAAACATTCCATCACTCCCGCGAATAGCAAGCGGGAGAAATAGACGAGCCGTCCGGGCCGATCGGGATATCACCCCCTCCCCCATCCCCTCCCTCCTTCTCTACCCCTCTCCCGCCCCTCTCTCCACGCGCTTTGCGAACCGTTCCTACCTTTCCTCGCTCCCTTTATCTGCCTACGTTTCTCTACCCTTTTATCCACCTGTTCCTTCCCTCCCGCCCTCCCTCCCTCCCTCCTCCTGGTAGGTTTTCGTCGACGTCGTTCTGGCTGCCTTGCTCTCGCGGCGCTCATCGGGGAGCCAGCACACCCCCCGCCGGCCCCCCGGCGGGATCGCCGGGATCGTTTTTTCTTTCTTTTCTATTAGCTGAGTAAACTTTCCGCGAGTGGCAAGTATGATCGCCGCGTCATAAAATCGGAGATTTTCCAATCCGTGAAGCGACGTCCGTCTCGCGATGATTTATGAATTTTAGAGGGGTAGAAGAAATTGATTTCCCAATTAGCGTAAAGACGATCAAGGTTTCGGGGTTTTGGTTATTGCTGGGAGTGTTTGGAATGAATGACAGTGGATTGTGTTGGTTATAAAAGAACGCGAAGGAAGTGATGATCGTTTTTTAACGCGGGAGGAGAAATTGGTTTGTCATCCATCGAGTTAACCCTTTCAGACCTGGCGTTCAGAATTGAGGACGCAAGTAAGACTTGTACAGTACCGACACTATCGTTTAGGGCAAATGTCCTTGTTTGTGCACATGAAGAAAGACCAGTTTCTCGAATTTTCAACATTTTTTTCCATACTAATTTTAGTCCAAGTTAACCCTAAAAATTAAATCAAGTTGGTACGAGAAAAATAAACGATTCAGGTCTAAAAGAGTTAAAATGAATGTTAGGATACGACACTATCATCGTCAAGATATTTATCAGTCAGTCTCATAAATATTCGTACCATGTATGTCTGTTGAAAAAACTTGTTTAAATTAAATGGTAAGCTCGATGTTTCCAAGTGTATATCTGTATAAATACGTTAATGTATATATATTATTCATATACATATTTTCAAAGGAAAATTCATTTGGTAATATCAAATCTATTATTCAATTTAGATAAACTTCTTCAACAAGCATAGAAGGTACGAATATTTATTGGATCAACTGTACATTTATTGAATTACAATAAAGACTGGATAAGTGCAAGAAAATCGGGACCCAAACATTGCATTTATCCAGTCGAGGTTCTTATTCTGTGTTGACTTTAATTTGGTTCGAGTTGAGCGTCAGGCTTAGAAAAGGACAGAGAGTGAAAGAAAAAGAGGTCCGAGGAACAAAAGCAGTCGGCCGAAGCGTATCGGTGAGACAATAGATCGTATTACACTGCTCGCTCGACGAGCATCAAGGTGGAACCCCTCAGTGGTGGGGATAGTCATCTTGCATTTATCCAGTCAATCCTGTATTGCACTTATCCAGACTTTACTGAACATAGGTACCATTTTGTTCTACAAACTTTGCACCTGTTAAGTGATTTGTTTTCAATCATTCCGATATATTCAGACCTATACCACCCACCAAAAATCGTCATGGACTTTCCAGACAAGCCAATAGTATAAGCGCAGCAGTTAATAAAAAACGAAAAACAGCTTAATCCTAGCCTTTTTGGAAGGATTGTCCTAATTTCAAGTAAACTTGACTGCTACGCAATAATTCCCACGCGTCTCTTGCGCCGTATGGAGATCAGGAAACCACCTCGTGATTCTTTTAGAGAATAGTTTACCCACGTGGAATTCCAATAGCTAGAACTCCTCTATTCAGAGATCATAAATTGCCAGACCTTTGAGCGGCGCGTGTTTAACGAGCCCCTCAATGCCATTAGCCGTTTCTTTTTAATTGCGACGGAATAACTTCTCGCGAGAATAATGGATAGTAACGCTAATAAGTACGGGAACACAGAGACGCGGTTCTCCAAGGATCCGTTGTGAGATACACGAGGCCATCGGTGACTAAACGAGGCGAGCGATCGAAGAGACTTTCGAAGAATCGCGTACACGTGACCATGGACAATTAGAAACCATGGAACTCGCCGGGGATCGAACACACGCGTACCGATGGATCGTGTTTATCGTTGGTCGGCTTTTTCACAGACGATGTAAATACTTTGCTGCGGCTGTAATTGGTTGTCGATCCCTGAAGCATCGTGAAATTCATCCTGTCAACGAATGAAATGGACAAATTACCAAGGGACTCCGACAAGAGTATACATTTAAAGAGTCGTAATTTTTTTTCTCCTTATGTTTCGAATCGTTATTAAGATGTTAATTGTTAACTGTATGTATTTCCTGACAGCTATGATTTAATATTGACACTTTGTGGCAGTCATAACTACAGTGACTCGTATTAATATTCGGATACTACAGTACTTTATTCGTTATTACAATCTACATCTGAAATCAGAAATGTTTTTTATTTAACATACAGTCAATTCCGGAAGTATGTGTTTCTAAATAAATAATTCATTATAAGCATATCTTATTTTATCTTACTATTATATAAGGAGACAGTGTTTAATTGTATGTACACGAAAATTTCAAAAACTACTTAATCAATTGATACCAAATTTTAACAGTAGCTTCATTACTTTCTCTAGAGTATCATGCGCGTAAAAAAACGTTAGAATATGTTGAACGCTGAGCCTATACCTACTACTCCTTAACTACCGCTCCCAACCGCTAGGTGGCTGCGCGCGTCCAACGCCTACCCGCAAGAGAACTCGCGAAGTTTGCACGATATATACAAGTCCGTTTCATCCGGTGAATCGTCTCGAAAACAAAACAACAAAAAATATTGTATATTCCTCAGTTCTATAACATCACATTACAATAACATGAGTATATGAATAAAACTTGCACGTATATAGATTTATAAAAAACAATTCATTTGTTAACATAAAATCTGCCATTTAATTTAGACAAATTTCTCCGTTAGACACAGATAGTACGAATATTTATTGGACTGACTGTCGCCTATTCATTCTGGTGTAAAATTCATCCACTACTAAAAAAATGAGCCAGAAAGCGAGTAAAATTGAAAACTCTTTTAAATTTACTAATTCTCCCAAGAGTCTTCATCTATGATGTCTTCATCTTCCATCATACCTGAAACATCACTTTCAAACCAATTATCCCAGCATCCTCCCCTTCGGCGTTCAGCAAACTCCTTCACCCCGAAATCGCAAGAAGGCGCGCTACTCTAAAACTGCTCTAAATCGGCTAGTGCAACTGTCATCCAATTTCTAGCCACTCGTTAGCTACTCAACAAGCGCGCGCGTTGAACGACCCTAGACCACCGTGCAGCGTGCGTCAACACGTAACACGTCGAGTGCATTCGACGATTCGCAAGAACTGCGGCAATCGGCTGCGCGTCGATACGTATCGTCGAATCAGAGTCGGTTAAACAGCGGACAGATGCATCGTCACGACTGTTCAGGCGATCCTCCAAGCGATCTCGAACGGGATTTGGCAGAAAACCATCGGTAGCGTATATGTTGGCCCACTCAACGGTTTTAGTAGTCGACGCAAAATTCTTGGGTCGCGTTCGATGGATCGATAGGACAGGAGGACCTTAAGGCGCACCACCTTGACGGCCACCGGCCTGGACCGTAAATGCATCTGTCGCGAAAGTGATTGAAGGCAAACGAGGGGTGCCTGCGCAGCAAATCGGCTGACTTCGCGTTCGGATCTCATTACCTCGGCGGTTCATTTCACCGAGTCACTCGGGTTTCGATCGAATTTCACAATTACTGCGATAGCTGCTGCGCAGAGGGCCAAGACTGCGGCTTGCGGATTCGGTGATTCCGCGGGAATCCTCCCCGCCCTCACCTTCTCACTGTTGCAGGCTCTTTATCACCTGGCGAGGTAACGAGACACTGGATTACTTTTATCGAGGAGGTAATTTGTTGGGATGCTGCTTTAGGTAATTGACAGGTATTTTTAGAATTGGATGAATCGAAGAGAATTGTAATCCAAAGAAAATAGATGTAATTTAGAGGCCTTGGGACGAATATAAATATTAATGAAGTTGTATAATCAGTTAGAATACTAAATTATTTATTTTGAAGAGGGACGGTGAAACAGACTTAGAACAGAATGAATCAAAGAGAAACATAATGCAAAGAAAATAGACATAATTTAGAGGCTTTGGGATGAATATTAACATTAATTATATTGTATATCAGTTGGAATACTAAATTATTTATTTTGAAGAGCGACGATGAGAAATCTCGGTTGTTGCGTTTCAAATAAACTTGTATTTCATTCAATATAGCAAATAAAAATTGTAGTGTCCGACACTTTGATCTCAAACCGTAAGAAATTCTGTCATCTCAGCATCCAAGCTCGATTATTTATTTTGAAGAACAACGATGAGAAATCTCGATCTGTGACCTCAGCATCCAACCTCGACGAACCTTCCTAACTAGATTTAGACAGTGAATTTTGTATTTTGAAGGACCGCGTAGGGAGAAATTCTGTGAAGAAACCCGAAACGATCGACATTTAAAACGTCGACGGTGCGAAAAAGCCCAGCCAGGTGAAAGAACTCTAAGCAGCTTTGACATGTTAATACGTATAAATAAGGAGATCGTCGCCGGCTATTTCATATTTCATCGAGCCTCACCCTCCGACGCGGAAACGCCCAGACGACATTATTATGTATGCTGTACCCTGTTAAGCAGAGGCATTTCTTTTTGCGCCAGGGCTGGGCACGATACATCCTAGTTCTTTTGCGCGTAAATTGCATGCTCCCTCCTCAGACCCTGGCCGAGAGCGGGCATTAAGTCCATGCGTGGAGTCCAGAGGATGGATCCTGTGTTTGCTGAGGGGATAATAGTGTAATGGATGGACAGGAACGCCGGAGCTAACGGATGAGACTGCTGTTTTCGAGACTCTAGTCTCAGGCTGCCGCCTCGGTCCTCCTCTAGTGCACTATTACTCCCTTTTGTCGGCTAATTGGCATCATTGTTGTGCATTGTTCAACCGCCAATTGTACGTTTTTGATGCACGAATCAACAGCTGTCCGAGGAAAAGTGCCTTTGTCGTGCTTTAATAATACACCCGGCCACGTGAATGCGACAACGATTAGGATTACGGGCGACATTAACTGGCCACGCTGGTCACTGTATCGACCTATTTCGTTCTATTATTTCGCGAAATTGCCACCTCGGTACGCTGGACCGATCTGGGACTTTCACCAATGCGGAATGGACGCGAGGTTCTGCGGTTGAAAAGGCGGCCTGTCGAAATATCTACTGGACGAGACTTTGAATCTACATTTTTAGGCGATTTGATACACTGGAATTATATTTGTTTACTCCTATTTGTAGCATGATTCACAATCTTCGATTCCAATCGACGATTCCAAATAAATTGTTCATTATAAATATATACACGAATGCTTTGCATGTGTATATATTTATGATAAAACATTGATTTAAAAACACCAAACCTGTCATTTAATTCAGACAAATTAAATTTGTCCATCAATACACTGTGTCGAATATTTGAATCCTCGCGAGCTGAATTATTGAATTTCTATTAATTAAAGATATCAACCTATGCTACCAATTATATTTGTTTATTTCTAAAATTTGTAGCGTGATTCATAATTTTTTTTTACTACTTTATTTAGGGTCATATCAACCACGAGGTTATTGATTACAATTCAATTATAATTTATTTAACATGTTGTAGTTTATTAATATCTTGAATAATTTAATGAATTCGTTTCTGTTCTTTAGGATTAACTAAAGCCTCGCGAGTTGAATTATTGAATTTTTATTAATTAAAGACATCAACCTATGGTACCAATTATATTTGTTTATTTCTAGAATTTGTAGCACGATTCACAATTTTGTTTGTTCACTGATCAAATACAGTCAATCAAATAAGTATTCGTAACCTCCATGTCTATTGAAGAAATTTGTATAAATTATATGTATAATAGATTTGATGTTACCTAATAAATCTTTTTCTATAAATATATATATATATATAATACATACGTGTAACATTTATTAATGTATGTATGCCTACGGTTATAATGAATTATTCACTTGGAAACATTAAACCTATAATTGTAGTCATACAAATGTTTTCGATAGACATGTAGGGTACTAATATTTATGGGACTGACTGTATGTAAATCCTCGAAAGCTAAATTATTGAATTTCTATTAATTAAAGACTACAACCTATGGTGTACTGAATATTTTTCGTCCACAATAATCTTAAAATTCAAGAAACACCCTATAAAATTATAATTGTATCTATTAACCCTTTGCCCTACGATTTACTGTATGGACTGTAATCAGGTATAAAATTCCTTGTGCGTTTTCGTACGACACGTGTGTGACTCGTGGTTTTCAGGTTCGACTCGAATTGTGTGACAGGAGTCTCACACGTGTCGTACGAAAACGCACAAGGAATTTTATACCTGATTACAGTCCATACAGTAAATCGTAGGGCAAAGGGTTAAACCCAGACCCAAACAAAAAGAATCAGCTCCCTCGCAAATAATAATAAAAAGAAAGACTCTCGATAAACGATCGCGAGTGCCCTTTACAAATTGACGCATCAATCCTAGCACGCAGACGACACCGAGCCATGATTAACGCGATTAGGCCCCCGCCGACAATCTCCCTAATAATTCCTGCTTTACGATCTGAACGAAAGATTCCGCGTGTATCAGAACCGCCATAAATATTAATTCCGCCCCGTTACACGCGAGTAACGTCGTTCCGAGCGGGCAAAACGAGATCTGGAACAGTTGGTAGCCGTGTACCAGCCTGTCTAGCTTTCGCAGTCTGGCCTCGCAATAAACAATTATTATACGTGATAAATAAGAGTCCGGCTGGGGAAAGAGAGATCTAAAGTGATCCTGATCCGTTCATCTTCCGATACGGATTACGAATTGATAAATGATCGACGCTCAGGTTTTTCCATGGGGGCGGATTGTAAACTGTGATTAGACTTTGCTCCGTCGATGGAACGCGGAAGTATCTCGCGCTTAGGCAAATGTCGCGGCAGAGGAGTCGGTGGCAACCCGTTAGAAACTTTGACATTCTATCCAACAGGATTTTCCCACGGGCAACCGATCGCCTAACGGGAGCAGTCTTTTCCGTCAGTTTCTAGTAATAACCCAGCAAACCGTTTCGAGCGCCTAATGCGCCAACGGACATGTACCAAGTATGGAGATTAGATTGCCACAACGGCCACTCACGTGTTCGCGATAACGCCTTTGTCTCTTTTTCTAACCGCGAGACCGCTGATACCGAGCGGTAGAAAGCGACTCGGGCCGCGTGATTTACGGCCGGGCATGATTTTCCGCCTAAATCGTGTCCGATCGCGCGACCGATTCGTAAGTTGCGAAACACCGCGTGGAAATTCCAAATGGGAAATTCGTGTTCTTGCGTCTACATTATCATTTCTCGTTAGGATTTTGAAATGCGAGCAAGCTCGTACTGGGTCGCTAAATTCTTTTTGGCGGGAGGTGACGTGTGGGAAATGAAATCGTGCCTTCGGAGGAATGCAAACGTGGAGCAATTTCAGAAGGGTGAATATAGGAAATTTAGAGCACTGTGTTTATTATAATTCGATGTTTAGTGGGGTTTTATATTCGTTTTACTTTTATGTTAATGCGCTTGTATTTATATTTATGGAATTCGTGGTAAGTTCTTTTTGATGTACTTGTTAAATAAGTAAGTGAAGGGATGATTCGTAATTGTAGTTTATTTTACTAGTTTTTTTATGTTCATTAAAATTTTATAGTAACACTTTTATTTATTCATATAATTTCAGATAAGAACTTGTAATTTTTAATGTACTCTTTAAATAAGTTACTGCAGACATGCAACTTCGAAGGCATGGTTCTTAATTGTACTGGTTCTCTATACAGTATATTAAATTCATGGGATTTTTTAATGACAAAAAATCACCATGAAAATAACCACCACACATAATTAGAAATATTAAAATAGTACCTAACAGCAAAATTAAAAATACTTGTGCTTTTCAATGTTCTTGTTAAATAAGTAATTGAAGAAACGTAATTCTGAAGGTATGGTTCATAATTATACTTGTTCCTTATACAATATATTAAATTTATTTGACTTTTTAATGACTAAAGAACGCCATGAATCACTACACATCCTTAGAAATATTAAAATAGCACCTGACAGCAAAATCCAAAACAGCAAAAATGAACAAAATCATTCTAATATATTCTAATAATTCTAATATATTCTTCCACCCTTCCACAATATTTCAAAAAATTCTCCAATTTTTAAATTCGTCTTTTTCCTAACTTTATTGTCTATAATAACGTGCGAGCGCCGGGACATCTCGAGGCGCAAGATTTTCCGTCGGAATCGCGACGTTGCGTTGCGCAATCGTGGCAGAAAGAATGAGCGGTTGTCCGTTGACCCCATCCATCCACATGGAAGTCGTTCGAGACGCTTTGTTTTGTACGTTAATCGTATACAGGTCAGAGAGACCATTGGCCGATTTAGGTTGGGACGCGGCGCGGCAGCTACTTAAGCAGACAATTGGTTGTCATTGACACACAAAACCGTTGGTAACGAGCGCGACGATCGCCTCGACGAAGAGGCTTTCTTATTAATCATCAGGGACGAATCGCGTCCACGGATCCAGCGGCGGATCCTTCGTCTATAATCTCGCGCCATGCCTAATGAGGATCGTCGAACTAATAAAGGGTGGCGTCACGCAATTGGGACTCGTCGGGTTGCGTAACTACAAATGAAACGAAATGGTACGCGCTAAAGTTGAGGGCTATATAAAGGCTTCCCTTTATTGAGCCTTGTTTGGTTCGGTTTCTAATGCCGGTTATGATTAGAAATAATAATGGAGTTTGACGAAAAAATATTGTCGAGTGTGGTTGTCTAAGGATATTTAAGAAGGGTGACGACGTGTCTGACTAGATCGGCTGGATCTACTTGAACTTGCAGTTCACTTGGAATTGGGTGTCACAGACAAGAGACGAAGCATGTTACATCCAAAAATTAAAATAATATTTATTGTTTCGTTGTTTAATACATATTCAATGTATGTATGATAATAAAGCTTTGGAATATTTTTGCTGAAGATTGACAAAGACTGAATTAAAGGAATCTTGTGCATCTGATTTTTGTGTAAAAGTGTCTAACGCAGGTAATAATTAGGAATAATGAATTTGAAAAAGAATATTTTCCAGCGTGGCTTTTGGGAAAATTTAAGAAAGTTGACGACGTGTTTGACTAGATCGTCTGGATCTACTAGAACCTGCAGTTCACTTGAAATTGGGTGTCATAAATTTATAGACAAAAATAAAACATGTTACATCGACAAAATTTAAAATCAAAATTATTTTTCGTTCTTCAGTATGTATTCAATGTATGTATAATAAAAATGTTGAGGTTGTAATGTATGTAGAATGAAAAGTTGAGGATCTTTAAAGGCTTCCCTTTATAGAGGTTTGTTTCACGTCTGTCAATATCACAACTTGCTTTGTCTCAATTTTACTATTCTTCAATACGCAGATAACGAGAGCACAGTTTTGTACACTTGCAAAATGTGCATTTCTAAACTTTTTTAACACGATAACAGTATCAGTTTCATCCATTTTTAAGTTGATAATAACATCCGTCGAGCCGAGACAGTCAAGTACACTGGGTGACACTAAAGTTATCTCGAGGAACTACTTAAACTAATTTTTTTTCTGTCAATTCTATTCTATATTTAGAAAAATGAATACTTAGTTTCAAAATATATTTCTAAACATTGGATAAAAACAATTATTCCAATTGTTTTTACACTCAATCCCATCAATATTCTTATTCTATTGAAGAAGTTTGACTAAATTGAATAGTATTTTTCGTATTACCAAATGAATTCTTCATTATAAATATGTTTATAAATAAGCTTATAAAAGTATATTTATATATTTATCAACATATTTATACAAACATATTAGAAGACTTGGAAAAGTTTTTCATTGAAAAATCAAAGGACTTTTTCAAAAATGGAATCGAACAACTGCCTTTACGATGGCAAAATTTGTTATAAAATGATTAAAATTACTATGTTGATTAGTATTTGAGATTTCTTTAATAAATAAATGTTGATAAAATTTTGATTACTTTTCGGTACTCCTAATACGAAGCTTCGAACCTATCATTTAATTTAAACAAATTTCTTCAATAACCATACAAATATTTATGGAACTGTATATTTCCTTTTTCAGAACATCTCGTAAAGTATTCGAAAGAACCGAAGATTAGAATTCACATGCTTCAAAAGACCGGCAACGAATCCAAAGGATTCCAGTCTAATTAATCGGTCGACTAATCATCGATTCGACCAAGACTGTTCCCGTCCCGATTAGGAACGAATCGTAATCGATCGCGTGGCATAGTTCACGTAGATTCATGGACTTACCTCGCTCTTCAGATTCAATGGCACGTCGCAGGGACCGTCGAACTCCGCTTCCGTTTTCACCTGATGAGACAGCATCCTGTGGCTGTGCCTGGGCGGTACGGCGGTCGCCAACATGTTGGGATGCTGCAGATGCTGAAGACGAGGGTGGAGATGGGGCTGGTGGTGATAAGGCGGCGACAATCGGGTGTTCAGAGTGCGAAGATCAGCTGGCGGGGAAGCGGGCGCAGCAGTACTGCTCTGTTCCTCTTCGGCCGAACCCTCTGCCATGTCAGTCTTGCATCCCGGGGACTCGTAATCTGCGAATCGACCAAAACTCTCTGAGGACCGATCTAATAGGCGAAATCGCTACGCCTCCTGACGCTCTACTCGTATAATGGTGGGAATATTGCTTGCGAACTTCGAATTAAACGTTATCGTTGACCACGGTAACATTTTTTTAATGTTCTCTTTATATCATAGAAATTTCTTCTTCGAATTTGGACGCAACGTTCTTGAAATATCTTTACAGAAATGCAACCTGAACGAAGTCGATTTGTAAAATTATATATGTAAAGCGATTTTTAATTTTATGTCGAATACAATTTTTGAAGACCCGTAATTACTTTCTATTATATATATATATATATATATATATATATATATATTATTATTACTTGATCATCCCTTTTAATTCTTAACAGACTAATAACGAAGCTTCACTTAAACATTTTCACATTCACATTTCTTTGCCGGCGATTGCTCCACTTCTAGACAACAATTAGGCGAGTAAGACGCAGGCGATCGATAGGATTTCAAATAGTCCCCAGCCAGCCGAATACTTGAAAGGGCGCGGACGACTCGCATAAACACGATACTAATTAAACGCGGACCTCCCGCCAGCCGTACCGGAGCGTGGTGCGTGCAGCTGTTAAGAATGCAGACAGTAGAAATTAGGAGGATGCCCGTTCATCTTCCGACATCAAAGCAAAAACGTTTGGTCGGCGGAGCGAAGGAGGCGACGCAGAGGGTGAGGTGAACGCGTCACGACGCTACGAGGATAGAATTCGGCGACTATTGCGCCCCACGTACACGTCACGACGCGTCATCGTCATCTAGCTAATTTTATTTCCGTTAAGCGCCTACGGTCCAGAATTTCTTCTTGTGGGAATGGAGGTTTCACAAAGGATCGCCATTTGCAGGCACTGCCAGAAAACAATTTGTTATTTGTATGTTGTCTAACCCATTCACTGTTAGACAAATTTAGAGCGTTTTGCTCCGTTGCTAAGGGTATACAGGGTGTCAGAAGAATGTTGGAGTTCCTTGAAAGGGGTGATTCGGGGAGTGATGTGAAACAACTTTTGCCTTGGCGAAAATGTATGAGAAGGATTCGTTAAGGAGATATTAACAGAAAACCCCGACAAATTGGAGCACCCGCGGTGCGTAGGCTACCGCTAGGCAACCGCGGTGCGTAGGCTGCCCGCTAGACGGCCGCAGTAATATAGACTACGCTCTACCGGCATACTCGCGCTCTGATTAGTTGGGGTTTTCTGTTAATATCTCTTTAACGAAGCCTCGGACAACATTTTCGCTAAGGAAAAAGTTGTTTCGAATCACTCCTTGAACCACTCCTTTCAAGGAACTCCAATAAATTTGGGACACCGTGTATAATTAACATGTTATAACCGTACCGTCTGAGTTATTATTTGTATAATATAAAATTCTAGTATTAAATATGTCTTTTACACTGTATTAAATTCTAATTCATCCTTTCTAATAATTCCTAATTCAAACAACAATAAAAATATTCGCTGACCAAGGTGGCAGTGAATAGGCTAAACTTGTTTCTGAATGATATTTATTATGTTGAAGTTTCTATTGGTTTATTTTTAAGTAACACGTACGCAATATTTATGTTACATTACTGAGCTGTATGCAAACCATTGTATTTTACGACTTTTCTCCATCTTTCCAAAAATTTTGTAGCTTTATAGAAAAATATCACCTCAAGTGTCAAACCAGCTAATAAATATTTTAACCTTTCATAGCATAGTGTGTTTATACAATAATATAAATAATAATAATAATAATAATAATAATAATAATAATAATAATAACTAGATACCTAGTAGACCAGGAATTTTATTTTCAACTGTAGTCACAAAGTATAGTAAAAGAAGATCGTAAAATTTATTTTCACAACGACAAATTTAATGTCACTTTCTACTATCAAAATAATAACCTAGATTACACATCTGTATTAAATCTTCCCAAGTTTAGCCCAAAGCAAAACGCTTTAAATTTACCTGGCAGTGAATGGGTTAAAGCATTAATTCCTCGTCCTCCTAAAAAGCATTAATTCCTCATCGTTTTCCTAAAAATCCCCCAGTTAGATGTGTCAAAGCCTCCTACACGAAGCGTTAAGAATTCTCATCCGAGCCATTAGCGCGAATTCAAGGGCAGTGATCTTCGTTTCGTATCCTTCCCCATCCTCCGTTTCTCCGTTCCACGCCCCAGAAGAGACTCTGTGGGGTCCCAGGACCGGGTATCCATCGTCGAAGCCGCGGTTCGTGTACTTGGTGAACGCAACTAACAACATCTGCTTCTATTTTTGCGCTGGCCCGAGTCCAGCGGTTCACTTTTTTAAAAGCGCCTATGACGAACGGCTGGATGGATCATCGAGCGGAAGAGCGAAGAGGTAGAGAGAAACGAGCCGGTTATTCTGGACAAATTATTGTCAAAGGGCGGGAGCGCGCACCTTCCCTGCCCGCCAGCTACTTTGTCCCTCATGAAAGGCGTTTTATAATGGTCGTCGTGCAAATATTTCTCGCCAGTTTTTAAAACAGCGAACGGACAGGCAAAAGGGAACCAAGGGCTCCCAGGGAAGTGACGAAGACACCTTCGATGATTGCGAGACAACCGATTGGCTCTTGACGGGATGCTAACGCGACACGTAACCAGGTAATTGCTGCTGTTTCGTTAGGACGCTGTCGTTCAGAGTTTCTGGGAATAACTGAGTGCGAGTGATTAATGTAAGTCGTCGATCGCCGAGAAATTATCGTCAAGGTTTGATCTTCTGAAAATTTCCTAGATGGCCTCGTGATGTAACTTGTTTGGTACAAGTGTGTATTAAGAGGCAGAATGAAGTGAGAATTTTAAAATTTCCTGAGGTGACAGGCTACAAAGAACAGATCAATGTTTAAGGATTCAAATATGACAAGATATTGAGTGATGAATTTATGCACTTAGAATTCTGTAGAATGATCTGAGAATTTCAAAATTGTCTGAGGTGACAGGCTTCAAAGAACAGGTCACTGTTTGAGTACTTAAATATAACAAGAATCCAGATGGATGAATTTATGCACTTTGTAGATTCCTCTGTTAATTGCCTCCAAGTCCAAAGACTCAAAGCTACGTATTGGTTGCACATCAAGCCATTGGAGTTGTCTTGCATGCTCTTTGTACTGGTAATACGTGCCACTGATTAAGGTACAGTACACCTTACCTCATCGTATTGCCCAGCAATACAATCACTCTCAAATATTCGTATCTTTAACATGTATCGAAGAATGTCTAAATTAAGTGGTAGGTTTGATGTTTCCAAATAAGTGTAAAGTTTATTTGGAGACACCAATGCTATTATTAATTAAGACAAATTTTGTCAACAGACATGAAAGGTATGAATGCTTATGGGATTGACTGCGTCTGTGTAAAATTGACTTTCCTACCGAAATAAATAAATAAAAATAAATCTTTTTATATATTCTTGTAGTTAATTTGTCAACAGAAACCTTCACTAAAACTTCCTTTGTTCTAGTATAATTTTTGCTTGAGAAATTATCCTTGTACTCAATTTTTTTATTTAGATTTACCTATTGTAATATTCCGATGTTTGATTTAGTATCTTACTTCTTCTCTTATTAACTCAAAAATATTAAGAGATATTTTTCAGAAAGGTTTATAGCATACGTAACTTCACATTTCCCGAATACCTTAGGGCAGTCGACAGAATCCGAACCCGAAGAAGACGCGGATGAGCCGTGTACGTCGCGAATGCCAGCGACTTCGAGCGATCTTCGACGTCCGACGGTCGAACGAGGACCACCCTTTTTTCCATTTGCGGTCGTTAATTTCCGTCGGAATGGTATTAATCGGTCTAGGGTCGCGTCCGTGAAATTACTAGACGCTTTAACCACCGGCTGTCCAAACCGAATTCGTCCGCAACGATTATTATATCGCATCCTGAGGTATAATGCCGGGTATTCCGAAAGCTGGGGCCAATTAGTATCGTCGATTTGGATGCTTTAATGAGAGTGCGGTTTCATTAGCGTATCGCGCATCGCCCCACTCGAATCGTGATAGGTGAAACGGAAGGAGGATCTCCGCCGAAACGGGACGAAGAAATCGTAAATGATTACAACCGTGATCGTTCAAGTGTCATTCAAGCCTTAATATTTGAAAATTGCTACCTTCGCGTTTGGCCTTCGAGAGGCGTCGTGTTTCCGCTCGGATTCAGAAGAGGATCGATCATCGCTGAATCCTGCACGGAAATAACCTTCCACTTTGCCGATTACGGATAACCGTGCCCGCGCATAATTGCGAGTCCAATTCCAAAGTATTTATACCTGCGCCGTTGACTTCGGGTCGCGCGTTCTTCGATTGCCGCCACTTGATAATGCACCACGTTTCCTTCGTTACGCGTCACGGGGCTTCAGATGTTGTCGTCGACGTCCTGGATGATCGTCAAACTTGCAGAGTCTTTAGCGAACCGGAATCGGATTATTTAATGAAAGCTTTCGTGAAAATTCTGCTGGCTGAAACTCAGTCTAGCCTCTAACTATTTATGGACAGTCGAGTCGAGAATATATCACGCTTTTGGCCTACATTGCTCAATCACAACCTCCTTAATAGTAATACACATCATAGTAATTACACATTAATATTCAGTAAATTATAGCGAGGCTTCCAAACAATTCTTTCTTGGATCATCTCTCTTTTTACTGGGTTGTCCAGGAAGTTCGTGTGAATTTTTAAGAAAAATTCAAAGGTTGAGATAAATATTGATATATATTTATTGAATTATATACAGTCAATCCCATCAGTATTCGTACCCAATACATCTATTGAAGAGTCTAACTTAAATGATAGGCTTCATGTTTTTAAATCAATTTTCCATTATAAATATGTAAACAAATAAACTTCCCACATGTATATATTTACATGTGTATAAATTTACTTGTAAACATGAAGCATTCATTTAAATTAAACAAATTTCTCATAGAAGGTACACGAATACTTATGGGACTGGTACTTATAGGTACCATTTTGTTCCACAACATTTCCACTTATTAAGGGATGTATACATATCATTTCTTTTCATTTGTATTCAGACCTGTATCACCTTCAAAAACTCTAATTTGCAAGTTTGTTCTGTAATTCACTGTATTTTGCAGTATTCTATTGTCTTGCGATAAGTAGTATTACGTTGTATGTGATACAGTATGCTTTTATTCGATCCATTATGTTCTATGATGCTCGAATGTTCTGTATTTTGCAGTTTTAAGCCCCCGTTTGCAAGTTTGTTTTGTAATTCACTCTATGTTGCAGTATTACACTGTGTTGCGATATGTGGAATTCCATTGTATCTTGCTGCATTGTGCTATTATACAGTGTATAATGATCTATGATGCTGATCATTCTGTATTTTGCAGTATCAAGATCTGTTTTGCTGAAATATCCTGTATTGCGCAGAAGTATGTTCAATTCTACAGATACATTATGTATTATACCGTGTTGCTATGTATAGAATTCCATTGTATCTTGCTGCATTGTGTTATTATATCTTGAATTATGATCGTTGATGCTAAATACTCTGCATTTTGCAGTATTAAGCTCTATTTTGCTGAAATATTCCGTATTACGTACAATTATGCTGTATTTGCAGATACATTTTGTCTTATAGCGTGTTGTAATATGTAGAATTCCATTGTATCTCGCTGCATTGTGCTATTATATCGTGTATTATGCTCTATGATGCTAAATACTCTGCATTTTGCAGTATGGAGCTCTATTTTGCTGAAATATTCTGTATTTTGCTGAAATATTCTATATTTCGCAGTATTACGCAGTATTCACACCGTTCTATAATGCTTGAATATTCTGTATTTTGCAGTCTTCAACTCTACTTACCAAATTGACTATAAATGTCATTCCTTCCCTAAAAATGCTACAAATAACCCTGAATCTTCCCCAAAATGTGTCCACAGTCCCCTTCATATTACAATTCATTACTACGTTCGCTGGTCCGATCACGTCCAGTAAAACGTCCAGTTCGCCTCACTTTGATCAGTCGATAATGATCAAACTGAAGCACCCCTTTCTCCAGAAGAGGGTCAATCCGACTCCCCGGGAGTCTTCTAGACGGGTCATCTTAAGACAGCCGACGAAACGAGGGGTCGCAGGCCATCGATTTAACCAACTCCGGTCAATTTTCCCAGGAAATCGCGGCTGCCAAATCTTTTCATCGAACAACGAGTACCTGCTTTCATCGGGTGCATCCTGGCATGGCTCCTCGAGCGATAATTGCTGACGAGATCACCCGGTGAAAGTCCACGTAATCGAATATGCAATTAAAACACCGGGACCATTGATACGAGGATCGTTCGAGTGTCTAGGGAGGCAATTAAAACGCGTGCATTATGCGACGAGCCGTCACGAGCCCGACGCGAGGTTTCCTCTCTGTCTACCCTCGACCCTCCTCTCAAGCACGCCAACGATCAGACGTTTAACCACCGAAAGCCACCCTGGGGGCGACTTCGTCGCGACTCCCGGTTGTGTCCCTCGACTTATGCCTCGGTCCCCTCTTACCTGGGCCCTTTTTCGATATTTCTCGTCCTCGCTTCGGGGCTAGGCATCATGTTTTCGTATTATCGTCGTCCAGTAAGCCGAGGATGATGCCGAGGAGAACACAGCGATGCCGGCAGCGCTAGCAGCAGCGTGCAATTAACGGGGTTGATTGATGTTAATTCAAAGGGTAATTAAGAATGTTGCGCATAAAAATCTGGTAATTTATGGTCATTGGGGATAATTATATGTTGACCAGCTTGTAATTGCAAGCGCTCCGTGGTCCGCAACACCGTGAATAAGCGTCCAGGAATTGCGGGTAGCTCCTTCGGACCGGCTGTGTGTACCGGTACGAGCGTGTCTACGCTTAACCGGGCTTCTTCCGCGCGCGTACGTGTGCGTGTATGTTTGTGGGTGGGATATACGGTCTCAGATCGCAGCTTATTATAGGGGCTAGTAGATAAGGTGGGTTTAGAAACAACCGCGCGCCTCTGGCCGGCAGCTAGTTTCCACATAGTCTTCCCCACCTCTGGCTCCATCGTTCTGACCCTAGGTGACCGTGTCTCTCTCCTTTCCTCCTCCGCTTCTCGCTGGCCGCCTCCAGCGTAGCCGCGGAGGTGCGTGTAAACCGCCCAAAGTCCGGGGCCACGATTTATGAGACCGATTCGTGGCCGGCCAAGACTTGCCAGCCGTTTTAGAATTTTAGGCTCGGTCAAATTCATCGCGCAAAACGCGCTCCGTTTCTGAACGACGCTCCTCAGCAACGCCTCGACGGGGAACTATAAATAACCGAACGCGGATAATCGCCATATGGCCGCGCATGCCGCGCAACTACCCGCGGTTTCTCAGACACGCCGCTGGCACGCTTTATGCGCCGGTTCGATTTCCTGGTATACGTGTCGCGCCCCGGTGAGAGAGGCACGCGTCCACTTCCGGAACCGATGTTAGGCGGCGTTACGGGCGAGAAATTAGCGTGTTTAGGTCGTGACTGCGGAGAACCTAATTTCTGATGTCAATCGGGTTGGGCACAGAGCAGAAGAAAAAGAAGAGCGGTATTTGGTTCAGCGGTTCGGAAGTGGTTCAGTTGAAAGGAGGGTGGTGAAGTGTGTATGTAGGGTTAATGTCAGGAGGAGGTGTCTTCTTAGTTTGGGACAATGTAACTGGGTTCTATTTCAACTGTTCTTCAAATATTTTGCAAAATTTATAGTGACATAATCAAACATTGTCAAATATACCTGAAAATATTGAGTTATGAAACACTTATGAAGGCTTCAGGTCGATTCTTGAAGGAAAACATATTCAAACACTTTTGAATATGTTAACAACTATTTATCAACGATTTCTTGAACCTAAATGTGGTTAGGTCTGGGTTCCTGGATGCTATTTCAACTATTCTCCGAATGTTTCTATAATGTATAGTGAGATAAAATCAAGCATTGTCAAATATTTCTGAAAATATTATTGAAGATTTTCTCCACCACCATAGCAACAAAAAAAAAGGTCTAGATTTCTATTATCCTTCTAGGTCTAATCTACCTCTAATCTACCCAGTGGCTTCGCAATCCACCGCAGTGTATATCAAATTCTGCGAGCGGCGAAGGCAGAAAGTCCAAGGTCGCGTGCGAGGGGGGGTCAGAAGAAGAAGAAAAGGCGGAAGAGAGAGGCAAAACGTGGAAGAAGGCAGCATGAGTAACCCTCCTACTTGAAACGCGGCCAATAAAATGATCCCAGCGGGACCAGTTGGCAACCGCCCATCGCGACATTGTCCTTGTCGAGTCCTTTTTTTCACGATCCCGTAATCAATCGAGCGGTCTAATGGCAACGCATAATCGTGCCATTGTGGCGCCTGGGTCGCGTTCATAACGCGAAACAGACAGAGAAAGAAGCTTCGGCTGTGCTTGCGTGCGATTCAATGAAACCTAGGGTGACAAAAGCCACCGTGAAATACGCGCGAGTTCGTTGTTTAGGCTCTCGCGTGATCGCCAGTGATATTGTTTCTTTTAGTCCGGGGAGAGATTTGTAGGAGAAAAATTATCTAACGACCACGGATTAGAAAGATGTTTCGCGATCTAGGATTGTAGTTCATTCTTTTTAATTCGTGACCGGGGAAGATAATACCGCATTCTTTGCTTCTATTGCTAAAGGTTAGCCTTTGTAGATATACAGATGATCATAAATGTACCCCAAGAGATATGCAAAGGGATGTAAGAGATACTGTAAAGAGGATTACACATTATAAAGTAGTCACTGTTATAAGAATATTAACACTTTATCGACTGGTAGAATATTAATAGATTTTTGCTAGATGATATGTTATACAAATATTAACAGATATGCAAAGGGATGTAAGAGATACTGTAAACAGTATTACAAGCTATAAGGCAGTTAATGTTATAAGAATATTAACACTTTATCGACCGGTAGAATATTAATAGACTTTTGCTGGATAATATATTATATAAATATTAATCGAAAATTTTAATAGATAAAATAAAGATTGAATAGTACTAACTTTGTGAAAATATAAAGTATTATTGAATTTAATGATATCTGCAATCACTACTGGTTAGTAAAGTGTTAAGATTCAATATGAGACTGATGCGTGGTTAGTATACATTGTACTAATGCAATAACACCCTGCAAGTAAAGCAGAGCCATTAACTCAACCTCCTCAATGAATGCAAGATATACTGCACATGATACTAGAACTATGGAGCACAGAATATTATAAAAATGATAAGATTCAATATAAGACTAATGCACGGTTATTCTATACATTGTACTAATGCAATAATATCCTGTAAATAAAGCAGAGTCATTAACTCAACCTCCCCAATAAATGCAAAAGATGCTGCAAACGATACTAAAACTATGGAGCAGCGAATTTTATAAAAAAAAAAAAACAATATATATATGTCGAATTGAGTAACCTCCTCCTCTTCGAAGTCGGTTAAAAATTAAAATAAAATTTATTGTTTTGTTGTTCAATACATATTTAATGTACGTATAATAGTAAAGCTTTGGAATACTTTTGCTGAAGATTGACAAAGACTGAATTGAAGGGATTTGGTGGATCTGATTTTGGTGTAAAAGTATCTAATATAGGTAATAATTAGGACTAATGAATTTGAAAAGGAATATTGTCGAGTGTGATTGTGTGAGGATATTTAAGAAAGTTGACGACGTGTCTGACTAGAACGGTTGAATCTACTAGAACCTGCAGTCCACTTGGAATTGGGTGTCATAAATTTATACACAAGAGTAAAGCAAGTTACATCGACAAAATTTAAAAAGATGCTACGATTTGTACTAACACAGTAACGCCGTGGTAAATAAAGCAGAGCAGAGCAAAGCCATTAACTCAACCTCGCCGATGCCCTAATGATGAATTCGCAATAACCTTGGCCAATCGCCAACTAAGACCTTAAAGACTGCAAAGGTTGCGACTACCGAGCGGCGAGGATCGCGGATCTTGGGGGCGGAAACATCGGATTGGAACCCGTTCCGGTACCGATTTATGGACACTTGGCCGATCGAGGGTCCGGCTCGCGTAACGCAGAGTCGTCCATGCGAAGCCGTGTATCCTCGACGAAGCATTCGCACAGTCGCATTAACGGGGCCGCTGTACAGTTTAATCCTTGCGTTTCGTGACTCGGGACAAAGCCCCTCGGATTTCTGACGGAACGGTATCGCACGAAACGACCATTACCTCGGCCCGGCACTTAGCCGGCGCGCTTACGTACGTACGTGCGTTAAAGATTAATTCGAATCACTCGATACGCCACGGCTGTCCCCCGTGGGAGGAACCTGCTACAACGGGCGACGACATTTAACCGAATCGTTGCTGCCTCGAACCAGTTTAGAGCCATTAGGAGAGCTCGGACGGTGACGGAAGAATTGGATTCTTTCTTCGAGCCTGTGACATATATTCCAGTTCGAATATGGGGTCGAACGCGGTCTGTGAAAGGACGTACGAGATTGTGGAGTACGAGCTTGAAGAGTATGAGCTTGCTACTTGATTAGGAAGAAGTGAATTCGTGATAATATTTAGATTATTGAGTAATTTAGTATGGTAGTTATTGCTCGATAATCGACGTCTTCAAAATATAAAATTATTCAAAATATAAAATTGGTATTTAATTCTGGATTCAACCTCTTAGAATAAAAATATCAGTATATTCCATCAAGTTATGATAAATTAGCACTCAAAGTATATTATCTCGTTAGATTAATATTTGAATAATATAGTAATTTACCATGCAGTTATTTCTCGAAAGTCGATGTCATTATTCTAGATACAAAATTGGTAATTAATCCTGGCTTCAATCCCTGAAAATAAAAATATCCGTATAATCCCTCGTTTCTAATAAACTCGCATTCGTAGAATTTCACATAACGAATCATGCGAATGGGAATAACTCAATCTCCTAATCTTATTGCATGTTGAACCATACTGGAACATCAAAGCATGGGTGTGACCAAACCGGCGGCAGATGCGATGGCTGATCGTGTAGATCAAGGCTGTGAAACTTCAAAATCGAACAGAAGTGGACTTGGATCATGTCCAGATTATCTCGTGACACGTAGGAAGAAATGTGGCGGGTTGAGGCGCAGACGATATAGTGACTTTTCATTATGTATCGAGGATTATGTTGTACTTGGAGCGATGTGCGCTTTTTGTATTGCTCTATTATTATGCTATTAGGGTGTATAACGATTATTTTTTTGTTAATCTAGACTAAGTGTGGTTGAGGGAGGAATATGACATCTGTTTTAGACGTCTGAATAAATCATATATAAAATTCATGAAACGCTGCAAAATGCATCGATAAAATTTAGAAGAAATGAGGCAAAACTTATCCCTAAAATAACTGTCTTTAGATACTTAGCTAATATTGCATTTACCAAATGAACGAGGGAGGGATGTAAAAGTTTTTCGTGTAGGTGCTTCAGGACTCCGAATAAATGGTAATCTAGATCATTCCTTTGTTACACCCTTGATATATAATGGGCATTCGAAAAAGTTCGTGGCGTTTTGTCGCTAGATCAAGGCGAGAATGCAGGCTTGTGATAAAATTTGTGGTGTTCACAGACAAAATGCTCTATCAAAATTGTAATGTCAAAGATCACGTGGTCGACCAATCACAGAACGATGCGATGAAATGATGGTTGAGATGAAATGGTTAAGAAACGCCACGAACTTTTTCGAATACCGAGTATATTTATTTATTTATAACATTATAAACTATGAAATACATAATTAACATTCTATGGTACCCTATCGTGCACATTGCTTCTTTTCACAAACCTAAACACTCCTAAACTTCCTAAACACTCGTTCTCATAATCGCGCCTCAAGACTCATCCACATCGCGTCCACATTAGAATTCTCAGGAAGTATGCATGACGAATCGAAAACAGCAGAACAGAATAGAACAGTTCACGAAGAAATAGTGCTGGGCGATAAACAACGACCCGAAACTGAATACAGAATTTCTCCGTAGCTCAAGAAGCTTGTCCCTGAATGACGCAAAGATTTTTCAGATCAGCAGAAATGCTTCATTTTCTTTTATTAATTAATTCCTGGATCGCTATCGTTAACACTGTTCGAAGACGTCTATACACGCAGCTCCAGAAATAACTCTAGCGAAGCCAGAGCCGCGATGGCGTTAAATCGGTATCAAAAATTTGCCGCGGAAGATGGAAAATATGACGACGGTACTCGCTGCGTAGGCGAGCTATCCTCAGAGGCGCAGGAAGAATATTTCATGTTTTACGGCGCCGCCGTCGTTGGGGTTTGCGCCCGGGCAAAAAAAGTGTCAGCCCGTCGGCTAAATCAGAGCGTGAGTGCATTAAACTCCGAATTACCACAAATAGAACTTTAACCGCACATGCCCATTATAATGGTACCCCCTGCTGAAGATGTATTTACGTACCGAACCGCCTTCGCGGCTCACGCTGAGTCGTCGGAATTAACATCTGGCCCAAAAACGCGCTCCGCTCGGTTCATTGGACCCCTTTTCCCCTCCCTTGTAAAAGGATTAACCGTTTTGCTTCGGGGGTACTCGCCGATCGATCAGATTTGGAATTAATAATACAGTTAGTTTTCTATTGATATTTGAGATTGATTGTCTATATTTATTTATGAATTAAAATTATATGACACACGTACTATAATATAATTCCAATTAATTATTAATATGTATATATGAAATTATTTATAAATACGTATACATCGTAATAGGTAAGATTTTATATATAGATATATATGAAAATCTATTATGTAATAGATAAATGTATAATATAAATTAATATTTAAATACACCGCCCGGCTTTTTACAACTAAAGAAACACGTTGAAATAGAAAATAAAGAAGGAGAAATATGAAATATTTACACATTAGAATTTGTCGGTAAATATGGAAGATCCCTCCTCGCGAATACCGCATTCTTCACACTCATGTTTGAAGAATCAATTTTCAAATGAAATTAAAAAAAAAATGTTAAGCAGCATTAGGTGTTAATTGTAGATTTCAAACCTAAATATCTGTAAATAAATAAACTCTAGGCACCAAAAGACCCTTCTTACAAGACTAAAAATATGGTGCATTTTATTTCCTCGTAACGATAAATATTAAAATAAAATATGTTGATATAAATATACATACACTGAAATATCCAATTTGGTAATACCAAAACTACATATCTCTTCTTCGCACACACGTATTAGAACCACAGCCACATTTACACACTCGTTCTAATCACGTCACTGTCCACTGCCTTCGAAAAGACATTCCTCATCCAGCTGACCCTAATCGAATCCCCAGAATTAACCAATCCCAAGCGTTCTAGTCAGTCTCAGTTCTCGCCGTCGCACATCGTCGAATCGACTCCGCAATCGTGCAAACGACCGACAGAAAAATCGCGTACACGCGAGACGAGGAAAAAAAGGGGGAAGGCGTGAAATATGCGTGGAACATCGGGCCATTCTTCGAGGAATTTAAATTCTTCTCGGGACCCTCTTCTCCCGACTGGTAGCCGAGGCGGGAAGGAGTCCTCAATAGGGCGACGAGGCACGGAAATCTCGGGAGTGCTTTTACACGCAAATTAGGTCTATTAGGAGCATCGAGCGTACAAAAACACTCGTGCCGTAGCATCACTCTGTCCCCCGATGCGTGAGCCTCCCCGCCCTGATTACGCACGTGCGTGCTTCTTTATGAATTATTAGAATTAATGACACCGCACGCATAGCCTCGCGCCACGGGGCGTAGCGTCGTCCAATTGCAAGCATCGACGGGGAATCGTTTCAAAAGGAAGAAAGACATCGCGCAGGGGACGATTCCGTTCCTTGTCTGCCCGTAAAAAACGCTTGGAAAGTTAATTCTTGCGCGCAGATCACTGGGACACTCTTGAAATGGCCTGTCAATGAGAGTGGTAGCTGTGAGCCGGAAGCTTGAATCATGAATGGCTGTTTTAGAGGATGGGTAGGTCTTTTATTTGAAGAGAAGGTGGAAGAATATTCAAGACGAAGTTCGAAGTACTGTTTAATGTTTATATGAAGAAATATGGTTGGTTTAAGGCTTTACTTGGTGGAAGAATATTCAGCTCAGAGTAGGAATCATTATTCACAATGTTCATACGCAGAAATACGGTTGATTTGAGGCTTTACTTTGTGGAAGAACATTCAGCTCAGAGCTCGAAGCACTATTCACATGTTCATACGTATAAACATAGTTGGTTTGAGGTTTTATTTTGTGGAAGAATATTAAGCTCAAAGCTCGAAGCACGATTCACAATGTTCATACGCAGAAATATGGTTAGTTTGAGGCTTTACATCATCGAAGAATATTCAGCTCAAAGCTCGAAGCACTATTCAATTGTTCATACGCAGAAATATGGTTGGTTTCAGGATTTACTTTATCAGAAATTATTTAATTTTAGAAGTTTAGGAGTCTGTTTCTCTTTTATTTATTATTCTAAATAAACACACGATTTTTATTTCTATATATGAAAATTAAATTCAAAATTCTCGATTGGCTTTCTTAAATATAGTAACACCGTGTAATAATTTCTTTGATTGAATATTCTTCACTGAAAAACGTTGTCATTCATGAATATAGGAGTTTCTACGAGAGATAGGACACGGAGATTTGAACCGATTTGTGTTTTCGTTTCATTCCTTATTCTTATCTATGGGAGACGGGATATTGCATTCATATATTTCATCGAAAAGAAGTTAAGCGAAGTGAGCATTACAAAATAATAAAAAATAAAGCTTCCAAGATTTAGACATAGTTTGATCCCAGTTTGCTATAGTTCGATAACCCCGAAAAATTATGTACATCTCCTCCAGAACATTCCTCTACAAAAGCAACCATTTTAGAAACTATTTTAGCAACTATTTGAATTCATCAAAAATTCCACATTTCCTTTAATCTCCGAATGATACGAGGACATGTCCCCTCCTTAATGATCCATAAATGGCCAGAGTCGATCGGGAGTCGTTCCGCGGCGAAATTGAATAAACGAGAAAAAGAACGGAATTGTCGAGCAAGAAGGAAACAAAAACGGGCTTCCTATTTACCGGAAATTGTTTAATCAAACACACGAGGGGGACACGTGTGTCGGCCGATTAATAACGCGATATCGCGCCGTGCACGGAGGTACGGACGGGGAAACACTCGATTCACATTTGACGCCCGAAGACGGTGGCGTAACTTGCTTAGCGGCGGTGATTCGTGAGTCGATAATCGATGGAGGGCGCCGGATGGAAAATAGAGAAGCAAGGCTACAAAGCGAGCTGGAAGTGGGTAAGTTGTCGAGCGAAATGTTATCGCGCGCCGGATCGTCGGCAGGGGTTGAATCGGGTAAAAGGGAGCTGAATGGGGCTGCAAACGGGGGTTGACGAGCCGGAGGGAAAAGGAGAATAGAGACGGAGGATAAACGCCCGGAGGAACGAGGAGAAATGTGGAAGGATTTAAGAAGGGGAAAGCATCGATTACTTTTCTTGACCTGGACAATATCCTCGTTTCCGACTCTATTACTCATGACCACCGCACTTTTATATCTCCTTTACTTCGAGACATGATACGCTTTTGTATTCCTATATTATTATGCTATTAGGGTATAAGGATTATTTTTTTTTGTAATCTAGACTAAGTGTAGTTGAGGGAGGATTGTAACGGCTGCTTTAGACGTCTGAATAAATTATGTATAAAATTGAAGGAACGTTGCAAATTGCATCGATAAAATTTAGAAGAAATGAGGCAAAACTTGTCTCTAAAATAACTGTCTTTAGATACTTAGCTAATATTGCATTTACCAAATGAACGAGGGAGGGATGTAAAAGTTTTTCGTGTAGGTGCTTCAGGACTCCGAATAAATCAAATGTAAAATTGATGGAACAATAAAGCAGAAAGATCTAAGACAAATCTAAAATTTATCTTTGAGATAACTGTCTTTAGATACTTAGCTGTATTACATTTTCCAATTGTTAATTCTCCAGGCAGTCTCATAAGTAGACTGCGGATCTTTATGGAAAATGAAATCTTTGCGAACGTGACTACAAAAATTGAATCTAAATAGGAATTTATTTTATTCTGCAAATGTTGTAACATGAACTTTACTTTCAATCCTTTTTATATTCTTGCACATTGTTTGGGTTTTGTAGGTTCTTGCGCATTCAAATTGCCTATGAATGCATAAAGATCGGCAGTCTACTCATAAGTATTCATACCTTCTATGTACGTTAACCCTTAGAAGCCTGATTTCCCAAATTAAATTTAAGAGAGAAAGAGAGAGAGAGAGAGAGAGAGAGAGAGAGAGAGAGAGAAAGAGTACAAGTGAAAATTAGTGTGTCTGATCTTTTTAACTTTTGTTCAAAAGAACATTATGCAACGGTAACATCCATACAAGCAAATATTAAAAACAAACCAATTGCTAGTGTACAATTCGATTGGAAAGTCTGCTATCAAATTTGAAACTGAAGAAATCAGAAGACAGAAGAAATCTGTCTACATTAAATGATGAGCTTGATATTTCCAAATAGATGTTTCATGACAAATATTTACACAAACATTTTCACATATATATGTTTATAATGAATATTTATTTGGGAACATCAAACCTATCATTTAATTTAGACAAATGCTTTAATAGAGATAGCAAGTTTTAATAGACATTCAAGCTACAAAGTTTAACAAATTTAGAAACTCCAAAGTAAATAAACTCTCAAAAAAAGTAATGCTACGAATCCACGCAAACCCATCGCGAAAAAAGAGAATCCTTCGGAGTCCCGAGAAATCGGAAAGTTCGTCAATTGGGCGAGAATTGCCATCGTCTAAATATCAATTTACGAGGGTGGAGAACGACCTCGGGTAAGAAAAGCTCACCAGCATCCCGTTTCCTTTCCCGCCAGCGGCTGTCCCAGCGATATCCAGAGTGGAGTGCTTCCTTTGGGATTTTCCGCCTTCGACTCTCCATCAACCGCCACTTTCCTCCTCTCTTTCTCTCTTCCGCTTTCGAGCCGGTGCAAAGCGGGCACTCTCCCTCGCCCGTTTTAACCCTCTCTCTCTTTCGCTCGCCCATGGTCCCGAGGCGGCAAGCAAAGAACTCTCCTACCCTCCGGGTCGCCGGCACTGATTTTCTACCCTCCACACCCGTCCCGTTCCGCCGAACCGCACCCCCGCGAGCCACCGTTTTCCCCGGTACACCTTCGTTCCTCCCCCGACCACGCAGCGTCACTCGTAGTCACGCTGCCAACACGTGCTCCTATTTACCTCTCGAATCACATGGTCCGGGGACGCGGCACGGCCGACGTGTGCCGCGAGAGGGAGAGAGGCGGCAGAAGGGGGCGGGAGGGGGTTCACTGACGGTGTCATTTCATCGAAAATACCTGGGACGCGTATGCGCACGCTGGTTAATTGCTTTCATGACGAGTGCATGCGTGCTCGACACGCGGCACGCCGCGTACTACGCGATTCGGGGATAACTCGCGGGACGATTTAGATCGGGCGATATGGATTCTTTTGGGTGCACTCGAGGGGAATTCGCACTTGGAGGTTTATTATTTTTTTTTAAGAAACGGAGCAGGGGCGAGTGAAAATTAGGGTGTATGGCTTTTTTGGTAGGAGTAGGTTAAATATTTTATATTGGGGGTAGGATCGAAGGGGTAGTTTTTTGTGTGGATTTAGGAGGAATTCGCACTTGGAGGTTTATTGTTTTGAAGAGAGAGAGAGTGAGTACAAGTGAAAATTACTGTGTGTGTTGCTTTTTAATATTAGCATGTGAAATATTTTATATTGGAGGTAGGATCGAAGGGGTAGTTTTTTGTGTGGATTTTGGAGGAACTCGCACTGGGAGGTTTATTGTTTTGAAGAGAGAGAGAGAGAGAGTGAGTACAAGTGAAAATTACTGTGTGTGTTGCTTTTTAATATTAGCATGTGAAATATTTTATATTGGAGGTAGGATCGAAGGGGTAGTTTTTTGTGTGGATTTGGGAGGAACTCGCACTGGGAGGTTTATTTTTTTTTAAGAGAGAGAGAGAGAGAGTGAGTATAAGTGAAAATTAGTGTGTGTGGTTTTCTCAATATGATTAGGTTAAATATCTTCTATTTGAAATAGTATTAAAGGGGTAGTTTTTAGTATAGTTTCGATAAGGAACTCAAACTTTTATATGACAGAGGAAATTTTCATATATATACGAGAAATGCCAGACAATTTTAAGCAAAGGTGCACCATCATAAATAAAAATATCTTAAAAAATGTTAGACTTCCTTTATTACTACAAAAACTAAAAGTAAAACCGTTATAGAGAGTTATATTAAGTAGAACCGTTATAGGCTTAACAAAAAATAAATTTGTACAAAGAAGATACTTTCACAAAGACTTAAACTTGAATCTTATTTGTAAAGAAGAAAAGGTTTTGTCTATTAAAATGAATCTTTTCAGTTATTTTTTATTCGATTAATTTTGTATATATAAATCAGTTATATTTAATTTATTCATAATTGTGTATTACGATATTTGAAATCAAACTGAAGTGCACAAATCAATCTATGTCCATCAGATAAATTATTCTAGATTGCTTTCGTAAAGCAAAATTTATTTCTTAAGGAACCATAGCACTAACAACTTCGAGCAATAATATACATCGCTTCTTGGCACTCGAAGGGTTAATAATAGCATAGATTTTACAATCTTTTAGATAAAGAAATCTCTCTTCCTCAAACTCCAAAATAAAATTCATGCAGCGATCAACCCCCAACTAAGTCCTGTTTACCCTCTCAAATTTCTACCCGCGATTCTGTTTGTCACCCCCAAAGCAATTCATGAATCTTTCCCAACGCCATCGATCCTAGTCCACATCGTCGAAGGTTAAGAGCCCTCTGCGTTCGCTCGGCCAATCCTTCAATTAGCATTTTCAGAACGCGGACGCGCGCGATTATCACCCTAATTATTGGAATGCAGCTAAGTAGCCGGTGGGAATTATCACCGCGTTCCACGGCGAACCAAAGACGCGAAACCCGACGCCGGTTTCAATCCCTCGCTACCAGACATTCCCGCGCGGCACGGCCTCGGAGTAACTTTCTTAATTACTGAGATTAACTTAATGGTATCGGGGCAACGATTATCGCTCGCGAGCCTCGCAATTGCCGACCAGATATAAATACACGCTGCGCACCGGCGTACCGAATTTTGATGGAAACTTTTTAACGCCTCGCGGGATAAAGCGCCTACCTACTATCGATGGATACTATTTTCTCGCGTCGACTTGTCTAGTCTCTTCGTTGTTTGAACTCGGATTTGTAACTCAGGTTTGTAACTCGGAGTTTCCATGCTTAGTTTAGTGGAATGGATTCGTGAGATTGATATTATTTATTGTTACGAGGATTTCCAATGTAAATCTAGAAAAATTAGTTCTGGAGGTGAGAGGATGAAGAAAATGAGTCTGAAGGGGTTCGTGAATTTTTTGGAGGGGCTTCAAAGTGTTTCTAATTGCTTTAGTTTTCTAATTGTGGAAGTTTTCGTGGTTGCACAGGATCACAATAATTTTTAAATAACGAATACTGGTTGAAGACTTTTGATAGAGCTCGTGTAGACTAACGGTTAAATTAAATTAAGATTGTTCCTACAGGATGTTCCTGTGATGTTTTCTGTTCTGTTTATGAATTATTTCTCGAGTTCGATTTGCGATTGTGTTCAGTGCAATTTTGCAATATTCTCGTCATTCTTATTTCTCAGTTATCTATTTTCTCGAAGTAACATGCGAAGACGAGATCTTCTAATTGCCATTTTTTAACAGGCTAATAAATGGTAAGTCATGATACAAATTCGTTGAAGCTAGGTCCACAAATATTTTCTGACATAAAACTACACAACCAAAGACCGTGATACAAGAACCTCATCCCGACATATTTTTCCTATTTATCGACTTTGACGTACAACGTAAACAACAATCAAAATTACTATTAACTTATAACCAGCCACACAAGTATACTTATACCCAACCATTGCGACATGAATATCTAATCCAACAATACTGTCATAGCCTACATTTATAACCAGGGACCAATGAAATTTTAATAGAAGCGATTTCGACGACAGAAGAAACTCTATAAGTCTGCGATACTTTAACTTACATTCACGCGGCATTCTAATTCTCATTACTCTGACCAAATATTCGAACACCTACTCTTCCATTGTCCTAAACGCGCAATTTCTGCTCGTAATCGATTAAACCTGAAAACGTCCCAACCTCCCAATCGAAATGCATAATTGATGGTCCCGTAAGGATTCACTGGGTCGACAGATATCATAATCGACCGATTTAGCCGAGTCGCGAGGTCCTATCAGCCCGGGATCCCGGATCGTATCCTCCGGTTAAGAAAACATTAGATTGACACTCACCGAAGGAGATCTGTGACAGCTGTACGTGGGACGTCGTCCTGACGTGGTTTACACCGACTGCTATTATGTATTTAGCACGTTGCCACCTGCTGGATGGAACCTAGCCTTGTTCCCAGCGTCAGCGGGCCCGTCGTTCGCGTTCCCCTCGTGCACAAAACGACTTGGGGCGTTCCACTCAGGTTCCCTTTACACCTTCGTTTCTCTTTCACGACTCCACGTCGTCTAACGACGACAAATAGCCTCGATGGACCGACCTCGACGGACAAACGATTCACGAATACATCGACCGCCGTGACATCAGTCTACTTAATTACGCCGGCTAATTGCGAGTAATTAGGAGCGATCGAGGAGCGAACGGTCGATCACCAGGGAGTCGAATAAACCTCGAAATCCTCGAAAGGAGCAGCTTCCGAAAAAAAAGTAACTCGCGGTATAACACAACGTCGCGAGATAAGGCGGGAGGCACGAACGACGGTGGAGCGTTCTTTTAATGCGATTTTAATTATTCTATTTGTCAGTGAGGCACTGGCCGATGGCTATCGCGTAATTTCGCGTTAGAACGGACACAGCAACGGTGTCACGTGTGTAATTACCCGCGGAGGATAATTAGGAGTTTATTAGAGTCCTTGTGTCACCACCGAGAGTCGGCGGTATTTTTTCCTTCGGATCGACGCTCGTCGTTGATCGATTAACACCACCTGTCCAGGCCACCTGGCACGTTTAACGCCTGCTACACGTGGGCCTCGGTAACGTAACTTCTCAAACAGTCCTCCCAGCACTCCAAAAATCGCGAAAAGAAACCTCTCGGCACTGTCCGACGATAGTCAATGGTCAGCCGCGACGCGCGAGTCTATGGACACCGATACGATCACGCGGCACTCGTGTCCGAAAACACGGCTCACCCAGTCACAAATTATCAGTTCACGACACAACAGTTTCTCGAGAGCGAAAAGCGAGTCCGGAATCCAAGCGTGCGTGTGTTCCTCCGTCCACGTGACGACAGAACGGCGCACGCACCCCAACGCTCTGATTCCCTGGTATCACTTTCGAGACCATACACTCGTCGATCACACCGGTGTATCACAAACAACCCTCCTCGGTAACCTCCCGGCTTCTTTTGCTACCTGGGGGTGTCTCGGCCCGCCACCGGGGTCCAACTCGAGGGCGAACTTTTCCCCGGGTTCTTCGTGGCTGGCGCGTCCAACACTTCCGGTTCTGACGGATGAAGCGCGAGGGATGATCCAAGGCGTTCGAACGACTCCACTTGGCGGTGGATCGAGGGCTGACATCCAAGGCGGGCCTCGTGTCGCTGGCAGCGTGGTGTGCACGTTGCGTGGTCGGAGCTCGGCGCGAAAACTTGGACCTGAATCCTGACGGTCCGCAGTCTGGCTGCGTAGTGGCTCCGGTTTGGAGCCGAGGGAAGGCAACCCGCCGTGGCTTCTCTCCCGCCTAGCCGGCAGCCAATGCTCGTTTCGCACGGTGGGGGTATCGTAGGCGGTACCGTGGGCGGTTACGATGCGCGGAGGTGGTCCGCGAGTTACTCCGCGAGATCCCGTTGTTATGATTGTTATGAGTGTCCGAGCTGCCTCCTGGCGAGGTGCTCTGGGGGTGGAACGCGCGCGAGAGGGACCACCGTCTGTCCCCCTTTCGCCCGTTCCCCGGCCTGTCCCGGTCTCCTACTCGCTCCTCTGTAATATAACCACCACAAGCTCGAACGAGCTCGTAACCGTGATGCAAATCAGCCCGACGGGGCTGAAGAGTACTTCGCCCGGGGGACGGACGGGAGGAGCGATCGGCGCGAAGAGGACCCGATCTCGCGGCTCCCTGCCGGTCTTCGCTGTCGAAGGACACCGGCCCGCGCCAGGCGCCTCTCGACGATGTGATTTTAAGGGCTGATCAAGCGATCGGGAAGACCTTTCGAGGACCTCGTCCCGCGAAGCGATTCTGGTACCACGAGTAGGGGGGACGGGGCGACGATGGTTCTCGAATGATCACTGCGAATCTTTTCTTTTCCTGGGGGTGGGGGATAAGGTTTGGAGAGGAGATTTTGGGAAGCGAGACTCAGATGTTGTAGGAGAAGCGAAGAATTTTAGTTTTGAGGAGAAATTAGAGGTGGTTTTAGGGGTGAATTGTACTGTGGTTTTGGTTTGATGGAAATTTAGATGATTAGATGTTATTGGGAATCGAGACTCGAATATTCTAGAAGAATCGAAGAATTTTGGTTGCGAGGGGAAACTAGGGGTGGTTTTAAGGGGCGGATTGTACTATGGTTTTAGTTTGATGGAAATTTAAATGCTTAGGAATTATTGAGGACCAAGACTGGAATGTTCGAAAAGAATCGAAGAATTTGAGTATTAAAAGGAAATTAGGGGTGGTTTTAAGGGTGGATTGTACTGTGGTTTCAGTTTGAGGGAAATGTAGAAGCTTAGAAGTTATTGAGGATCAAGACTCGAGTGTTCAAGAAGAATCGAAGAATTTTGGTTTTGGGAAGAAAATAGGGGTGGTTTTAGGTGTGACCTTAACTATAGTTCTTGTTTGATGGAAATTTAGATGCTTAGAAGTTATTGAGCTTCAAGACTCGAAGTTTCTAGAAGAATCGAAGAAGCTTGATTTTGGGGCTTGAGGGGTGGTTTTAGGTGTATTTTTGGTGTCCATGGTTTCATGTGATGGAAATTATCAGTTATGACACCTGAGGGAGATGTTAGGTTGGAGCATTTGAGAGTCTGTTTAATAAGGCTTAGTGGAATGAGTAGATACATAATACAATTTTGTAAAATTGAACCCAAGTTACCTTCACTCGCTTGAGACGTTACTTTATATCAAACTTTGCAATGGGTGCTTTCTAAAAAATACAGGACTCCATTTTACCATAAGTGATCTTCACTTAAATTTCACCATAACTCCTATCAAGCTCTAGATAACTATTAGAACGGATCTCCGTTGTTGGTGAGTTTGATCTAAGGTCTTCGCATATAGGAAACTGTTTCCAACTTACAGACGCACTTAGGGTATCTAGTTTACCAGCAGACGAAGGGCAAGAGCCAGCTATTTGCATGACATCTCGCATAAATGGAGTGGGTAGATTCATCTCTACTTCAAAGAAATTATGGCTACTAAAATACCTATTTATCATTGATAAGAATCTATAGGAAATGGATTGAATATATAGAAAAGACGTCATCGAGTTAGGTATTGATTAGACACGAGACATTTAACACTCCGACGCATAATTTAAAAAAATATAACGTTACGTCAAAAATCTACTCAAAGTATCGCCCTTGTCATCGAATTAGGGGGTTGATTAGATACGAGATATTATCTGTACTTAAAAGAAATTATGGCTATTGACATACTCCTATTTATTATTTATATAAATCTATAAAAAAACAGATCGAATATATATAGAAGTGACGTCATCGAGTAAGGGCTTGATTAGACACACTTCGACGCATAATTGAAACAAAATACAACGTTACATCAAAAGTCCATCCGAAGCATCGTTCTTGTCATCGAGTCAGAGGGTTGAGACATTCCACCACGCCATGCCATAATTTAAACAAAACACAACGTTACGTCGAAAGTCTAGCCCCTGTCTCTAAATGTCCCCTAGCTATCCATCAATTTTCACCCCTAGACTGCTCCGAAACCGATCTCCACCGGCGATGGTCAACATAATCCCGAACATTTATTTCCAAAATGAAGATGAATCAACTGTCCATCATCATCCCTCCCATACGTTCCCCATTCAGTTCTCAAGGCTAGACACGTTAACGCCCCCTAAACACTCGCTGATCATCACTTGTATGCTCGAAAAAAATCTGGTAATCGACGCCATCTCATCGCGTGACGTATCTATGTCTATCCGCGCCTATCGTTCTCGATCTCAAGGACGTCCCCCGAATTATCTATATAATCCGTGCTCCTTAAGTATGTATCCTATCAATTGCAAGTCACAGATGCACTCCAATTATCTGCGTGTCTGGTCGGGGCTGGTAGGCCCGCAGTCATTAATTTTGATAAATCGTCGTGCACAGAAGTCGGAGTTCGTCGACATTGATCCACTGTCTCATTTATCTTCAGGGGTGCGATGAACCCCTGGACTGGTAATTGCAACGGTGCCGGCCGATAGCGCGCCATTTTCGTTTTCGTTCTGTCACGGAACGCGAATCGGAATGACGATCGTTCGCCAAGACGAATGGAAGCGTTTCGGTACACCGTGGTTGCTGCCGTAGGGATGTTTTTGCACCTTTTAATAGAATAATAGTTAACTTAACGCTTTGCACTCGAGGAATTTTTTTCTGGTATCTACCAGCAACTCGCGATGTTTCTTAGCATTCTATTGAAATGAATGTTAAGCTGTCTAGATTTGAGAATAAGGTCACCTTTACCTTATCGACAATCATTTTATTGACACTTCGAGAAATTAAAGAAATTAAACGTAAAGAAACATGAGGTATTGTAGATTTGCTACGTGAAACCTAATGGTGACTGAGAGTCTGCCTATTACTGACCGTTTCTACTTACTTTGGTATCAGGAGCAACGATGATGGTACACTTGTTATATTTGTGAACCGGTTTCACCTAGTTACAAATTCGGTCTTCGAGCTCCAAAGAAATTAAACCTAAAGAAACATTAGGTATTGTAGATTTGCTGCGTGAAACCTAATCACGCCTCTCAAGTCACCTCTCGAGTGCAGAGGATTAATAGTTTGATGTTTCTATCTTTAGAAACGATGCTAGATTAATTCTTAATAATTGTTTAGAAACGATCTGGAAGAATTCTAATTATAAACAATTCAGTTTAAGAATACTTTGGTGTCTGAGTTGCTGAGATACTTGAGAAAGGGTGCACGAAAATTTGAGTGATAGTACAAATTTTTTCTCTACGTAAACCCTTAACCCCTTAACCTATAAGTACGTGCGAGACTCGTAGACTTATATTTGGGCCAATTGTAAATATTACGGGCTTGGCACCGTAGTACATCGGTCGCGTCAATCGTAAACATTACGGGCATGGCCCGTAGTACGACGGTCGCGATTTGTAACGTGATCACAATCAGTTACATGTTATTCTTGGTCGCTAATTTTTTATTACTGATTTTTGTATAAATTCTAATAATGTTTTTGATTTATGTTATATTTTATTAATTGATAATAAACCTTTTGTAGTATTATATCTACCACAATTATTATTATACATCAGGTTGTAATTACTTACGAAATATTTCACAAAATTAAACCAATTGTATATTACACGTACAGTAGTGCGCGATTGGTACAACTTAGGACCGATATGCCGACCCGCGGAATAGCTCGAAGGCTGAGCGATCTTGTTTACGTTTTGGGCCCAGGCTGTTGGAACGTAAATCGTAGGTTAAGGGGTTAAGAATCTATGAGAAACAGATTAGAATATAGAAGAGACGTCATCGAGTTAGGGGTTGATTAGACACGAGACATTCAACGCTCCGACGCATACTTTAAACAAAATATAATGTTACGTCAAAAGTTCTTTGTCTCTGAATGACCCTTAAGGTTCCGGAAGGGGCGGCAAGTGCTTCGCAAATTTTTTTTTAAATGGGAATCCGCGCGTGAAGATTTGTACATTCACAATTTTCAACTCGAAAAGCACTCGCCAGTGTAAAATATTTACACTAAATATACTTTCTGTTTCTATTAGGTTGTTCCAAAAGTTTCTTTCGTAATTTGCACTCAATTATTTTGTGTGGTAGTGTTTATATAAATAGACAATCTAATTTCTTACATATTGATGTTGTAACAGTAATGAGCAAAATGAATCGTACACAATTCAATAATGTAACATTAAACATAAAATATTGTGTATGTATTACTTATTAATAAAACGCAAGAAACTTTTGGGACAACCTAATATAATGAAGAAAAGTGTCAGTTCGGGCAGTAAAAATAATCTCACGCAGGGAATCCCGCGTAAATATAACAGCGTGTTTCGTATCCGAGCAGGGAACGTTTATTAAGTCCAAATTTTACCCCTTTCGAGCGACGAACCACCCTCGCCGACGCCACTATTACTGTCCGCACCCTCGGTGTTTTAATGTTCTCCCTTCAATTTCTCCGACATCGACCTCGACGATATTCCGTCGTGATTCGACCGTTGGAGGCGCGGATATATTCAGTTCGGTTGAAACATTGGCCGAAGACGTCACTTGTTTACGATCTAAACGGCGAGCTTCGAGCTTCGCCGTCGTCACGCCAGCTGACAATAAATTATCGTGGTTATTTACGCGCCTCGTTCTTATCGATCGCGCCACGCACGGAACCGTTGATTAAGTTCTCTTGGCTGTAATAAGAACATCGTGATTTTGGTTCGCGCGGACGCTTAAGTTGGGAATACTCGCGACGACCTCCGACGTGACGCAATGCCCTATGAATGTTTACGATGGTGGAAAGAAAACGTGAGTTTCTGTGACGAATTGGGTGTAGGGGGTAGGTTTAGGTGATGTTTGATAGGATGTCTTGATAGAAGGATATTTTTAGGTCGTTGTAAACAAGGGATGAATGAGTTGGGAAGAAAATATGGGCTTCTGTGATAGGTAGAGATTTTGAGGGTAGATTTAGATATTTATATTTATCTACCTTTATGTTGTTTATGTTTTTGAGATTCTATACAGACATATAAAGGATTTAATAGTATATTATGATCAGGAACATTCTGTAACGAACCTACGAACATTTTTTAGAAGACTTTCGTTAAAGTAACAATCACATCTTCGAGGCTACCCCTATCAACGTCCAACTAATTCCCACGTACTTTCAGATGTCTGAAGATCATCATTTACTATTGAATATGTTCTTTTAAGGAAATTTTGAAGAAACTCTACAGAAATTCCCTAGATTTTTGTTAAAATTATTATCATATCTTAAGTTTCTACCCCAAGTCTACCCCTATCAACGTCCAACTTAGTCTTCATACTTTCAGATGACTCAAGATCATCGTTCACCCTTAAACATATCCTTTTAGGGAAATTTTTGAACCACTCTACAAAAATTCTCTACATTTCTGATAAAGGTATGACCATATCTTAACTCCGTATCCCAAGTCTAACCCTATCAACGTCCAACATATTACCACTTACTTTCAGACAAATGAAGATCTTCGTTCACCATTGAACTTCTTTGTTCAGGAAAATTTTTGAGCACTCTACCAAAATTTCCTAGACCTCGGTTAAGTTTACAATCACATTTCTGCTCCTTACCTCAAGTCTAGCCCTACCAACATCCAACTTACTCAACATACTTTCAGTCGACTGAATATCACCGTTCACGATTGAACATATCCAATCGTTCAACAGAACTACCCAAGCAAAACCCTTGAAGCAATCGACACGGTAACCCCGTTCCCAGGCGCGCCCCTAACCGCCGACCATTAAATCGTCTCCATTTTCCACCTGCCGTTAGAAAGCCGCGTTGACATTGACGAAAGAAAGGACGGATCTTTTCCACGAAGTGCGCGAGGAAATGAATGAATCCGGTCGTCCTTCTTCCTCTCGTCGGTCCACGTGCTTTTCACATATAACTCGCCTCCTCCCCCCGGTTCACCCCTCCCCTCCAGGCAGGACGCGTAGCCAGCTGGTGGTTGAAGTTGTAGGAGTCGACAGGATGTGGGTCTCTACTCTCTCTCCGTGTTCCTTCCGTCCCTCTTCCGCATCTCTCCGTTCCTCTCCGTTCCTCGCGCCGGACCGACCGACTCTCGTCCTCCTTGCCCCCGATACTTGCTCTCCTTCTACCCCGTTGAACGCTCCACGGGTCTTTCCCTCGTGTTTCCCTCGTCTCTCCTTGCCCCACATGCCCTGGTCTCACCCTCCCGATTCCGAGGGGTGCTCCGTCTTTCTCCCCCGTCCCACCGGATCGATTAAAACTACAAAGTGTTGCCTCTCCATCCGTTGGTACGCTCATTCGTGGTCGACTACATTGCTCCGGCACTCTCCTGACGGCACTGGGTTACCAACTCTTTCACGACGCCCTCCCACACCCCCTCCACCCCTCCTCTGTCCTGCTCCCACGCCTTCGCGCGCTACCCGCCTTTCGCCTTGTTTCTTCTTCGTTTTTTCTCGTCCCTTTATCGGGAGGATCTCCGTATTCATGGGCGTCCGCTCCGCTTCCTGATAATCTCCGCGTAAAACTCCTCCGTCCCGACGGGATTGCCTTCGCGCCACCCCTCCTTCCCTCCCTCGTCGAACCACCTCGACAAAACTGGGACCCTCGCTGTTATATCCCTGCGGCGTGCCACCACCGATCGGACGGTTACCCTTCCCCTCTTCGGAATCTCTCTTCCGCCTGGCCGGATGCTAATGATCTTCCGTGACTTCGTCGACGGCTGTTTTGGCTCGGCGCTTCCGTTTTTCTCTATTCGCCACCCGGGACGCTCCCGTATGCCCGCCGGCTGAGTGATAAATACTTAACCCTTGGGCCCTGTTGCGCGAGAGGATTAGGCGGCGTTGAGTGATTCAAAGTTCTTTTGGAGGATAGGGTTTGCAACGGATCCTTATCTTTATCGATATAATTGAATGATTCTCAACAAAAATTACGACAGAGGCGTTTGTAATAATGAATAAAGTCAGTTTTAAAAGAACTTGGTTTGAGTAATCTCAAGTAATTGGTTTAAGTAAATCTCTCGTAGTTTGAGTGTTAATTAAAGACAGAGAATTTTTTGCTGTAATATCCAGCAACATTAAGAGCAAAATAATTAATATTGCACGTCATAATTGCATATAATTCGCAGTGTTATTATCAAAGACATTATATAATTAAGGCATCATCTTGTAAAATAAAAATAAAAATTATTAACTACAATGTAATACACACATACTAAACATAACTAAAAGGTACATGCACTTATGCAAAATGAAATAACAATATCACTATAATAATTTTAGAATATTTTCCAACATGTAGTTTCAACATTATATAATTAACACGTATACGCCATCTTGTGAAGGAATTATAATTATAAAATGTTCATATACATACTTAGCATGTGACGTGAAAGTTGAGCTCATAGAGGCTTAAAAGAAGTGACGTTCGACGTCAAATAATTATGATTGGTACCCCCCTGACAAATCCTCGGGACCAAGTGCCCCCAGCCCCTCGTCATTAATCGCAAAGTTAAATTGCGTATCGGGAACCTCGAGAGGGGCTTGCTATCGGCTGGCAAGGACAAGAACTTCCTTAAAATTCCAGCTCTTCGGGGCTCAATCACTCAATCCTGCCAGCAACATAGTTTCAACGCGGGGAGGTAGCCCTTTTAATTCTGTTGCAGGGCGAGACCATCTTCTCTCGTATAGTAGTCAGCCGCGGAAGATTAGTGGTATTGGGTGAAAGGCTGAGTGGCGAGGCGCGATTATATCCTCGGGGCCCCCGGGAAGGGGGGGGTTCCCAGGGCCCCGTGCCCGTTTTCAGTCGCAGCCACGCGGCTAATAACAGACCCAGCGAAAGCCAAGCACTCTTTACGAGCGTCTTCCCAGAAGTGTAAACCTCAGACGCGGGGTTCGATGCTTGGTACAGCCGGTTGGGCCCCCTCCACCCTTTGCCTAAGCGGGTTGAGAAGATTCGTAAGGGGCTAATTAATGCGCGAAGGGCGATTCTCGAGATCGCGTGAGTGACTCTATGTATGTTACAGATCACTTTGGCGCGGGAACGTTGGAATAGGTTAGGACAGGAAATTTAAAAAATATTGCGAATATTGCGATCGTTGCTAATACTGCAAACGTCCCAAATATAGTACAAATATTGCGATTATTGCAAATATTGCGAATATAGTGCAAATATTGCGAACGTTGCAAATATAGTACAAATATTCTGAACATTACAAATATTGCAAATATTGCAAACGTCGCAAATATAGTGCAAATATTGTGATTATTGCAAATATTGCAAATATAGTGGAAATATTGCGATTATTGCAAATATTGCAAATATAGTGGAAATATTGCGATTATTGCAAATATTGCAAATATAGTGGAAATATTGCGAACGTTGCAAATATAGTGCAAATATTGCGAACGTTGCAAATATAGTGCAAATATTGCGATTGTTGCAAATATTGCAAAAATGTTGCAAAATGTGTTGGATGATTTGGTTCGAGTAATGAGTAGCATGCGTGCTACTTAAGTTTCTATTTCTCTAGGTGTTGTGTGTTTAATTTTGCATAGGTGAATTACAAGCTTGAAGGGTCTAGTGCTTGTATATCCTGTTAAAATAGAACTTTCTTTTCTAGTACTGAATTTTAATAATAACAAATATTATTATTCGTTCTAGCACTGAATTTTCCAACATAGAGAGGAAGATACAGAACGAAACGTTTGAAATAATCAACAGGAGACTTTGCGCTATAGTATATACAAAAGAACAAGTGAGATACTTCGTTGACAAAATAAATAAATGAACGAAGAAGTAAATAAATTTTGTATACTACTAACTACGTATATATAGAATCGATACCGCGTCTAATTCGCCTTTCATTCTTCCTCCAAAGTTTTGTGTTCCGTGTCATCGAGCAGTTTCAAACTCTCGCGAAAGAGGCAAGAAAAGGACCACAGGCGCCAACGTACGCCGCGAAATTCGAGCATTGTTTGCTCTTCCGGCGAAATATAAAGAAAAATAGCCCCATTACTTGCAACCGGGGGAATAACGTGCCGCAGAATATCGAGAAGCGGTTATTACGACAACAATGATGCGCGAAATTGTCGATCAATGGGAGCTTGATACAAAGAGATTCTCCCTTAGATTACTTTGTTTCGAACATCCTTCCCCGAACACGACAATGTTCATCTCGACGGTATTATCGTCGTCGACCACCTGCTACCTCTCCTTCTTCTCGCCCCGTGCTCTGAATGCCCCAATAAGAAATACTCGATAAAAAAAAAAAAAGATACTTCTCGCGGTATTTTTGTTCCCTCAGCTTCTATAAAAATTTCGATCGCTGCAGCCCCCATATGTCGTCCGTGAAAGGATCGCAAACAATATTGCAACGTTGCCTGTTGTACCCCTTTCACATCCGTTCTTCCGCCATTGTCTCCGAAACGACAATCCTTTTTCTACCGTGCCTCTTTCTCCTTTTTTAGCTTTCATCAGACTCACGTCCATCGACACTCGCTATCACGCGAGCGCCATGTCGCCGTTTAGGTATTATTATACTCGTGGATTGGCACACGTGGATTGGAACAGTTGGGGTTTCAGCGAAATGATTCCGAGAGGTCTTGCTGTTTGATACACTGTTATAGACAAATTGGCATGATCGCGAATGAAAAATTTGCGATGGGTCTTGGTAGGAACAGTGCAAGAAGATGACCGAGTGGTGCAGTGTGCGTTTGATTATTCGTGGTGCAAACTGGTTTAGAGGGAGGATCCATGTGGAGCCTTTTATAGTACTATTGCAGATATGAATTTTACTAATTCAATATTGTAGGTGATTATTAGAAATTAATCTGGAAGTATTAATATTTTTTTTTAAGAACTTTTAGCTGATCTCTATTTTCGATTACCTTGATCATGGTGGTGCAAACTGGTTTAGAGGGATGATCAATGTGGAACCCCTTACAGTACTATTGGAGATATGAATTTTATTAATTCAATATTATAGGTGAATTAATAGAAAATTATTAGAAATTAATCTTGAGGTATTAATATTTTCTCTTCTAACAATTTTTAGCTCACCTCCATTTTCTCTCACCTTGATCATGAAAATGAAGAACTCTCCTTGACTCATCAAGGAAATGTCCATAAATTAAATTATCCTCATTTCCATACACATACGCGTAATTAAAGAAAAATTACAACCATAAATATCTCGAAATAAACGTTACGAATGTTAAGCTTGCTCCCCACACATTTCGTTACGTTCTATACTGATATAAAATGTAAGTTATGACATTATGTTTTATGACCCGAGTAACATGAAAGGCGGAGTAATATAAAGCAGGGGTAACGAATAATGTTCCATTCGAATACTAATTAAGATAACAGTTTGTAACAACCTTCCTCTGCCATTTTGTTACGCATTTTCCTTTGGCGGAGCGTCTTCCCGCGCCCATGCAAATCATCCCTCCTATTCGTTTGTTTTTTCACAGGAAAATGTAACAAAACAACGTTCAGTGCCATCGCCACGACAGTAACCGTCCCTATTCTCGCCTTTTATGACTGAGTAATATACTATCTTGTCTTGTGTCGTTGTTTATTGCACAATTTATGCTCCGACAATAAAACAGATCTTGTCCCTTCCGGCGTTTAGATTCGTTAGCGACGGGCTGCGAACCTTCTCCCTGCCGGCGCTTACTTATACTGTATTTAAATGAAACCGCTCGTTCTTACATCCCCTCGTAATTAACAATTATTATCGCAGCCTGTTCCTCCGTAGATTTATGATTTCGATCCGTTCTGTGTACACTCCGCGTAACACAGTGTTGCTTTCCACCGCGATACCCTTCAAAATAGCCTAACTTGCGATAAATACAATTTTGCAAAATTTCAATTGCGAAGGTAAAGTGTGTATACAGAGAACGTTTTAAAATTTATAAGCAACAATGGTTGTTTATTGCGTCAATGTTTTGACACAAGAATGTGCTAAAAAATGTGAGTTTTTACTTAGACATTTGTAGATAGAAAAGCATGTGAAAAGCTAAGAGAATTTGAATGATTTATTTCCAAAGTTTCGATTAAAATTAATACGTATAAATTTAATTTAATTATTCATAGATTTATATATATTTAAACCCAACTAAAGAATTGTAAATGTGAGTTTCCACTTAGAGCTCTGTAAATCCTGTGAAAGCTATAAGAATTTAAATGATTTATTTCCAAAGATTCGTTTGAAATTAACACGTATAAATTTAATTTAATTATTCATAGATTTATATATATTTAAACCCAACTTAAAAATTGTAAGTGTCCAAAGAATTTTAAGCAAGTTTATAACAAGTATAAATATATTTTTCCCAGTGATTCAGGGTATAGCATTCGTCGAGTATGTATCGTACGTAACACGGTGTTGCGTTTGAGAGCAAGCTCGCTGAAAATAGGTTTATAATTTACACCTGTTCAGACTGAATAACGCGCAATTTAACTTGGATATAGCCTACACGTGACACCGTGTCTCCGTGAAACGAACTTGATATTTCGCCCGCATCTTCGTGTCCCTGTAAAGATTACGTCTTGTATCGTAAGACGACAGTTCCCGCCCGTGATCTGGTAACAAGAAACGCTTCTTGTTTGAATGGATATTCCAAACGACTCTCTTGTCTCTCTGTAAATACGTAAGAAGCGTCGTCGTCTCTCTCGGTCTTGAATAATTCCTTCCCTAATTCCCCCATGAATCCTTCTTAGAACATAAAGGTAGTGAAAGTAATAGAAAGAAAACGTTTTGGAAGCATGGAGGAAATTATATATTCCAATTAGGACATTTTGTAATAATATTGGAAACTTGAAGCAAATTTTTCGTGTTCGAGGATCTCGATTTTATTGTTAGTCGTTATTCCTTAATCTAACAAAGGATCTCGATTGATGATCTCTGATCTTAATGAATCTCTTGTCTTCCTGTATATACAAAAGAAGACTTTCTTGATCTTGGATAACTCTTTCCGCGACGGTTTCATGAATCTTTCATAAATGAAACTGGTGGTGTAGTTAGAAAGAAAATGTTGAAGGAGTCTTTCTCAATCTTGTATAATGTATCCAAAATTACTTTATTGTTTCTTGATGGAGTGAAACATAATATTAAGGAGATGAAGAAAACTGATATCGGAGGTTTTGTAATTTCTGCAATATTCATAACTGAAACTGGTGGTAAAATTATTTAGAAAGACAATTTTTTGACGAATCAAAGAGAAGAAGAGTATTATAAAAGAATCGAAAGTGGAAGGATCCTTTTCAATGTTATATTAATGTATCTAAAACTACTTTATTGTTTCTTGATGAAGTGAAATATAATATTAAGAAGATAAAGAAAACTGACATGGTAGGTATTGTAATATTTGCAATATTCATAATTGAAACTGGTAGTAAAATTTTTAGAAACACAATTTTTTGTAATAATATTAAGAAGAGAAGAAAACTGACATGGTAGGTTTTGTAACATTTGCGATTTTCATAATTGAAACTGAATATCTAACCTTATGTTTACTTAAAATAATTTCTATCGTATTAAGCACCACTTTGATATGACAGATATCAATGACGTAATTTATGCTTCTACGTAATTTATAGTACAACTGCAATTAACTATGGTAATTTTTGAGTAATTGCTCCTAGCCCTTCAAACCATCCACTGCAGTAATGGACATGTTGCCCCATGTTGTACCAAGTTTGCGTGTTATGGTTCAAGGAATCTTCGTTTTATGCTAAAAAGAAATATCCATAATTATTCGACTATCTTTATCAAAGTTCGCAGAGTGTAAAAAGATTACCTTATTATTTATTCAAATATCAACGTCTACGAAAGAGATACTTTAACACGTGTGGTTTGCAATCTAGACGAATTGTAATTTCTATTATAAGAAATACAATCGAAAACATAAAATTACGAACTTGACGTCTACAACACCTTGTTGAAATATTTAAAACACGAAAGGGGTTTTCCTATTGCTTATCACTGAACGTAACTTGAACAATAATATACAAATCTTTCCCTGAAAGTGTCTCTCCTTCTCGTCAGTTATGTTATGGATAGAAAGGATAGATTAACTAATATAATTGTACATGAAATTGTAAGTGGAAGTGAAGGCTATGCAACCCTTAGGAGAGCATTAGAATAAATACATAAATGCAGTCAGGCCCAAAAGTATTCCTACCCTTTACATCCATTTAAGAAATTGATCTCTATTAAATGACAGCTTTGATATTTTCAAAGAAATGTTTCCTTATAAACATGTACATGAATAAACTTTATACGCGTATATATCCAGTCAGTGTAAAAAGTATTCGTACAGTAACCAATTTAAAATAAAATTAATAAGAAAAGAAATAAGAGATTAACGTTAAAAGTAATGAACTTTAGGAATGTTGGTTAATTACTCCTTTCCCTAAAACTTATTAATAAAATAAATAAGTTTCTCTATTTATAAACTACAGGAATAGAACAAGAAATGTTTAATTGAGAATATGAAGAAATTTATATGTAAAATTAACTATAATTAATCTAAATGTCTATTTAATTCTACTTTCACGTTACTATAATAAGATTGATGGCAAACGGTTAGGGAATGTGTTAATCGAACTCGTTTTTTAATTTCACAGTATTCTGAAGAGAAAAATATTTGATCAAAGAAAGGAGAATAATGGCTTCTCAAATTCAACCATCACGGACCATAATACAACGTATAATAGTATAATGCAGCAAGATACACCATTATTCTTCATATGCTTACACAATGTAATACAGCAAGATAAAGTAGAATACATAATAAGTTACATCTGTAATGTTTCTTCATGAACATATTTACAATGAAAAATTGGTTTGAAAAGATCGAACCTGCCATTTAAATTAGGGCAAATCTCTTCAATAGGAATACACATAGGAGCGATTGTAAATATTTATAAAATTCTTTCTAAAACTGCCACGACGTCGCTTATTACCAACCATAACGCGCTCCATCCGGATAGAAGCGTTGATACTGTCCCAACCCTTAAAAGTCTCTGGCGATTTTTGCGGCCATCTGCAGGTGTTTTTCTCACGTTTCTACGCGAGGGAAAGCTCCCTGGGAATGGAAAGCCTCGTAGTACGCGGTCACGAATGCAACGGTCAATAGTTGCCAGTCGAGCGAAGACGAGTCAGCTTATGCCTTCGCACCATTTCCGGACAATATTTAGCCATGCATCCCTTGCCCAGTAGCTTCGATCATTAAACGTGCGTATATAGCCTCATAATATTGCAATCCGCGGCCATAATTTACGTCGTTTTATAGTTCAAACTGCAACCTACGTAGGCAGCGGCGCTCGAGCCTTTAGAACGTGCTATTCGCAGTTGTACTGGGTGATCATAAAGTTCGCCCAACTGTTTCCCTACGGTCGCTCGACCCTCCGCACGTAAGAGTTCAATGTTGCCTCCATTTTGAGGCACGTTGTGATAACGATGCTAGGATCATTTTCCGGGAGTTACGAGAAATTAGTTTGTTTTGGCAATTCTTTAAGCAAAATGTTGTATTGAATTGCAACTTTTTAGACAGTTTTAAGATTGATTTGGGAGATTCTATCACTTTAGTGTGTCTCAGCACAAGACTAATTTTTCATACTGCAGGAGTTACGAAAAATTTGTTTGTTTTGGCAATTCTATAAGCAACCTGCATTGAATTGCAACATTTGGGACAGTATAGATTTTAAGATTGATTTGTGAGATTCGATCACTTTAGTGTGTCTCAGTAGTAGGTTAATTTTTTAAACTTCAGGAGTTACGAGAAATTAGTTAATTTTGGGGAGATTTCTTATTGTGCAGGTCGAGGTCTAGTGACCATTTTTGTTACTTTTGTTTTGTTTATATACTTATTCCTGCTATTTCATTATTTTTTACTGGAATTGTTATGTTTGTTGTATTGTATTGCATTAAGCAATCTGGTAATTGAATAGTATTTGTAATTGAATAGTAAGTTATTGAATTATAATATTTTAGACAGTATAAATTTGAGCCTTTCGTCCAAAATTGAAGACACAAAATTTAAAAATTACCTACATTATCGTTTAGGGCGAATGTCTTTATTTGTGAGCATGAAGAAAGACTAGTTTTCCTGGAAAACTATTTAAGATTATCTTAAAAATTAAGTTACATTAGTACGAGAAAAAAAATAATTCATTCCCGAAAGTGTCAAAGGTGTGTCTCAATGATTTGATCAATAATTTTCGTTAAGTCTGAAAGTCTCCTAACAAAACTGCAGAACCTCGCACGCTAGTAGAGCAATAGAATAGAACTGGAGCAACAGCAGGATTCTCCTTTTAAGGGGAGCGATTTACAAAGTTGAGCGCTAATAATCGTTCCTTTCTCCGATTACCCTCGCACTTGTTTGCCTTGCCGAAGCCGCGCTAATGGCCGCCCTTGGATCGCGGACGCAAAGGGGCCGACGTTTCGTTTTCTTTTGCGAAATCGCGGCGTTTAGTCGGCAATAAATCGTAACAATGCAGCGTCGGAGCGACGAAGGAACGGCGAATTTTGATTTGCGAGCGTCGGATCGTCGGTAATTTCAGTAATAGCTTACTCCGGTCCCGGGAGAAGGTACCCCGTAAAGCAGGAGAATACCTGTGACTCAAAGTAACCACTTTCGGAGCAACCACTTCTCGTGGCAACTTCAAAAAACGCCCCCCCCCCCCCGCATTCAAATGATTCACAATAAAACAGTATATCTCAATTCTCGGGGCACCGACACTAGCACTCGTAACTGCTACCCCCCTCCAATGTAACTGGTGTTCATGGAAGTTCTTAGGATCTCTGGAGAACTCGCGCTATTGTTCGAGCAGTAGGACAATAATTGGGAAAAAGAATTTGGTGTTTTGTGGTCGAGACACCTTGGAGTGGTAGAATCTTACAATTTAACCCCTTAAGCTACGATTACTTGTAACATTCGAGATCGATATCGAAATTTAGCATGCCGAGATTTGGGCGAGATCAAGATTATTTCAAAATCTCGTCGAGATCTCGACAAAATGTTTTATTATATTGCTGATCGCCATCATATATGACGCCGTGACTGCTGCGCTAACAGACGATGCCACATACAATTTTGTTAATATTATAAGTCTGCACACGAAGCTACTCAAAAGAAACGTAATTGGTTGATGACTGAAATCACGAGTTACCTATTGGTTAGTAATGATTTTGAATATTTTTATAAAAAGCATCTACCGCTTTCTATGGAGTGTAATATTACAACAAAGTCATATTCTCGGTCATTGCTTGAACAAATATTGTTAATAATTAATGTAACTATTATCAGAAATTAATTTTTAGTTATTCCAGTTACAGGTATAAAGATATAGAAAAATTTCTCACGATTACTGTGTTCGATGAATACTTATTCTGAACCGTGATTCTTATTAGTATTGCTATGATAAAATTTATAAAAATAAAAATGACATTACTTTTCGAACGAAGAAATCGACCTCATCAAAATAAATACCATACAAGACTAATTCTTGTTAATCCTTCCTTATCATTCCAAGCTATGATAAAATTCATAAAAATAGAAAAAGACATTACTCTTTCCCACTACCTTTTGTACAAAGTACCCAAGAATATTCTAACCTAATGAGGCGATCAAAGCATGTACTACTTTATAAGTTGCAACGGTGATAAACATGATTTACAGTGACAGTGTCGCAGTTCGGCGATTGAGTGCCACGCAGAAACTCACGCTTGGCTGTATGCCTGTATTCGACCAAACGAAAACGTCGTAATTTTGCCTTCAGCTCAGTATTACCCAATGCACCGCCCTACCGAAGATTGGGGTCCGGACGAAGCAAAGCGCCTGACCTAATTTACATACATATAAAGCGCATTCGATGTGTTTTAGGGGCCGTAAATCGACGCAGCTACGCGAATCGTTAAACCCTTCCTTGCCGCAACACCCAGCCAACGCGTGTAGGACAGAACTATGGACGTGTATGGATGGATACAATGCACGCGCGTATACATATTCAGATACTTCGTCTTCTTCTGGTCGTTTCGTGCCCTTTCGCACTGGTTGGTTTCTATATGCGCCTAGTTGGGTTCAGCTGGTCCCTGCGTAGGCACAGCTCAACTCCAAATTGGAGTTGGTTCAACTGTGGGCAAGCTATCTTCCCTTTACAAAATTCTAAATCCGATAGAATTATTCTTTTTGTTCGGATTCTTAGCGATTAGGAAGTGGAAGGTTTCTCTCGATAACGAGTTTCGATGTATATTGATTTGTATATAGACAATTTTTAAGCAAAATAGAATTCCAAGATTAGGCACAAAGGCTGGGCGCGACACTAGCGCCACCCGATGTCAGGCGCGCCAATCATTCAAACATTCAGATCACACTATTTAGAACACAATCCAAACCATCTGAATCTCTGAAACTTCTACTTTAACACTTTATCTACCAAGCTATTTAGAAACAGTCTTTAATTCAAAAAAGAATTTTCTACAACACCATATGACAATCTAGGCTGAAAATAATTCCTCCGTATTGTTACTGGGTACATCGAAAGTCAAGTCTGTTTCCAAAAACTGAACATTGTAAGTAGACAACCATCGACACAGTAAATAAATTCGAAAAGCTAAATACTGGAATTAAAAAGTCTGTAATAGGCTCCCGGTAAATAAAGTGTTAAGTCTCTCAATAATAATACCATAATAATATTAGATCGTCCTAAAAGTTCATGACACTTCTGCTGCTCGAATTAATATGTGAAATATACTCTTAAAAAAAGGTTATCTCTTCCATTTTACAATATTTTCTCACATTTCTGACATAGTCGTTATACCGTCACTATAACATTTCTATAATTTTTGTATTAAATTTACACAGTCTTCAGCACGAACTTATGGAACTCCCTAATATCACTCTCAGTAATAATACCAATGACACCAAATAATAAGACCAAATAATATTCCACCACGATCGCAGTAGAATCCCTTCTACATCAGCACAAAGCAACGTAGCAAAAACCCACGAGGGAATGATCTCCCACTTTTCCGTTCCTCGCCGAGCCATAAAACGTCCCTTCATTGTTGCAGAAGCTCCAAAAAGTTCACAGGGAACGCGCTGTCGAATTCTGGCTCCTCTTTCAGGGGTTCCGCGCCGCGACGGTACACTCGCGATTTTTCTAATTACAGGTAATTAATTTTTACGAGTACGTCGTAAAGCATACCAGACAGGTGTTTCCCGAGGGCGAAGCACGAGAGGGAGAGGAAAAGGAGGGGAAGGTTTTGAAGCAACCAGGCTTTCTTCGACGGCCGGAGAAGCCGCTTACGGTAGTGGTAACAATGATTGTAGCGTCGGTGTCGGTGGTGGTGCCGATAAAGTTAAAGCCACTGGCGAACGATGCAGGGGCCGCGTAATGACAACGCAGCGCGTCGTAAACGCGTTTATGTCCAGAGTTGCATTATAGTAATATCTGCCAGCACCCAGCGGATGTTCACTGCCTCTTCGAGGCTGCCATGGCCGACCGTTTCGCTAGCGGCCCTTGTTTTCTTTTCCCGTAACGTCTATTTCTGGTCATCATTCTGTCACTCTCAGGGACTTCGATCATCAGCGACTCTCGCGCTCTTTTCCTACCCATATCTTCCTCTTCCGTGTGTACCAGGACCTCCTCGAGTTCCCCAGGTCTCGACTCGCGACCTCCCGGTCGTTCCGAAGTCTTCGGTCCGGTTTTAACGACTCGGTGTACCGCGATGGACTTCCGTCTTCGTTGAAACATTTCGAAAGCTGACAGCTGGGATGTCAGGTTTTAACGTTTCAAACCTCGATATATATTTAAGCCTGGTCCTTTGGCGAGAAGTCCTAGTGGAAGTTATGCGGGTCGAGACACTGGCGCCGCGCACGAGAAAATGGAGAAGTGTCCGCTACGCGACTGTAGCGTTCGTTTTAAATGTTGATGAATCATGTACTTTCGCAGGTTTCATCGGGATGGGCGAAAGGGGTTCGAAGGGAAGAACGGGGCAAGGGCGATGTACCCGACGAAGGGACTGTTGAAGTGGGGCAAAGGGTAGGACCAACGACGAGATGGCAGAGTTGTAAAGTCCTGCGCGTGACACCAGGTTATGTTATGTTCGCCGCGTTTGTGTCGGCGATCCCACCGACGCCCGCCTCGTGGACACTGGTTTATACGCAGGTATACATGGTTAGGTGGCACGCGGTATTGCTCGTACACTGCGTTTATGGCGCATAACCGGGGTGGTCGCTCGCACAGATTATTTTGGCTTGATCAATTTGATAACTCCGTACGGTTATGTCCGCCTTGCTGATTACGCGCGCGCAACGGAGCTTGAAGAGTTAATCTTTATCGCGGTCGCGGCCCTTCCACTGATCGACTCGCAGTTTGCATCGATTACGCGGATCCCTTCGACGTTACACAACCGAAGGAACATCCTCGTCGACACTGGGATCGCTTTTGGTAAATTTCACTCGTGGGAGACATTTAGGCGATACTTATCGAACTGGTATGCGAATTATCCGTTCATCTTAGTTCGAGGATATTGGAGTTCGTGGTTCTTGGTAGTTTTAGGGTTGAGGAGTCTCGAGGGAATATTTCAAAACATTTAAGAGGTTTCAAAAATAGGTATACAATTTATAAATAGGGTCCAAGCACTTTGGAAATACAAGTCTTTACTACTGTGGATGATGGGGATCAGTTTTTTTGGAATTTGGGGCATTTTGGGTCATTTTCATAGCAACCTAAGCGTTGATTGAGAAGACTTGTAATTATTTCTATTCCGAATCGTTACATAATTCATAAATAATTACGACTTCTTTCGATCAACGCTTAGGTTGCCATGAAAATGACCCAAAATGCCCCAAATTCCAAAGATATTGAAATTAATCGTTCTAGGTAGTGTGAGCGTTGAGGAGTCTCAAGGGAATATTTCAAAACACTAATAGTGGAAGAGATTTTTAAAATATTATACTCAAAAATCCTCACATAATTCATAAATAATTACGAGTCTTCTCACTCAATCCCCATGAAAATGATCCAAACCACTCCAAATTCCCAAGAAATCTCCACTAACCACAGTAGTAAGGACTTGCCTTTCCAAAGTGCTTAGAGCTTAATTAGTCTACCTCAAAAAGAATTTCCTGTACGAACATCAACCTACAACAACCTAACCTAAAATAAATCTCCATACTAAACTACAACTTAAGAACAAAGATGCTGAAGACCGTTCGGAGTCAAACCTTCTTCCTTTCCGTGAAATTTGATTTATTTCCGTGAATTATCCAGAACGCGACCCCCTAATTGTCTCTTTCTAAGATGTGGGCGCGTAAAATTTGAGATACAGCCAAGTAGGGGGTGGATGGGAGGTTTCCAGGCGTGTATAATCGCGGTCGATTTGACTTGCGCGTTACTTCGCAAAAGTTTCGACAGGCTTGCAGGTCCGAAGGGACAGTAAAGTTGAGGGGGCCAACGCGAATGAGGGACGTGTCGGATAATTATGCGCGGTGCCTCGTTTCGGAAGGCCGTTCGGGCCTTTTTTACGAGGGATGAAGTCGGCCCTACGAGGTCGTAACTTAGCCACGAATACGGACTATCCGTTACGACCCGATGGCTCCTCGAGATGCAGTACCTTTAACCTCTCCGAAGCGGCCAGATATTGGCATAAATTAGGTTAACCGTCCGGTTTACTCCTTCCGGGAAGTTCCCATAAGCACGCACCTTTCGGCTCGCTGCATTTTTCATGGACGCCGTCAGGTTTCGGGGAGGGAGCGTAATTTTTTATCGCGTGGAGTAATCGCCGCCTTCCATACGAATTAAATTGTCGTTTACGAGGGTGCCCCGGAACAAAGTCTCGGGCCGAAAGAAGCTGGCTCATTTGGACGGAAAAAGGTTGTAGAGACTTCGCGTGCAATATTTTCGGCCGCTTAATTCTAGGTCTGTCAGAGGCCGTTAACCTTTCCACGTGTTCTTTGACGCTACCTAAGAATCTTCGAAATATTTGTTGCGGAATACCGGTTGTACCTGGTTTTAGTGGCTTAGGTGTAGCAGAGTGGATGTCAGGGTGTATCGTGTTGCGTGCGATTTGGAAATTGCTGAAATAAGATGTCCACGCTTTGGAGAGATTCGAGAAATATTTAAGGATCACCTCTGTCTCTTAAGCTTTCACTATTATTTGGCTTTAATTGAGGATCTTCGAAGTATTTGATAAAAAGTTTCTATTGATATTATTTCTGTAACCTCTCTTCAAACTCAGGATCAATAAGTCAACATTATCCTAAACTTTGAAGGTTGAGGCTCTCCTAATCCTGAATCAAAAGTCTTCAGGAATAGACCTACAGAAAATTACCATAAACACCACCAGTATTAAATTCTTCAAGCAGATCTCTTCGTCATTGAAGTACTTGCTCAGATATTTTTATCCACCATATCTCCATAACCTCATTTCAAAGCTCAGGACCAATAAGTCAACATTGTAATCCTACAATTCATCATACCCTAATCATACCCTAATCTTTGAAGTTTGAGACTCCTCTAACCCTAAACCAAAAGTCTCCAAGACCAGTAAACCTACAGAAAATTATAAATATCACCACTACAAACCTCTCCAAGCAAATCTCTCCATCACCCCAACCTATCCCGCTTCCCCAATTTTTCGACAGCGGGAATAATCGCGGGGCCGTCCCCAAACAAAGGTGTTTTCCAGGAACGTTACAAATACGCGTCCAGCCGACGTTTACGAATACCTGCAGGGGGTCGGAAACGATTATGATCCGTGGATAACGATCCGGGGCGAACAAAACAAAAATGAACCAAAAAAAAGCAAAAAAGAGAGACCGTGACTTACGCGCAAATGGGTGGCGAAGAAAAATGGCGCGGACCATGTTTCATCTGGCGCACACGTTTATCGTCCGCGTACTGTAAAATTTACACCGTCTCACTTCCGAAACGAGTGGCTCGGCAGTTGCATAAACGCGCGCAACATTTTATTTTATACGCCCCCTTGGTTTCGCGGCGGAGCAATAGTAAAATATTAGTCGTCGCTGATTTTTCGAGCGCCTAATAAAATCCTATGCGAAATAAAATCGCCGCGATTCACAGTTAATAAATTCTTTCCCGCACAATTCTGAGCGCTTCGGGAGGAATTCGTTGATCGCGTGTCGTAACTGTTTCGATGTCGGAAGTTGGCGGATAACAGCGATATAAAATCGCGTAAATGTGTTTAACCGAGACGAGACGGTCATCCCATTGTTATTTCAGGCACTGTTTAATTCAAATTTAAATATAAAAATGATGTACGAATCAGAGTATGGAGATGGAACTCTCCTTGCTTTATAGAAACACATTTTGGTTCATATTTCATTTTAAATTATTAGTTAGTTAGAATGTGGTTCTTTCAGAGTGAATTGTCTCGTTGGAGGATTTACTCGAAGAACATTAATACTGACGAAAATAGTAAAATTGTACAGCTGGACATCGCAAAATTAAGACGAAGATAAAAATTACTTCTAAAATATGTTTTGAGATAATAATTTTGTGAATAAAAAGATTTTCGTAATTTTGTCCTACCTAGGAATAGAATTTGAAATGATTCGAATAATAATGACTAGACTGTGGATCTTTATGGAAAATAAAATCTTTGCAAACGTTCCTACAAAAATTGTACCTAAATAGGAATTTATTTTACCCTGCAAATATTATAATGTGAACTTTACTTTCATTATTTTTATATTCTTGCACATTGTGTGCATTTTTTAGTATTTTTTAAGCTACCTATAAATGCATAAAACTCCGCAGTCTAACAACGACAGTTGCAATTCCCAGAATTCGCCAACATCTGACTTCCGAGTATCTTATAGCTCGAGTACTTCGTGATTATACTTCTGAAAGCATGAAAACGCCCCCATCGGTGAATTAACCCTCACGAAGGGTGTACGAAGGTTGTTTTCTACCCTGTGGCTTGGAATTCTGGGAAGTCCCCAACGTCTGACGGTACGAAGTAAAAGTAACCCATGATTAAGCCTGGGCATATGTTGCAAGGAACAGTTGACGAAGTTTTTGAGACAACTATTAGCTATGTTATATGGTCTTAATAGTCGAACAGATGTTCTTGGCTAAGGAAGTTGTAACAGGTTCGATCGAGCACATGACTCTGGAAATAAACTTTCACCGTGGCTGGTGGAACCTGCAAGTATGACACTTTTACAACTCTTCGCATTCTCTCATGAATTGCACATGAATTTTCAGTTTGCATAGACGATTAGTCAGTTAGAATAGCCAGGTACTCACGGGGTCAGTCTATAGGTTTCATATACAGTCAATCCCATAAGTATTCGACTTATTTATTAACCAACTTCGAAAAGGAGGAGGTTACTCAATTTGTTATGTATTCTTCTTTTTAATCTAGTGAAGACATTTGTCTAAAATTGATGGACTGTATGTTTGTAAATAACCTTTTTATTATTTACCCTTTGCACTGGAGGCTCTCAGTCACAAATAGGTTCCACGTAGCAAATCTACCAACAATAATGTTTCTTTAGGTTTAGCTTCTTTGGAACTCGAGGTGACAATAATATTACAATCGGGCTAGATGTTCGAAGTGAATATAAGCTTAGAAAGCTTGCTTAGAAAGCATCTCGAATTGCTGGTAGATATCAGAAAAAAGGCTTCGAGGGCAAAGGGTTAATGAAGTCCATTTATGTATGTAGATATTTATAACGATTCATTTATTTGAAAATATCAGAACTGGCGGACTTCCAATAGACATAGAGGGAATACTTATGAGACTGACACTTCATAAAATATACTATAATTCTGAATACATCCAGAACCATTTTGTTATTTATTAAAAGAAAACTGTGAAGTACTGAATGGTTAGAGAACGTGTCTATATGTGCCAGTCATATCAGACACACCCCGATATCCAGATACTAGATTCATAGGGGCCTAGACCACCGTCCAGTTCCGAGTAATTAGCTTCTAATTACGTCTTCCTTCAATTAGAGTCACTTAAGAGACATTCTCTTAATAACGTGCAATGATTACCGTAAGTAGCGGCGAGCACGTGTGGATCAGCCCGTTATCGTTAATGCCTCGCTAGATCTAATTCCATCAATTAAACTGCTTTGCTGATCATTATTCCGTCGTCGACGTCGACGACACCGCGATGGGAAACGACGGAGAACGCCGACGGCTATGCGATGGTCGCGAGGGTATTACGTGACACAACGGACGTAAACCTTTCTCGTGGCCTATAAAAATATATTTCGATCCCTTCCAGCGATCGGCCGGTCCTGGGGAGTGCTCCGGCGAAAGATTTTCGAAAACAGCGTCCCTCTCGCCCTCGTCCCGGCCGTCGCTTTCGATCAGCCGTATATTTTTTTGCGCATTTACACCCGTTACGCCGGTGTATTTATTTTTTTTCGAATCTATCGTTTTAACCTGGCCGAGCACCCGGGCGAAAAAGGAAAAAAAGAGAAAAATAGCACGGGCAACATTTTCGGTTTGCAGGGCGGACTTCCAGTGCCGCGACGACCTAGGGAAGCATTTCATTGCGTTCGATACGATGGTAAAAAACGCCCAGGGATCGGACAGTAAAAAATGTAACTGGTAATTTAGTTAGCCGTTGCGAACTGGACGGCGCTGGGGCGCTTGGGTGTTGGTGGACAGTAATAGGGCGTATCTCGTATCTGTCCGGAGCTGACGGGTTTTTATGGGTTTGCGATGCGCGGATTCATCATTCGATATATTACGGGCTAGCGTACCCGACTACCTCTGATGTCACCGCGTTAACCTAACGACCCTTCAAGGCAGACTTTTAGAATTGAGGCTGGACGATCGGTAGCGAGGTTCGAGACTATTGTTTCGGGTCACCCGCTGGATTATCCGCGATTCTTGAACGATACTTGTACACGTTAAGGAATTCCGGAGAATTTTTTCAAGATTTGAAGCATGAATCTGAGGCTGAAAGACGATACAGGACGAAGTAATAATTTAGGTAATAGGTATGTAATAGTGTGCTTGAAAGTTGTTACAAAGATGCACCGGGAGAAGGGTGTGTTTAAAATAATTCTCATTGAGATTGGTGAAAAATTCTAAAGCAGTAGAGGTGACTAAAAGAAAAGAATAGGTAATTCTCGGAAATGAATGGTAGAGAAACGTTTTAAAGAAAGAAACGAAATGGGACATTGTTTGTAAATAGAGAAGAGCAACAGCTGATATCTTCTTTGCTTGTAAATTTGTTTATAGTTTGCTGAAGAATCTATTTCCCTGGTCACTTATTATTTAATACCCTCCAGTATGGTGAAGAGAAATACTATTTTTTGTGATAAGCAATACTTTTGGCACACGGAATGATATTATAATATTCCAGCATCGGATCATCTAATTAATCTAATTGATGAGGCTTATCCAGCAGAACCTGCACCAGTCATGACACTGCTAATCGTTTAATTAGCATCCAATTACTCAATGGTTATTAGTACATAATTAGTTTGAATAGATTGTTCAAACGATCAATAGCATCACGTCTAAGACATGATCTGATACGTAAGCCTAACTGGAGATCAATTAGAGTTAACTTTTTTGTTTGAAATATATTAGTATTATTGCGACCGTTGGCTAATTACAAAAGTGTACATTTTTGAAAATTTTTTGATGATTTAATTAAAATGAATTAATTGAAATGATGGATTTAATTGAAATGATTGAATTAAATGATTGAATCAATTTCCACAACGTGAACATTCCACCCCAGAAAGACAAATCCTTCATTCCTTCACCAACCCTGCTATTTTCTTGCACTGTTCTATCCAAATAGTAACCAATCTCCTAAACGAAAAAATGTTTTAATGGCTGTAGGAAATAATTCAAACGATATCCACATAATACCCATGTGAATATTCTACCTCACAAAGACAAATCTTCCATCCCTTCATCAACCCTGCCATTTTCTTGCACTCTTTTTTTTGTCAAAAGTAAACAATCTCCCTAACAAAAGTATTTTAATGATTGTAGAAAATAATTGAAACGATTTCTACCTGATACTTACGCGAACATTCCACCCTGCAAAAAGACAAATCCTCAATCTCTTCACCAACCCTGCCATCTTCTTGCACTCTTCTATCCAAACAGTAACCAATCTCCCAAATAAAAAATATTTTAACGGTTGTTGGAAATAATTGAAACATCTTCTTGCACTGTTCTATCCAAATAGTAACCAACTTCCTGAACAAAAAATATTTCAATGACTTTCGAACATAATTAAAAGAATTTCCACAACATTCCCAGACGAACATTCCTGCCTCTCATCACCAACCCTTCCATCTTCTTACGCCGCTCACTCCAAAACCAAACCACCTTTCCCTCCCCTAAAAAAGCACCCCAAATGCCGTCGATGCAACAACACCCTCCACCTTCCAACAATTTCTATTTATCATAGAACATCCAGCTCACGCCTGTTCCGCGAGTACACAAATTTTCGCAGCTCGAAACGACCATGAACGACGAACAGCCACTCATCCAACGGCATCTACTCTCACCCGCCTCGCTGTGCTCAGAATCCGCGCCGTCGGACCCGGTGAGATCGGGGCGCAGATGCGTGTTTTCGTCAAGTACGTCGAAACAAAAAAAAAAAAACGAAAAAACCTCCTCCCCCCCGGTACGAAAATAAAAAAAAAAAAATATTTGATCAGTCCCGGGCGCTCTACGGGGAGGGCTCTCGATATCCAATTCAGTTGCTATTCAAGTGGTCCGCGTGTTTCTACATTTTAATTTCTATGTAACAGCGCGGACCGGCGTCCACGGGGTTGCCCGTCTGCGTGTTTGCTGTCTGGAAAGACAACAAATATTGTTTCGAAATCGTTTATTCCCATCAAGCATCAGAATTCTATCCGCGGCAATCGCGTTACTGGAGGAGAGAGGTACGAGAAAAAAAAAAGAAAGATATCATGCAGGTCTAACGCTCGTCATCGGTAACATACATACTAATTCATTATTAATATATCAAATATTCTATAAAGACAGCCCCGAAGGATGCTCAAAATGGCTACAACCAAACCTTACTAGACCCTCAACCTGATCAAACCTAGTCATGAAGCTCTAAACGCTCCTAATCGGTAACGTATATTGTAATTCATTATTAATATCTCCAATATTCTAAAGACAGCCCCGAAGAATACTCAAAATACTAGCAATCAACCCTTATTTGGTTCTCAACCTGATCAAACCTAGTCATGCAGCTCTAAACACTCGTCATCCAAAACAAATATTGTTTCGAAATCCTTTACTCGCATCAGCATCAGAATTCTATCCGGGGCAATCGCGTTACTGGAGGAGAGGGGTGCGAGAATAAAAAAAGAAAGATATATAATCGGTGACTGAAAACGTGCCCCCGGTAAAACCCTAGCGCGCACGTTGATGCAAGGCCTTTCTCGTCGTCCGCACGCCGACCGTCCGGTATCTGCGATTCGCTAATCGCCCCGTGACAAGATAAGCTTCGGGGCGAGCCGTGCCAAACTTTCCTCGTAACGGGGCGGCAAGGCAGAAGCTTTCGTTTGCCAGCGGAGGAGAGGACGGCGATTGTCAGGAAGAGTCGCATGGAAATCCGATGCGCCGGTGCATCGACGATGCAATTCAGACGGGTGGGTAACCACCCCTTTTTTCACCTCCCCCCTGTCGTCCGCGGGTCTGTCTCCCCAGCGCCTCTTTCGCCGGAGCTGGGTCGTGCGTCTCTCTCTCGCGCGAGGCCCACTAGCATACCTCCCTCTCTAACGGGCGCTTCTGCTCCCACCCTTTCCGCCCCACCCCCCTTGGTTCCTCTCATGAACGCGTATGCTCGAGCGCGCGCGAAAGTGTGCCAAAAACCCTTTTGTAGCGATCGGAAGAATGGGACGCATTGTTTGCTCACTTGTGAATCGGCTCTAATGGCAAAAGTATGTGAAATCATTGTGAATCGAGATTACATACGCGAAAACAACGCGGCCGCTGCCTCCTACGTGTCCTCTCCCTCCCGCCCCCTCCCTCTCTCACTCTCTTTCCATCGGGCGCTGTCTAGGTCCGTGTACGTGTCTACGCGTCTACGTCCGCCTACATCGGTCGCTATACACGTTCGTTGCTTCGTGCTCGCGCGTTCGCCGAAACCCCCCCTCCCCCCAATAACTGTCTTTCTCCCTTCTCCCCATGGGGGTGGTGGCCGTCCGGCCGCGTTTCACCGTGTGTGCGCGCGGACGGAGATACACGGCCGCGCACACGCGTGAAAAAAAAAAGCCGTGGCGTACGCGCGCGCGACCGATTCGAGCTGCCGTACCGGGAGGACGTAGATATTTTTTTTACGTGCAACGAGAGAGAGTGCAGGGAGAGACATGCATTCGACTGGCCAGGGCGGAGGGAACGTTGATGCTGGGGGCACGGGGAAGGAGGGAGGGGGAGGGAGAGCGGGTGGAACCGGGTGGGGCAGAGGGGGCGTGGGGGAGGAGGAGGTGGTGGTCCACCCTTTGCCGTCGATTTTTCGGGGCTTTTTTTTACGGGCGACGGCCCTCGCTTGCCTGGATGAACGAACACGGGGAGGAACATCAATAATCTACAATCAAACTGCAGATAAAGCTACGATCGCCCTTTTGTGAATGTTTCAATAAGAACCGACGTGACGAACAACTTCCGAACGATGGACGCGGCTCTTATGCAACCGGACCCCCTTCTTCGCGGGACGTCGTTGTCGAACGACGCCTTCCAGGGTTATTCTGGAACTTGAGCGTCGTATTATTTCGAGAGATTGTATTTGTTTTTTTTTTTTTTTTTTATAGGGGAGAAAGAGGTTTTGTGTGCGAGGTTCGGAGATTTGTCACACCTATTGCTTGGTGGAACTTGTTTTTTTGGGGAATTTTTTGGGATGTTGAGAGCAATTGTGGTGACTATGTAAATTACTTCCTTGTAGCAGTTATTGTAGTATATCCAATGAAACTTGAAGGAATTGCGAGAATTGTAACATATATAGTAACTCATTATTAATTATTAAATTCTAAACCTCATCAAACTTGCTGATGCAGCTCTAAACACTCGTCATCGGTAACATATATAGTAATTCATTATTAATATACCAAATATTCTAAAGACAGCACTGAAGGATGCTGAAAATACTATCATTCAACCCTTATTATATTCTCAACCTAATCAAACCTAGTCATGCAGCCCTAAACACTCCTAATTGGTAACATATATAGTAATTCATTATTAATATATCAAATATTCTGAAGACAGCCTCGAGGGATGCTTAAAATGGTTACAACCAAACCTTACTAGACTTTCAACCTAATGAAACCTAGTCATGCAGGTCTAAATATTCGTCATCGGTAACATATATAGTAATTCATTATAATTATATCCAATATTCTAAAGACAGCCCCCAAAGAATACTCAAAATACTAGCAATCGACCCTTATTTGATTCTCAACCTGATCAAACCTAGTCATGCAGCTCTAAACACCCGTTATTGGTAACATATATAGTATATCCAATAGATATTGGAGAAATTGCGAGAATTGAATAAGTTTGAAGAGATTGAAGGCTTGCTTTGGGATATGTGATGTAGAATGTGTACCACGTATGTTGGAGACGTGTATTTGAATACCTTTATCACTAGGATGACTTCTGATGAGTTCAATTTCTGGGGTCGCTCGAAACCTCTCTTGAATTCAAGCATAGCTGGTGAGATAGTTAAATCTGTGGCATCCAGAGATGAAGAACAGTGGCTATTTAAAGAAAATGAACAAATACATATTATTGACTCCGATGTGAGAAAATGGAAATAGAGGTATCTATATAAAACAATATTTTGGGAAAGCTGCACGATGATAGCAATATTTATTTTATTTCTAGTAAGCCTTCTGTAACTAATTCTGACTATCAGGACCCGAGGAATTTATTTTACCTAGACAGAAGAATCTTGGTAGCATAGTGTAGGGAGAATTTTCTATAGAGATAAATATTTTTTTATGAAAATTGGTAGAAACATTGTTTGAAAGGATGTCTTTTTAAAATCTACGTAGTATAATTATATCAATCATTCAGCATCCTCAGAAGAAATTCTCAAATGTCATCATCTTTTCAATCCCACAGGTGATACTCATTAATGCCTCCATGACAATATAATCTTCTAAAAGCAAAAATCATGCAAGAAAGACGGCTTTGTAAACTTTCAAAAAAGAAAAAGGAAAAAATACATGCACCCATGAAATCCGATTAAAAGTACCCTTAAAGTAGCGCAATCGTGCGTACGGTACTCCCGAAATTAATTCAAAGCCTCAATCCATCGGACCTGTTGAAACGTTGCTTTGTTTCGACGATAGTAACAATGATCCCCTTGAAGCGCGGAAGCTCCGCGGGCGTCGGGTATCGTCGAGGAACGTTGTAAACGAGAGGAGGGGTGGAGGAAGATAAAAAAGAATCAGCGTCCCGGAGTAGGTAGTCCAATAGTTATGAACCGCGACTTTAAAAATGGAGGAAGTCACGAGCCGGCGTGACAAAGTGCATTATTTATTATTCAGCCGCGTTGCAAAGTAAATTTGAATGAATGATGCACGGAGGTTTTTACGGCGAATCTTCCCTCGTCCCCCCTCTCCATCCACCGGCGTACGCGCTACCAGTTACCAGCATGAAATAATTACACGGGACAATTAGTAATGGTCCAGCAGTTTTTACAACCGAAGGGAAAACGGTCGCGTTAACGCTCCGGGGATAAATCTTCTTGAACGTTGTCCCGTTGGAAGTTGATTGGACAGTTTTCTGAGTACGCAGTCGTTACGAAATTTCCGATTGGCGTGGAGAGTGGGTTCTCGAATACTTTTTGAATTTTAAGAGTGGAGGTAGAGTGGGTTCATATATACGATTTTTTGGCAAGCTGCGAATTGTATTTGTGTATAAGTAATTACATGAGCAACAGATGGAGAAATTCTTCAGATTTGACTATGTTAGCTGTTCGGACTGTGAGTTGTAATACTAATCAAGATGTACATTGTGTTATATTCGACAATGAAAAAGAAACTTCGAGAATGATGTGTGTAGCTTTGTTTTTATCTGGATGTCATTCTGCAGCAAAGTAGAATAACTATTTTTGACTGTAGGTCTTAATGCCGATCAAAATGTAGATTCTCTATACTCTTTTTTACTTTTAGTAAAAAATATCAATTGACACCTAAATTACAAGCCTGGTCTTACCTACAATATTCTTCTGACTCAGATCATCGCCTCAAAAGGATTTTATCAAACTCGTTGCCCCACAGTCGAATTCACTCTTACCCCCATACTTCTTTTCTCGATCTTCAATTAAGTCCATACCCATAATTCCACGTTGCACGTCGTCCAGAGAAAAAAGGCCCTTCTATTTTCAATGCGCCATGTGATTGGTATCGATGGGAGCAAATACAGCTCGATAATTGGCCAGCGCAATCGATATTCGGTCCGTGGGTGTAGTCGATAAGACTCCAATGTTCTTCTCATTACAGCCCGGACACGGTCTCTTCTGCTTCTTCGCAGCGTGCGTGGCGAATCCGTTCGCCCGGCCGGTTGCCACCTTAGTGCGTGCCTTCTTATTGTGAATTCGTGCTGTTCACCCTGGATAGGCTGTAATCGCTCGCACGGACTTAATGGAACCACGACCGAGTGTGTACCGTGGGTCATTTAATCCTCAACGTAGCGACGGGCAAAAACCCCGTTTCCACGTTTCGAACAAAATCTTACTCTCCATCTTGGAATTTTATCAGCGCGTTCGTACGCGTGTAATTGAAACAGAGTTTTATTTTTAATCATTTTCGTGTGTCAAAGGGAGAACAATGCTGGCAGTTTACTGAAACAATTATAAAAAATGGTTAAAATGAGTGCAATGAACACTTATTAGATTCTAAACGTTATCAAACTTGCTGATGCAGCTCTAAACATTCGTCATCGGTAACATAAATAGTAATTCATTATTAATATATACAATATTCTATAAAGACAGCCTCAAAGAATGCTCAAAATGGCTACAACCAACACTTATTAGATTCTCAACCACATCAAACCTAGTCATGCAGCTCTGAAGACTCCTAATCGGTAACATATATGGTTATTCATTATTAATATATCCAATATTCTAAAGACAGCCCCGAAGGATACTTAAAATGGCTGCAAGCATCCCTTATTCGATTTTCAACCTCATCAATCCTAGTCATGCAGCTTTAAACACTCCTAATCGGTAACATATATAGTAATTCATTATAATTATGTCCAATATTCTAAAGACAGCTCCCGAAATTATTCAAAATACCCGCAACCAACCCTTGCATGATTCCAATCGTCGTCAAACCTTTCCCAAGAATTCTTCCTATAAACAATCAAGTAACCTCGCAATTAAAGTTCGATATGGCGATAAATGAGTAGCGCGGGCCCGGGACCCTCCTGGCAAGAAATTCGCATAATAATTATCGATCGTCCGTTAATCTCTTCTTTGTTCTCCTTCGCGTCCCCCCGGCTCCCAACCTCCCCGCAGCGTTTCAACAGAGGAAAACGAGCCGCCACAAAGCGGATCGCTTTAGTCGTCTTATACATCTCGTGGAAGTTAACAAACATTGTGTTCCTTATCTCTCCTCGGCACAATTAATGCGAGGAATCCTTTGCCACCCTCACCCTCCCCTCCCGCCTGACGTCCTCTGTCTCTGACCCCACTCTATCCGGCACTTTCTTCCTTCTCTTCTTCTTCGTTTCCAGCCGCCATCCACTACCACCTTCGAGACGCCTTTGGTGCTTTCCTTAACGCGGTATTACTTATGTAGATGAGCCTCGCAATTCCTATACATTATTTGCGAAGAGCTCGACCCCGAAGGGCGGCGAAATGGACGCGTGCAGGGCGTCGGGAGGGGTGGGAACGGGGTAAAAGGATCCCGAACTTTCGAGATTGCGGGGGCGGCGCGCTGTGCAAATTCCGAATCGCGGTGGAACAAAGGGATGGAGCGAGTGTATTGGGCCGCGGTCGGTTCCTTTTTGAGGGAAGACGCGTGTCGTTAAACGCCACCCCATAGACGAGCGAGAACTGCGATGTTGGTGGTATTTCCTCGAGGTTAACCGTGGGAATCTTGATCCGACGATTAACCCTTTGGAGACTGTCGATTTATAAGGGTATTCTGTTGTAGAAATTGTTATTAATTTATTTTTTAGACGGTATTTTCTCAAAAGGGACATTAAACTTGTATGTGGCGACTAGTAATTTATAAGGGTGTTCCAAAAATTTTTATTAATTTATTTCTTGGAGAATATTTTCTCAAAGGGTGGAACTTTAAAGTTGTATCTAGCGACTGGTGATTTATAAGAGTATTCCAGAAATTTGTATTAATTTATTTCTTGAAGGGGTATTTTCTCAAAGAGTGAAACTTTAAAATTGTATGTGGCGACTGGTAATTTATAAGGGTGTTCCAAAGATTTTTATTAATTTATTTCTTGGAGAATATTTTCTCAAAGGGTGAGATTTTAAAATTGTATGTGGCGATTGACAATTTATAAGATTATTCCAGAAATTGTTATTAATTTATTTCTTAAAGGGTATTTTCTTAAAGCGTGGATCTTTAAAATAGTATGTGCTGAGTGGTTCGATTGAATTCGTAATGTATCGAACAATTTTAATCTGGATGCTCGTGCGATAAAAATAAATTAAAAATATTCATACACTCAGAAATCGGCAAAATGTTTTTCCAATCATCAAATAATAAATAGCCAAACAATTATCCAAGTTATATATTCGGCATGAAAATCTAAAATATTTAATTTTATAATTCCGATTATCATCCAAATAGAAATGTTTTGTATGCCAGAATATTCCCTTCCTATTTAAATTATTATTTTATTTGCTCTATCTGTTGTCCGTTATTAAAAATCATATTCACGTTAATTTCGTCTTTCTCTCGATAAATATTACTATTGCACAAAGTGTCAGGAGATGACATTTGCATATTATAAATATGACATTTTCAGGGAGCTCGTTAGTCTTCAAACTTTGGGACTCCAAACATTGCGGAGCCAATATCCTACACGGTTCCGTACACTATATGACAAAACTTCATTATTACATTTATTTTCATTATTCAGAAGCTGGTTGCCGGCAGACTGATCACTTATCGGTTATTCAGACTTTGTGAACTTATAGTTTGTACAACGGAACTCGTGAAATATGATGAAAAAGTTGGCACTTTTGTGCGAATTAGTTTTCGTCTACTCGTCAAGCACGGCCTCCTCGCTCAAAGCGTTATGGGATACAGGACATTATTCACTATAGGCTTGTCGGGAAAACTATCGCTGCATATTGAAGGAAACGATTCCATTGGAGGGCAGGAAGCAGTTATCCCTTGATGCAGTCTTACAATTAGTCGATCAAAAATTAAACAGCAATTTTATGGGATATTCGAGGCGTTAATATTTCGAATTTTTTAGCTATAGGGATTTACGATGTATTCCTCGCTGTCTGCACTTGACCTGAGTTTCTAAATACAATTATGTCACTATAGACTATGATCAATTATAATTGATGCCATGACTTCTAACCGTGATTCCTGTGGTTATTGATTACACCCATTCTCATAAATTAATTATCCCTGACACCTAAAAGGGGGACCATTCAACCTCAGCAAAATTCAGAGAAACACTCTGCGATTGAAACGAAATACAGGGGGGTAGGATTTCGGTAAATAATTTCGTTTTGATAATCTGCAACATGAAATGGAATGTTTGTTTTTTGCTCGACTCGAGGCGTGACTTACAAGCGACAGTCTTCGTTTATCTTAGATTAGATATTTTATTTCCACGACTTTCTAATTATAAGAAAAGAAGGTTTAGTCGTCTAAATTGTTAGCTCTATGTAATGTTCTCTTCTAAGTCCAGGAGAGAAAGAATATTACAATGCTAGGAGTAATAATATTCGTTAAAATATTCGTATTTATTAAATAAACTATTTCGTTTCCATAGCGCGATGTAAAATAAAGGAGGTAGACTATTTACTATTTATTAATTGAAAAAAAAAAAACATTTTACGGAGTTCTACATGCTGCAATATTTTCTACTCATTTTTATTTTAATTAAACGTCCACTATAAACCACGGAATGGTGCATCAAATTCACGCCTAAAAATTCTTAAAAAATAGAAATATGTTACTACTCTAGCCTCAAAAACGTCAATGTTTAAAACGCTCGGTGTCACTCTCCCTCGATTCTCTGTTCCTCGGGGATCTCGATAATCAATTAATCAAAACACGAATCCTCCGTTTTGAGGGTTAAAATCAACGTGGCCCTTCCGAAACACGGAAACACACTTCTGTCCACGACGACCCCTTAATTTCCCCGCCTCGTAATCGCGCGACAACGTCTCGTCGTAAAGTCACGCAAAATTGGCCAGCTTTTCGAGGGAAAAACTCTTTGTGAAATCGTCACGCCCGTGAATCATCATCCTCCCTGTCACGCTGTTAACCGAGCGACGATGATGCCTCGTGTTAAGGGGTTGCTAAAGAGAGGAGGAGGCGGGGGTATGACAAGGGACGTCGAGAGGCGGATAGCGGAGGGGTGACTGGATAGAGAAGGACAGGGAGAACCCCCTATTTATATTCCGGCTCACCCTCCTCATCAGCGGCGTTCATCTTTCCTATTAAAGTAGTAATTTAGCAGGAAATTAAGCTACGCACTCACTTCTCGTGGCACTTGGTTCATTCTGCGACTCCTCTCTGTCGCTTTTTGTCTCCGCTCTTCGTTTCTTGGGTGAGGGTTGGCCCTGGTCGATCGCGGACCTTGTGTTTCCATTTTTGCAACCTGTCATCCCTCCTACTTGGTCTCGATCCCCTCTGGAATCGGTTCTCTCTACGACTACTCTGTCGTTTGACCGCGAATGCTGTATATATACCTCGAGAAATGGGTTCACAGAAATGTTTTTAATCGTTAAATCAATTTTCAAAAAATATCAGCTTATGGAGGATGATGGGATGAAACTTTTTTGTATTTACAGTTTATTCGTAGGATGATTAGTTTAGTAGTAAAAATTCAAAAGTTAGAAGTTCGTTGCGAAACTTGAATTTAAGGAAAGATGGTCTTCTAAGTTTTCAATTCTTATCTCTAAAACTGAACATCGTATAAATAAACTCTAAATACAAAAAAGTTTCGTTTTATCACTCCCTATAAACTGATATGTTTTTTTAAATTCGATTGTTCGACTGTTCCTTCTTTTTCTTGAAAACAACACCAACAGAATCAAACCACTACGAGATCTCAGGAAAAACGTCTTCTCAGTTTAAAATTTTTATTGTTAAAACTAATCGTCCAATAGACAAACTGTAAATACAAAAAAGTTCCGTCTTCTCATTTCCTATAAACTACTATTTTTTTTAAATTCACTTCTCTTAGTATTTCCAGCAAAAGTCGTCCGACAATCAAGGGGTTAACAATGTGTTAACATCAGCTCGAGTGTCCCAATTTTTCTCTGTCGATCATTCCTGGTCGATTCAGATCGCTATCTGCGTAATACTCCGGGTTAGGTGCGACAATAATAATAGGTGTCAAGGTACCAGGGTCCCGGTGACGGGTTCCAGCTCCGAACGCACGATGGAAACGTTTAAACCACCGATAGGGGCGCACAAGTACGTCTTGGACACTGGAGAACGTGGCCAATCTCGTGATATTTTCCAGCTACCTGCATGCTATAATGCTTAAACGTCTCCGGTAAGTAAATCCAAGCTAGCGCTTGTATTACAACCGAAGAAGAGCGATGCGTATAGGATTCTAAATCCAGGAGCCCCTGGAGCCATCCCCATCCTTACTGGTAGTCGACGGGACTCGATGATAGCTAATTGCACGCGGTGAATAAGAGGTTATCAAGCTACATTCGGTAATAAATCAGCCATTGGAATATTCATGAACCGAAATTATTGAAAGGAGTACGCGTGTCTTCTTGGATTACCGCTGGCAGCTAAGCTCCCAGCTGTAATCATTTATTTAAACGTTCGAGGCGCATTTCAAAGTGCCACCGCGTGGGATTGAGGATCCAGAGGATTTAGATTTATGTGTTTTTGAAGCAGTGGTGGGGGTTGTTGCGATACTTCACGTCTTGGAAAGTATAGAAGATTCTTTAGGAAAAAGTAATTAAAAGTGACACTGGGAAATATTGAAATTGAAAGGTTTCAAGTCGGGTTCGTTGACAACATTAGCTCCCACGATCCCCATTTGGGGATTTCGGAATTTTACGCACACCACTTGGTGCCAGAAATATATTTGGTACAGTTCAGTTTCATTCTGTGTATATGAGTCCTTCATTGCACAAATCTATCGACTTCACTTTTTGGAAAATCTCAAATTTAAGTGTCGGTATAGTCGTAACTTTTATTTATAATAACTTTCCTGCACGATAAAGATTAACTCTGTTAAAAGACAAAATTGTTTTGGTCATGGAATAATAAATAATTTATTTCGGAGGCCATTTCATCGCATTTCTCAATTTTTTGTCTTACGGAGTTAATCGATTTGCGCAATGAACGTCGCCTATATTCAGTCAATATTACGTGTAGTAAAAAAAGGAAACTGTGTATTCCGTGCTTCGTTACTTTACAAGCGAAGAAAATTGAAATTCGTCTATAAATTGAACGGAACCGTAAATTTGGTATAGAATATTCGCCTAAAAAATCAGTAACAGTACTTCACGTGTCAATTAACTGTCAATTCTATCGATGACATATCAGCCTTTGCCTATTCGAGATCATTGTTTTTGAATCGCGTTAGGGACTGGCGATATTCGAGCACCGTACAAAAAAGGCGAGTCTCGAGGCGCAGCTGGAAATATTTTTTTTCTATAATCGCCCACGGACTGCAATTCTAGAATTTCGTATTGATCGTTCATTATCGTTGTGGGAATAAACGATGGCTAGCACACGGCCGACCGTAAAGAATATTTTAATTGCCGCTCGACTCGTGAATTTCCGTGCTCATATTCGACGTTCGACTGATTTAAGCCGCACAGCGGAGGGGTTGCTAGCATTCAGTGAGACAAAGAACAAAGAAGCGTGTAGGGACGCGGCCAGGGGAGGTTGGGAACTCGGGTGGATGCACAGGGTGGGTTGATCCTCGTATGAAGGGCTGTCAAAAACCTAATGAGAGGTGTGACTGCACATGTTCGCCTCTCCCGTGATTACTCAGATTTTTGAGAGAAATTAAAATTCAAAGACGTGACTCATCCGACCCGCGAACCGAAAAATCGACGCCAACGGATTTTCATTTACTACAGGATACAGCTATCTGATCGCAAAAAAAGATTTATTTTTTAGAACAAGAAGGGTTGTTATACGCTATGATTATTTTTAACAATTAAGAATATTTAGAATATTATTAAATTAGAGAGATTCAGAAATTGTGCTGCAAATATTTTTTTAACCATTTTCTAATTAAAATCTAAAATAATTGTTGGTGGGATTTACAGCTCTTTATCTTGTAGTGTTTATTCGAAATGCAAGATTATTCTGAGAGTCATGTTTTGTAGTTACATTATTGTTGCATTTATTATACTGTTGATAAAGTTGTTTCTACATTATTGTAAATAACGATTTAATCACCTACTTGAATAAACAATTGACAATATTTTTAATTCTAAGGATGTTACACAAATTAAATATCAATAAAAATCCCACGGTACGCAATAAACATTATTTCCTTACTTTTAATGATTCATCGACGATTGTTGTATAATGTGATGTTTGGATTAATTTTTGGTACCTATTAAAATTTCTTTGACCATTCCACGATTTCACATAATATTAAGTTTTGATACAATAGTAAAGCAAATTGTCAAGAATCACCATCAACTATATTTTACATCTTCTTTATTTATTTATTTAATTATTGTCGCATCAGCTAGCAAGCCATTAACGCCCACTGCGAGTAATACAATTAAAATTAATACGAAATTACATAAACATATAAACCAGAATTAACAAGACACTACAAGCTTCTAGAATATATTTCTTTGGATATTTTTGTCCTTTATAAATAAGTATATTTTAAAACATCCGTGTATATATTTATTTGCAGAGATATGTCAATATTATCCTACTCGTCTGCTTTCAATTGTTCGCTGCGGTCTTTCTCCCGCGCAATAAATTGAATTAAACTTTATAGCAAACCATTTTAATTACGAAGGTGTGAAACAGGATCGATATCCGTCAAATTATCTATTACAAACAAAATTGCATCGATGTTATCGTTGCACTGTGCATTTCTGTCTCGAGGAAGATCCGGAGAGCTTCGATCGCCTCAAAAATTTTTATGAAAGAAATCAAAATTATTTGTTCAAATGTTGATACACAGACAGATTCATAAATATTCGTACTCTTATGTTTCATTCTAAATACAGTCAGTCCCATAAATAGTCGTACCCTCTATATCTATTAAATAAATTTTTTTAAATTAAATAAATATTCATATACGTATTTATAATGAAAAATTCATTTGGTAGTATCGAAACTATTATTTAATTTAGACAAGCTTCTCTACTGGACATAGACAAGCTTCTTTAAGGGTACGAATATTTACGAAACTGACTGTATAAAGGCACAGAATTAATTTATCTACAAAACAAAATCTCTTGAAATCGAGTGCGCGTAGAATCCACTAAAAGTCGCCTCGTCGTCGTCTGCGTTTAAAATCGAACGAATTCTCTATTCCCAAGAACGAGTAACGAGAACATTCACACGGTGGTATGATCGCGACCCGTGGAGCTTTGGAAATAACGTGTATTCACGTGATCGTATCCACGAAAAATCGTCGGTCCTGTTTTAAATCACAGCACGCCACGCGCTGTGGGGTGTAGTTGGAAGACACAAGGCGTAAAAGGAAGAGTGGGGAAAAAAGAAGGGGGAGTTCACCCCATAAAACAATGCTCCCACATCTGTCAGCCTCTTCTACTTCCTCTCCCCTGGTAGCCGCCCCTTCAAGTCCCTAATTATACCGCCCCCTTTGCCCCCCTTCTGCGACCCGGCCGCCTCGTTCTGTGCGTCTGCATTATGCGTCTGGACCACTTGGGCACGCACGGGGCGAAGGGGAGAGTTGCCCCTCGTGAAACAAGAGCGAACGACGGTCAAGACGCGAATTTGAACTTTTTCCTTTCTCCATGACATTTGCAACTCCCCACCCCCCACCCCTCCCCGCGAAGAGAGGGGGTGATGCGACGTAAAGATGCCCTCGAGACGGCGGCCGAGGGAGGAGGCGTCCGAAAATTCAGACAATGGAAGAAACGAGGGACCAGACGTCGTCTCGTGGTGATGATGGGCGAGATTCTTGTCTGGGTGGAAATTTCGAATGATTAATTGGGGGTTGGGAAATATAATTAGTTGAGGGAAAGTACGTTCGAGACGTCAGTTTTTAATTTTTATTAGAAATTTGTTGAGAATAAGGGTTGGAATATTTTCGACTCCTGCAAGATGAATGAGAATTTTTTGTTTTCTAATCACATTATTGCATTCATTAGTTTATCATTTTTGTATATTTAATTATGTTTTTGTGTAAGTTTTGAAATAATTCATAGGGGGTTGGGAAATATAATTAGTTGAGGGAAAGTATATTTGAGACGTTAGTTTTTCATTTTCATTAGAAATTTGTTGAGAAATAAGGGTTGGAACATTTTCGACTCCTAAAAGATGAATGAGAAATTTGTTTCTTTTTTTTTAATTACATTATCGTATTAGTTTGTAATGTTGGTATATCTATTTACGTGTTTGTATAAATAATTGATTTTGTAGGAATAATTCATTCTTCTCCATCATCTATTATTCCTGTACAATTTTTGATCGAGTAAAAAAATCATTCCCTTCTATTTGAACAATGCATGTAATATAATATATTATATATGTAAAAACTATTACGTTTAAAGTACTCTAAATATTGAATTTTATTTATTGCAACTATTTTCATATCTCAACTATCAATAAACCATCACGACATCGAAATTGCAGGTCCATTATCCACGTAAATATTTAAAAAAATCCATGTAACAAGGATTTTGTAAAAACTGTCGACCGAAAGAGGTTCGACTCCATTTCTTTGTCCGCTACGCGAATTCGCGCGCGTCCCACTGCGGCCCCCGAATTCGATTGTAATTCGATTGTCACCAGCGACAGATGTTTTGATGATTAAAATATGTGGGGTCCCGTAATTGGCGGTGCGAGCTCGGTGGAGGTGATTCTGTGCGAAAAAAATGAATCGAAAATATGGAATAAAGGTTTTTCGGGCGAATATTGGATTTTGGGAGGATCGAGTTTGAATACTTTCGACCCTGCACGCCCACTTGACTGAAACTAGATTTAACGAATCTTAATGAAGACGTGAAACAGAGTTCCACAAAAATCTGTCTTTTTTTTCGTAAAAATCATCGAAAATGTTTGCAGAGAATAAAAGCTTGTTGGGATTTGTAGGTTCATTTTCCAAGATTATCATGTGTTTGGTGATTGGTACACTAATTTGACTAACGTTCTTCTTGAAATTATATGATTAAGAGGTTTATTTATTTGTATAAAATGCACTATCGTTATGAACTTCCAAAATGACCCTTGAGAGTCGAAATATGAATGTAGACAGTTTATAATAAAGCTTGGATATTGATGCTTTATTTTATATTTGATCAACTCAGCTCCACTTAAACTTCATAGTAAAAAAAAAAGCTTTTGAACCCTGAGAGTCAAAATATTAATATACAAAGCTTATAATAAAGGTAGAATATTGATGCCTTATTTTATATTTTATGAACTTCGCTCCTCTTAGCCTTCACACTCAAAAAAAAGCTTTCCAACCCTTAGATTCAAAATATTAATATACAAAGCTTATAATAAAGTTTCCAACGCCAGTATCGACACACATATTCCACTTCGACATGCTGTATAAACCTCCCCAGAAACCAAACTGGCTCGAGTATGCAACATTTTCGAAGAGTGCCTCGCGAAAGAACAAACGAGAATGGTTTTCAATCCTTCTTTCCACGTGTTTAACATCAGGCGAACCGTCGAGGGTGAATATTACGAATTCATCGTGGTGCCTTTCCGCGCAAGATGGCAACGCTTAGGCGCAGAATTACAAATCGATTGAATCGAAGGGGTTCCCCAGGTTCTGCGCAGAGAAATTAACATCGTGTTTTTAATGCCGGGGATAATTGTAAGGGTGGAATTATACGAGGGGCTCTGCTCGGGGCTCGGTCGCGTAGCCGCAGCGGCTCTCACCCTCGTTATTCGTTCTTTCAATAATCAATGAGGTCTCGCTGACGGCAAACAAAAATTAACATAACGGGGCTACCGTGAAAATCCCTCCCTCTAAATATTTGCAAAAAGTATCGAACGCGGCGCGCGAGAGGGAGACAGGTAGACGGACAGAGAGAACCCGGAGTGGCACTCGAACGATTACACGCATTGTAAAAGTCAACGCATTCGTGAAATAAAATCCTGTCGAACGATCGACACACCGGAAACGACTCCCTTCGATCACTCGACACGGAATCATCGATTCCCGCCAATTCTATCATTATTTTTTTTTCCTTCGTCCCTTCCTTTCACCCCCCCTCTCTTCGAAGCACCACTGTCGTATCCTAAGGTGACTCACGACCACTCAGCGGCTCAACTGCGCGTGAACCCTCGATTCAACAGCTCAACCGTGCTCGTTACGTGAACCGCGAAAATCAGTTCCAGCCATTGTCGATCCTACCTATGGATCACCGTCATTTGATAAATTCGATTCGATGAGTTTCTTGCCCCCCCCCCCCCGGGGGGGGGGGGATCCTGCGTCTCGCTCGTCATTTTTACGCCACCCGATTCATTTTTTTTTTCCTTTTCTCCGCGCATTCGATGCCATACAACGTTTCTGTTTTCCCAAACCCTCTTCCGCGTCGCGCGTCCTCCATCGCGCCCCCCTCCCCGCTCGTGCTCTTTTTGTTCTGCGTCCAAACGATAACAACGCGACGCGCCCAGCGTTCCTCGAATCGTAGTATTTTACCCCCAGAATTAATCTGCAATTTTATTTACTACGGATCTCGAAAATAACGCATTTTTTTTTTTACATTTTTTTACGTTTTCATCCGCCGACGGGGGCCCCGAGCAAATAAACGAGCTATAAATATCCGGGGGTGACATTACTCGGATGATCCCGGGGACCGAGTTCGCGCTCCCGGATCTATCGAAAAGGATTATTATGGGGAATCACTGCCGCGACGTACAACCAAAATGGTGGAAAAAAAAGAGCCCCGAAACCCCTCTTCTCCCTGGTTACCACCCCCCCCCCCCCCACGTTGTTCGACGCACGGAATCGAATTCGTAATAATAACGAAACCGGAATTTAAAGTGTTCCCGGGGTTTTTTCGGTTCTAACACGAGTCGGGAAAAAAAACCGCGACAGTCAATGTAAGCCGCGGCAGTACTCGTACATTCGTTAGGTTGCAGGTTTCAGATTAAAGGGTATGGGCGTAAAAAGAGAGAGAGAGGGGTGGGGGGTGATGGTAAATGTAAAAATATTGCTGAATCGGTGCAGATAACGGTTTCATATGTGGGCTCTCTCTCTCTCTCTCTCTCTCTCTCTCTCTCTCTCTCTCTCTCTCCTATTCCCCTCCTGTACACGCTCCTAACTCCACTACCCCCCCTAACCCACCCTCCCCTCGGCGCCACCGGCCTGATACGGTGCCGGGACTTGCTTTGAAAAAAATGTATCTCGACTCCGGGCGTAGCGATACGAAAACGTTTTGCATTTCAGCGAACACGATGGCGAGCGCACTCGTTTCGCCGGTAACGAATCAAACGAATAATTTTCGACGCGCGAATCGTCCCGCGAAATTACCGCAGTTCCGTGTAAAATGTCCGTATAATACACCGAGAGACCGTGTCGAGCCCCTGTTCCCTCCCTGTCCTCACCCTGTTCGATTGTGCCCATCCCGGTTCGGGTGTAATATACGCGTCGATCCTTATCGATCCGCGTAACAAGATTCGGCCCGTGGATCCGTGGAAATTTTCTCGTCGATTCTCGTGGTTGCGATTATGCGACGATGGGAGGGTGATTGTGTACCGTTGATAGTGATTGTATTGTACACCTTTGTCAAGGTGGATGTTGTTTAAAAGATAAGAACGTTGTCTGGTTTTGTATATACTTTCACTGTGAGTAGAGGTCCTGGTGTTTGTTTACATTCACTGTGGAGATCCGGTGAAACTATTTTGTATGTTTTTTTATTTCAAAGCCCATCTGTCCTTTTGCTTGTGTCAAGATGAAATAAAATTATCATTGTTCCAAAGAGGAAGCATTAACTTTTAATTGTATATTTTTGTATATATTTATTATAATGTATTAGGCGGTCCTAGAAGTTTCTTTCGTTTTATTAGTAAATAGAACACTACATAATAGTAAATAAATAGTATTTTAAACAGTACAATAAATAATAGCAAATAATAATAGTATTTTTAATAGTGCTATAAATATTAGGGGGACCAGAAAGTAATGTCGTTACTGCGAATGTCGATGCTTGTTTATCATTTATTAGTTATCATTTATAATTGGTTGAGTTCCGTGTTGAACTCTATTCGACCAATCGTTAATAATTCGATACATCAATTGGCTGAATCTAAAGATTATTCAGCATTATTCGACTGATTGATTATGGAAAACGAAGATGGTTGACGAAGTCTCGATGATCGACTTCAGTCAATCAATCTTACGTTAAATGCTGTACAATCAGAATAAGCCGAATATCAAGGATTCTAACGACCAATTGATACGTTATTTTAATTCAGAACCGTGTCTGATATCGCGTCCGTCTACCTTAACACGAAAACTTTTTGATTAGAACCGTGTCTAATGAGCTCGATCGTTTTCGGTCAAAGATTCTTGAAAAACTTTAAGAATCTTTGAACTACTGTAGCTCGATTCGATTATTTTGTTAACCCCTCTTGAGAAAAGAGGAAGAAATCGAGTGAATTGCATTCAAGTATGCGGGGAACCCTATCAATGGGTTAAGACAAATGAATTCAACATGAGTGAAACGATAAATATATTAATTCTGTCTTTGTCTGGTTAGCCGTGTCAATGTTCAATCGATATATTGATTTTTCGGAACAGCTGATTCGTCGCTATTTGGTTAACGACAGGCTCTCGAAAGATCAAGACGGTTGAACGATTCTGTGTGAAACAGAACATTAGTTCATCACCAGATAGGAAAAGGTTGTTGATAACGAAGACGATTACATAATTGATTAAAATTGAAAACCTGGTATAAATTTATTTGTTTTAATTTAATGCAAAAGAAATAACATTATTTTCTGGTCCCCCTAATGATAGTAAATTCTGTACATTATTTTGTGTACATTACTGAATTGTGTACGATTCATTTTACTGTATGCAATTATAACATCAACAACTTGTAAGAGATAAGGCTATTTACATAAACATTGCAGCGAAACTATTTTTGTACGTCTTTCATTTCAAAGTTTATCTGTGCTTCTGTTTGTGTCAACAATTATATATTTATTATAATGTATTAGGTGGTCCTAGAAATTTCTTTCGTTTTATTAATAAATGGTACACTAAATAATATTAAATAAATAGTATTTTAAATAGTACAATGAATAATAATAAAGAAATAGTATTTTATGTTACATTACTGAATCGTGTACGATCCATTTCGCTCAATTACCATTACAAGAAACCTATAATAAATTATAAGACTACGTATAAAAAGACCTATAAAAAATTATAAGACTACCTATAAAAAACCTACAATAAATTATAAATTATAAGACTACCTACAAAGAACCTTCAATAAATTATAAATTATAAAACACCTACTTATAAGAAACAAATGTATTTATACAAAGATTCCTACACAAAACAATAAGCTTTAAGTTGCAAAAGAAATTTTCGAGACGATCTAATATTTAATGTACTATATCTAAACAAGCCTCGTGTCCAGGTTGCCCTGCGATTTACCCCGTAAAGAATCGTTCTCGTGACTCTCGATCGCTAAACTACAATTCGAATAAATTAAATATTATTCGCCATCAACCCATCCCCTCCTCACTGTTGTTTTTCGAGGAGTGTTTCGTCGCCGCGTTTAAAAACCTTTCCAGATTTTAATCAAAGAAAAATATACCTATCAATTGAATGCGCCCCCCTCCGATCGATCGATCGTTAAAAATATTTTCTCTCGTTCTCCTCGAACCATTCGTCGTGGTTTCGAATTTATTTCCCACCATCAGTTTTCATCAGAAAATCTAGCCTCGCTTGTCTTTTCTTTCGATCTTAATGGAATGAAATTCCGTAAACACTTTGACTGAAAATATCGTTTGTTAGTCGATACGTGTTATTATTACATTTGCTATTTTTTTGGCGACAAGAAAAAACATCAGGCGCATGAATAATTATACTGTGTTATTTATAATTAGTCTCATATTGCGACACTTTTTACTATTTTGTTACACTATTTTGTTAATCGAGTTGTAACAAATTTCGTGTACGCTTTAATAAAAAAGAAATTAATTTGTTCGTAGATAGTATTTATTTCTTAAAGTCTCAAGAATTCCTATATTAATTTCTTTCATACTTATTTCTGTGCTGTAGTAAGCATGGTGTAAACCGTTCAAATTAATAATGCGAAACCACTCAAATTAAATCAGAATTTAAATTGCTAGCAATTGCGTTTGCTTTTACTCTTAATAAACGTTGATATCAGGTTTTGCGAGCAGTGTGAGTAACGACGACGTGTTAATTAACCCTCCATTTATTAAAAACATAAGTTTTCTCACACGATATAACGTAAGAACAACTTTTACACCTTCATCACAAGCAGTTCTGAGATTCATTGAAAAATAATAATTTAGTTCTCCTCTGCAGCGTTCTAAAAATTTTAATGAATCTAAGTAATGACGACGTGTATATTCACTTGTTAAGTAACCCTTCATTTACTAAAAACATAATTTTTCTTACACGATATAACGTAAGATCAACTTTTACACCTTTATCACAAGCAGTTCTGAGATTCATTGAAAAATAATAATTTAGTTCAACTCTGCAGCGTTCTAACAATTTTAATGAATCTATTCTTACCTTTTATTATTATTACATGATCAGAAGTTTGTGTCTTACGAAGTTGGTACTTCAACCTGTCTGCCATGGCACCGAAACCGTATCAAACATTAACGTCGATGGTGTTAATCGTCGGGAAACTTCTTCGACGTCGATTAAAACGCAATAATTGCCAATCGAAGAAGGCGGATCGATCCGCCAATTAAAAACACGTCTTCGAACGCGTACGAGTGTTTACTCGTGAGGGGAGTGGGGTAGCCTGTAAATGAAAATTGATGAACCGAGGTATCGCGGCCAGCGGAATAATCTGAAAAGTTATGGTCCTCGTAATTTACCGCGGCCTTACTTAAATTCATAATGAGACGCATTTAAAGCAGCTGCCGGTAATCACAGCGATTAAAACGTCCTTAAGCGCGCACTGGAACGAATTATGCTCCGGTTGCGAAACAAAAATTTCCCCGCCAAGCTATCTCGTGGCTGATTTCGAATCGATACGGTTTCTCGAACACGAGCTGCCGGAGATTATTAAACGATGGGCAATTATAAATAAACTATGGTTTACTGCAGACAGCTTGGGATGAATTTTAAAGAGAACTAAATATTGTATGGATATACAAATTAAATGAAATCTCGAGTTTTCATCTTCGATTCTTTCACATTGTTTTATTTTATTATATTTATTTCGTTTTGTAAGTTACAGTCACGATTATATTTGTTATCAAATCGCCCCTTTCAATTTTTAGCGTAATTTCTACTGAGAAGGGTAAGCTTTTTAGGTGTCCGCCTCCGATTGTTAATTTTTTGGATATGTTTTAAAGACCCGAAAAATATACGTATTTTTTTTATACTGGCCCGTTTTCATATTTAGGGGGTGAAACCACCCCCTGAAGTTTCAGCTGCTATCTCCGCAATTATTATAGATAGAAGAAAACTTTTTAAGAAAAAGTTTCATGGTTTTCTATCTGCATATAAAATCTGGCCTTAAATTTTGTAAATACATGAAAACATTCAAAAAATTCTGCAACACATGATGAGGAATTTTGACATTAGGCACTCAAAATAAATTTGAGGGAACGATACTATATTGATGAAGAACTAGGATTGTAGTATAATTATTTGCCATTTTTCAATTTGGGTTGCAGTGTACTTGGAAACATTCCAAAAATTCTGCAACATAATTTTTGTAAAACCAAAGCCATAAAGAGTGATACTATAAATTGTACAACTACATATAATACACAAACCATTACCAAACCAAACATTATTCATTAAAAAATGTTTTTCTACTGATTTCTACTGAATTTTTTCTACTGATTTAGAAATAGCAAATAATACATTCCAACACATTTTGCAATATAAATTCAATAACTAGTTTCACAATATTTTACATTTTTCTAAGTCTAATTTACTTTCCAGATAATTTACTGCTCGTGCATCACGTTTCTCAATTTTTACACTTCAACATACTTGGCACGTTTCGTTCCGAAAACCCTAAACATCTACTCGCTGCGAGTTTCCAAATGAACTGGATTAATTGGTCCCGAATTCGATTGCGAAATCGACAGTGCAAAGGGAATTGATTCGTCTAAATTTTTCCCCGCACACCTGTCGGTGTCGACTCGTTGAGAAATCGTTATCAATCGGCGGGAACGAAGATTGAGATCCGCGAAAGAACGTGTACCGGTCGAATTAAAACCATAAGCGACCGCAACCGCATATTGACCTCATGAACGTTTTCTCTCGTGCAAAAAACGTGATGTCCCGGAAAAGAATTACTCTCTCCTAGCATGAAACGGGGCGCGGATTTGCAAGTGGAAGTGCGGTATAACGTTAATTGAATATATCGGATTCCTCGAGAATATCGTGGTTGCGGCGATAGGGAGTGGATGGAGAAATAATTGTCGGAAACGTTGGGGAACGTGTCGCGGTAGTAAAGGTTCGTTTTTACTGCAATTATATTTGTTGAATTCGATACGAATTCGATCGAAAGCGGTAATCAATTTTCCAGAAGTGTCTCGGTGCCGTTCTTGCGCTCACGGGATGAACCTTTCATCAAACAATTTTATACGTAACGACTAATCCAAAATTGAACGTTTCGTCGAAACTATTTGACAATGTCGATGCACGTTCGAATTCCGTACACTGCCGGGATTTCGGACGTGAAATTGAATCATTCTCTGTCCTCTTAGGGAAATGGAGTTTGACGTAAAAAGAATTTTAGTGCCGACAGGCTTATGCGAGTTCTAAAGGATTGACTGCTGCCTAGAACTAGAAAGGAGATTAGGAAGCAACCGACTGCGAGACAAGGAAAGGAAAGGTTTTTAAGTGTCCGCCTGCGATTGTTTTGATTTTTGGATGCGTTTTAAAGGACCGAAAAATAAGATATACTTATTTTTTTATATTGGCCTGTTTTCATATTTAGGGGGCGAAACAACTCCCTAAAGTTTCAGCTGCGATAGGCTATTATTATAAATAAATTTTTTTTTTGAGTCTCTAATGTCAATATTCCTCATGGTGTGTTGCAGAATTTCTGGAACGTTTTCAGGTAAACTGTAACCCCAATTAAAAATGGCAAATAATTATACTACAACCCTCGTTCTTCATGAATATGAATAAACATCCCTTAAATTTATTTTGAGTGCCTAATGGCAAAATTCTTTCTAATCAGTTTAAATTCAAAATGTCCACCCACTCAAATTAAACAACTTCAACTTGACAGCAATCTATCTTACTGTTAACCCTTTAACTCTATCAAACCCATGATTATAAAATAAAAATAAAATTCAAGTTCCACAACAGTTTTGACTGGTCCACATATCTGATTCCACTTTACTGGATTTTTGGCGTTACTTCATACTATTGCCACGTAAAAAAGGAACTTTAAATAAAATAGTAAACCTAACGAGCAGTCCACCTCACGAATTAACAAAACTATTTTCAAAATTATTTTCCAGTCACAGGATTCGACTCTCCGCGAGTCCGAGTTCCCATTGTCGATATCGCACCCGATCGCGCGATATCCCTCATTACCCTCTCCCTCGATTCGCGAACGCGTCGCGCGGAGGACAATTGGGGGGAGAGCATCGAAAAAAAAACAGAACATTTTTTTCGCTCGACGAAAATTCCTTACGCCG
>NW_026535264.1:0-77687 GCF_026225885.1 Hylaeus anthracinus
AAAAATCGTTAGCCTGCCTACACGGGCCATCTCGCTAATGCGAAAAAACCGTGCCGCAGCGTTCTCTGGTCGAGAGGGACCCGATCCGATCGCTCGGCAGGGTGGTGGCGGGGGCGGGACACCGACCGAGGGGTGGGCAGCGCGGGATCAACCAGGGGTGGAGTGCAGAAAAAAAAGTAGGTACGTAAAAACGCGCGAGCGGAAAAAGGGCGGCGTCGCGCGAGCAGGGGGGCGGGGGTGGTCCGCGAGAAAGGGGTTTGGATACACGGTCGTTCGGAAATGCAACAATAAACATTACTTATCGACGCGGGAGCCTTTAACAATGCGGATACGACGAGAAGCGGCCTCCGCGGTCCGGGGAGCGCAAAAGCGCAAGTTGCCTCTCTCTGTGTGTGTTTTCTTTTTTTTTTTTTTGCAATAAAGTCATTTCGAGGCGTTTGAGTTATGGGTAATTCGTGCGGAACGCGCGCGGCCAGCGCCGCGGGTCCCGGCACCATTGATTAGTATTAATGACTTAGCTGCACTCATTTCGCTCGAATAAAAGTAATTGGATTTGGCTTCGACCCCGCGGACCCGCGCCAGCGGTGCCTGGCGTCGGTGGCGTCGGCGGCGTCGGCGGTGGCGTCGGCGCAACGAAAACGACGCCCGGCGTGTAAAAATACATTAATATCTGTTTGCGCTTAATAAACGATAGCCGCGCTGACTTCAGACTAATGGCCGTATTCCGGAATCGGTAATACGCGTTTTTATGTTTCTTTCTATACAGCGCGCAGCTACGTCCGGACCGGTTTCCACCTACGTTTATTATCGCCTATCTTTCGGTTCGATCGATTCACCGCTCTCGTTTTTTTCTCTCTTTTTTTTTATTCACGTTTGCGCGTTTTAAAAGGCTTGGCTTAGATTTTTTCCGGTTCCGCCCCCGGTCGGGGGTTGCGATAAGTTTTCCTGGACGCGACTTCGGTGGACTTGTTAACTGCTGCAACGCTAACGGTTAGGTTCGCACGTTGGACAAGTGTGAGCGTCGAAGCAGTAGGGATGATAAGATTTGTAAAAAATTGAAGAGGACTTTTGCGAAGTGTGGAGAATTAAATATTATTTAGTGGAAAAATTTATATTATCACAAGAATCCTTGTACATAGAAATATATTAAGGAGACTGGAAAGTAATGTCGTTTTATTCATTAAAATCAAACATACTTTTAATACATTTCTATTTTTAATTAATTATATAATCGCCCTCGTTATCAAAAGCCTTTTTCAATCTAGTGTGCAGATTTTCAATACCAGATCGATGTAAATCAATAAGCTGATGAATGATAAACAAGTATTTAAAATTCAAAAACGACATTACTTTCCAGTCCACCTAATATTTGACGTAATTGCAGACTTGACAAGTTATCTACAGTAAATTCAATCGTTTTATCCCTAATTAACTTTACGAGTTTGGATAAGGTTGTTTCTTGTTTTTGTGTTTTGAGGCCTTTGCGAAAGATGCTTGAGTATTTTGTATTTTCATAAAGTGGTATGGAATATTACGCAGGGTTGACTAGTATTTATATTTATATTTAACAAAAAGAATAAACTACAGAAATGATTTAATAGTGAAAATATTTATAGTGACTGAAAGCTGGGAGAAGATCGTAGAAAAAGAGGATATCCACATTTAAATAATTAACTTGAAGAGCAGAACCCTCGCAGAACAATAAATGGCACGAACCTAATGTGGCAAGACCTAATACATTGCAAACATTTTTGTATGAAAGCAATAGGAACCGTAAGACTTCTACAAAAATCAGGAAGATCTTCATAGAGTACATTAAATATTATTCAGTGGAATGTGTCAGTCGCATAAGTATTCGTACTCCCTATGTCTACTAGGAATTTGTCTAAATTAAATAATAAATTTGTTTCCTCAAATAAATTTTTCATTAAGAGTATGTAAACGTGTAGAATATATTTATGTACATACTTCTAAACAAATATTTATTTGGAAAGATCAAACCTGTCATTTAGACAAATTCTTTAAATAAACGTAAAAGACATAAATACTTGAGGGACTGACTGTATGTGTTCCTTATTGAGTATTTGATGATTGAGTATTTTATACTTTTGTCAAATATAGATGGTACGTAATTTTACACTGGTCGAGGGTAGCGATAAGACCAAAGTCGTCAGACCTAACCCAGACCTAACCAAGTTTTCTTGAGTAGGTCTAGGTTAGGTCTAACGACTTTGGTGGGCTCATTAACTGCTGCAATAATAACAGTCAGGTTTGTACAATAAAATAGGGATAATAAGACTTTTAAAAAAATTAGAAAGGACCTCTCCAGAGTGTAAATTAAATACATGACTGGGCTGTGGATCATTCTAACTATTAGGTTGTCCCAAAAGTTTCTTTCGTAATTTGCACTGAATTATTTTGTGCGCTAGTGTTTATATAAACAAACAATCTAATTTCTTAGATGTTGATGTTGTAACAGTAATGAAGAAATTCAATAATGTAACATTAGACACCCTAATACAATCCACGATCCGGATAATTCGTTATTCCCTTTCAATTCGTAGAAGTGTAACTAACCACCAAAGTTAAAATACAATTATTTTAAATTCCCATCAAATCAAAAGCAGAATTGCTTCTAATTCTTGAAGGTGACAACCTAATATGTGTTCCTTATTGTTGTGTGTCGAAGCCATCGCAAAAGATGCTTTAGAATTTCGCACAAACTTTGAGGCTGATGGCAATCAAACTTGGCGTGAAATTAAATACGCCTCTTTAAAACTCCCCATCCCCGAGTGACAAAAATAGCCCCTTTTCGACAGCAGTCCACCCTCCTCTCGCCGCGACATCCCCGGTGAGTCGGACATCTCGACCATCGACGGCGTAATTTCCAGGAGAGCAAATCGCGCGTCGCGTCGGGCGAACGGAACGCTCGTAAACATACACGGGGGCCTGGACGAACCCTTTTCCGCGTATCCTGCGCGCACCCTTTCGCGCCAGGCCAGGCCGACTCGGGTGGAACATTAATATCGCGAAATGAAGCTCATTTGCATATAAATAAGGCGGTGGTGGGGCACGGGCGGCGCGGCAAGGGACACCAGGATGAACCACCCTTTTCCTACGTTCGTTCCCCCCATCCCCCTCTAACCGTGCGCCCCTCTCGGTCTGTCTGTCTGTCGTTCTCTGTTCCTCTTTGGAGAAACCCCACCCTGGACTAATTACACTTACAGACAAAGCAGCCTGTGCCGAGGGGTCGGTCGACTCTCTCGGTTCGTCTGTCTTTCTCCACCTCTTCGTCAACCACCCCTCACCAACCCCCCCAACCCCCCAAACCACCCCCCTACCGCCCACCGAGTGTGTCTTCGTCCTTCTCACACGTGCCGGCCTCCTGCTCCCGATAACAACGGTTCGCAATGACCACGTGATAATTGCAACCCCCGCGGAGAGCACGTCCCCGTTAGGATACCCCCGTTAGGTCGTCGAGGAAATTCATCGTTTCCTCGCACCCGCTTCCCTCTGGATGGCCACGGATAATCCTTAATCCCGATCAATGGAGTATTCGTGACGGGGTTACGCGGTGAGTTAAAAGTGTCTTGGTGGGTCTGTTACGTCGTGATACGGACCTTGTTAATGGGCTTTCGGCTTCTTTATTTTTTTTTTTACTTTCTCTCCGTCCGTTACTCTTTGTCGCCGACGCTCCCGGCTCGACTTCCGTGGGCTCTACGTTCGGCGTTTCCGGAGATGGGACCGGGGGGAAATTATTTCTGGTCACTGGATGCGTCAATGAGGAAGAAGGATTGTAAGGTGAAATTAACGAAGTGGTCGCGGTTAATCGTTGTGTTGATGAGGTTATGTATGTTGGGAGAAGAGAAGATGGTTATTAGAATTTTCAGTGGGAGACTACGAGATTAGGTAGAGATTAGGAAGTGTAGATTAAGGGGTTCCTGAAAGGAGTTTTAAATTAATGTGTCAATTTTGTCAAATTCCATTCGGTGGATGGTTTGTGATGAAATGGAGTTTTGAAGCCAATCGCACAACATTCTCAATACTCGATAAGAAAAGTTTAGATTCTTAGTGGAGTACAGTTACTTATTAGTTAGTATTACTAACTTAGTAATGATTTTGAATATTTTTAGAAAAAGCATCTACCGCTGTCCATGCGGTGTAATATTACAGCAAAGTCATATTCTCGGTTATTGTTTGAACAAATATTGTTAACAATTAATGTAACTATTATCAGAACAATCCTTCGTCGCGAATAATATCGAGCTACTGACTGCGAACTTGTAAAGTGTAAAGTGTAAAGTGTAAAGTGTAAAGTGTAAAGTGTAAGGTGAGATTAGATTTAAATTAGAAAGCTCACATCATGTATATACATATTTACAATTACAAGTTTATTTGGAAAACATGAAACATTCATTTAAATTAGACAAATTTCGTTAATGATCTGGATGGTACTTATGGAACTGATTGTATATATGTACTTTTATTTATAAAGTAAAAATAAAACGCCCTTTATATATGTATAACTAGCTGCATGCCGCGTATCTTATCGTAGGAATTTGGATTTATTTTAATGTGATATTATAGAACTTCGAAATATACAACATTTTTTGTCTTTTTTCGTTACTTTCGTTTCGTCTCATCAAAGATGCACGCCTCGCAGTATTTGTAGATAGATGTGTCTCGAACTCCGCGACAAAAATATACGATTCACCAAACGAAACGGATTTATATATATCATGCAAACTATGAGAGTTCTCTTTTGGGTAGATGCAGCCACCTAGCGGTCGGGAGCGGTAGTTAGGGAGTAGGCTCAGAGCGCTTGACATATTCTTACATACGTAATTTTACACGGATCTAATACCATTTTTCTTAAAATACCATAGCCTATATTACTCCAGATAAAGCAAGGAAGCTACTGTTAATATTTGGTATCAATCGGTTAAATACTTTTCGAAATTTTTGTATCAAAACAAACAAACGCTGTATAATACCATAATAAAGATAAAAATAAGGTGAGTTAAGATTACAATTATTATTTCCTGAGCCTTCTGGATCTACAGAAGCTTCTCTCCCTCTCACTCCTCTGCAAACCTTTTGCTCCGAAATCGTCAACCCCAAATAGGAGCAACCGAAAGAGAGAATTGTTGTCCAGAACTCCGCCACGAATCGGAAGGAACGGGCGCGACGATAAGGGGATATTATAACCTCACCTCTGAATCGTCTCGAAAACTGAATATACCACGAGCCACCAAGAATCCGTAATTTTCACTCGAGAGTTAGCCTTAATCTGCGCCCGCTATCTACCCAGCGGGTTCCCTTATCAGCGACCCCGGTCCGATCCAGTTATGGTAATCGTGCGGTTCGAAAACGTACACCGTCGCGTCCCACCGAAATTTCGGCGTTCGCTAGGATGCCGAAAACTGGACGATAATGCGGCCGGTTGTCCTCGCTCGTGTCGCGGGCGGATAATGACCGATTTATCGCAACGAGTAAGAGCGCGGCAGCGGGGCAGACAGACCCCCGTCAAGCCTCCAACGGGTTAAATTAACAACAGACAAGCCACTTGAAACATTACCGAGGCTTCCTAGCCGGAGCAAGCCGAGGGTAGGCTCCTGCTACCTTACTCAACATAAATTAGGGCCGATAGAAAGGGTAGATTGCAGAATGTTGAGTGTATAACGACCGACGCTCTGTCGGTGGCTTATGTCTCGAGCATCCGCGACTCGCGTCTTACTCTTGCGGCACACGCGAGCACGAAAAATCTCCCCCGGGCACACGCCAACTGCATTCTAATGCGCTGTTCCGAACTTGTTCGCCACCCCAAAGGGCCTAGATTATCGAGTACACGCCGCGGCAATCGTATGGACGAGTTTCAATTTGTCGCTGGTAGGGAGGATTAGGGGTTGGTGCTCGAAACGAAGGTGGAAGCAATTCCTTGGTAAGTTGGGAAGAAGAGTAGCTTGTTTTTTAGAGGAGGGAGATAGAAGCAGATTTGATAGGAATTTAAAATTATTGTGAGTTAACTTTGGTGGTTAGTTACACTTCTGTGAATTGACAGGGAATAAGGAATTGATGGGATCGTGAATAGTCTTCTGCGCATCTACCTTGCGCACCGCGCGGTGCTTGTTCCCCTACGACTCAAAGCGTGACAAACGACTACGCAAACACATCGATCAGTACCAATAATCTCTAATACATTATTCTATACATTATTCTATAATAATTAGGCGGAATTGTTGCTCAAAACAAAGGTGGAAGCAATTCCTTGCCAAGTTGGAAAGAGTAATAGTTTATTTTTTAGATGGAGGGAGCTAGAAACAGTATTGTGGTTATTTCAAGAATTAGAAGCAATTCTTGGTTGATTTGATAAGAATTTTAAATTATTGTGATTTAACTTCGGTGGTTAGTTACACTTCTGCTAATTGAAAAGGAATAAAGAATTGTCAGGATCGTGAACCTCTTTGTGAGTTTTTTGCGCATCTACCTTGCGCGCCACGCGGTGCTAGTGTCCCTACGACTCAAAACGCGACAAACGACCACGCAAACACATCGATCAACAAATTCGCAGATGTTTTGCGTTCCTGATACAGAGTACTAAAAAAAATAATAAAATTCTAAATTCTAATTCATCCCAAATTTCTATCCCCAGGCAGAATATAAAAATCACGAAATACATTTTGAAATATCAATATCATAAATATGTACGATATAAAATAAAAATTCTCATAATTCTGATTAGAAGCCAGCAATAGAATCCATACTGACGCGAATTCGCGTCAGCAGTCGGGAACGTGTTGATACCAACATGTAATAATAACACAGAAATTCACGTGAAACAACGAACGAATCCGAAACTGCGTATGGATATAGACCGTTCGATATCAAACGTGTGCCTATTCTTGTACTACGTCACCGGAGGACGCAAAATAATTGATCCTAGGACCGCGTAACCGCGAAACGATATTATTTAGAAGTTCCCCGGCGCTGCATTCGTTGATAGGGGAAACGAGGGTGGGTGAGGGGGGGGGTGGAAGTTGGACCAACTTCGTTTCGATTCTCCCCAATCAGAGCGAGCGCGGTTTCACGGTGGAAGTTATGGAGCGTAATTACAGAATAGACGACCGTGGTCCCCCTTGCCCCCCTCCCGCCCCTCTCGTGCATTATCGCGACGGGTTTCTTATAATTTTCGCGAACGACGGTGTCCGAGTAGTCGTTAGAACGCATTTCCGAGAAAACGGTATCTGGATATAATGAAGGATCCATTTACAAGTAAGATTCAACCAGCGACTTCATTACCCACGATTTTACCTCCGGCCGTGCTCTCTCTCCCCCCTCCCTCGGCATTCGTAATGAGCGATGGTCATTCATTTTAATATCCATTAAATGCAAATACCGCCCCGGCGCAAACGTTTACTCCTATTTCGAATTATTTCGCTGACTCGCCCGTAATTAAGCTTTTCGAAGGGACTCGGTGGAAAACATTACCTACGGAGGAGTCGTTACCGGTAACGATTCCTCCCCCCCCTCGCCCCCCTTGCAGTTTTCCCGTCCACACCTGGTCCCCACCGATCGACTTACTTTTCCACCCGATCCTGCTCGAGGTGCACGACCACCTCGTAACGTCACTCACCGTGACGATTTTCGTGCGCGATAGCTAGGAATTTTGAAATTTAAGACGAACCCGGGATTGTGATAAAGAAATATAACAGGCGGCACCGAAAACGAAAACGAACGATTCGGTCTTATCTTCGTTCGCGGCTTTTAAAATATTCATAAATTCTCGGGTTAATAACGCTGCTTTTATAATCATTTTAATAAAACTGATACTCGGCCACGTTGACGGTAAGTTCGCCCGAGCGATTTCCATATCGCGTTGAAGTGCCCGAACCCCCCCTCAAGCGAGATGGAACGATAGTATCGCGGTATTTTACGAATTATAATTAAAATGTGTCGGTAATTACTTGGAGAAAGAGAGAAACGAGGGAATTTTTTTGTTGGAGAATTGAACAACGAAGGGGGAAGAAGTTCAAGAGGGTGGAGGGTGGAAGTGGAGTAGATCAAGAAACATGTGTATGAAAGTTTGTGAACCGAGTTTATAGAAAATTTATATTTTTTTCTGAGGATTATCGGAATTGGAATGATATAACCGAATTAAAATTGAGTGAAGTCAAAGGGGTTATAAGATTATTGTATTGGGCCAACAGCTATGAATAGGTAAACCTAATTTTTGATTTTACATTCTACAATTAGAAATATCTGAGACATTCATGAAACTCTCCTGGTGGAAACATAAACGCTTAAAAGATGGCTCATTTTATCTACCGCTACTAACGCAGATGTATTAAAAAAATTGTATCCAGACACTGCACGCAATATTCGACAAAAACTTTCTGGACAGAAAATCATCCCCTATCTAATGAACAACAAAAAAAAAAATAAAAATCAGAAAAATGGAGATCCGCAGTCTAATAATAATACATCCACCATGATTACGCTTACAGGACTTATTATCTTTTTGAAAAATATAATCCCAAAGCCTCTTTCAGAAAATTATAACGATATACCGTGCTTGTCTCCATTTTTCTGCTTTTCATTTTCATAAAATCTTCGGGAACGTGCCTACAAAAATTGAACCTAAATAGGAATTGATTTTATTCTGCAAATATTATAACATGAATTTTACTTTCAATCTTTTTTTTAGTCTTGCATATTGCTTGTATTTTGTATTTTCTTGCACATTCAAATTTCCTATAAATGCATAAAGATCCGCGGTCTACTGATAACTGATTACTTAAATCCGCCTCTCCCCTCAAGATCTCCACCCTGTCCCAAAACCACCCCCTCGATATTCCTCTCGAATCAACCCAAAGGCCCGGCAGGTGCACGCGAACGTCTCGCAGCCCATCAACGAGATACTTCGCAGCAGACGTTCTACGTAAGCGGACATCTTAATGCCCGCGAGTCGTAAACAGCGCGGACGTGACGTAAATCTATTCGTAGCGTCGTTGTTTAGCTCGGTCTTTGCTGGAAGAAGGTAGGGTGGTTGGCGGTCGGTTGAAAGAGCAAAGGGGTGAGAGGATCGCGCTCCGCGAACGAAAGGGTGAGATGGCAAGGAGGGAGGGGTGGTTGGGGCGAGAGAATCGGAGGTGGGTCGACCGATGTATGAATATACATGACCTTACCACCAACCCTTACACCGCAACGGGGCTCTGCTTACATTATTGTATATCTAATTCCGCGAATGGTTCTCAAAATTCGCCGTTCGCCACGACCCCTCTCCGATGACGTATCTTCATCACGTGCACACGAAACATTGAGAATCACTGCTGGGCTCACGACATTATGCAGGCAGTCTACATATTATACATTCGGACTGGGATTCAATTAAGTTTGGTTAAACCACCCCCTCCCTCTCGTCCTGGTCGTCCTTCCGCACCCCCAGGTCCACCCCCTCCCTCCCGCCCCGTGCACCCTCGCCATTCAACTCGGTGTTTCCCTCCGTCGGGTTCCTTTCTCTCTTCCTGGCCCCGTTTCGTCCCTTTTCCTCTTTCCGTCGGGCGTCGCGGCGCCCGGAGGTGTTCCGAATCCGTGTACCGCTGAGACGATTCGTTCCGCGGTTTTCGGAAACGTTCCGGGCTAGTCTCGTTCGAATTACTGTGGTCTGCCGCGGCTTCGATAGGCGTATAACCCTCCCCCCTCATGGTACCGAGTGGTCGAAGGATTGGAACGTAGGCGAACCGGATTCTGGGAACCGCTGTCCACGATTGCAGGACCATCGGATCATTTGATCGGTCACGGGGATTTTTGGGAGCCGGCGCCCGCGGCCGAATGCGACGATTAAAACGGACAACCGCGAGAGAATTAAAGTCCTATCGATCTTTCGGGGATTTTGCCCACTTTGTTTGGGGCTTCTGGCGAATCGGTCACGGGGTATACGGGTCAATGTTGTCTTCTGTTTTTGGTTTATTACTTGTAAACATCGGAGTGGACCGATAGGTGCAATTACAGAATAAAAAAACAGTAATGGAGTTCTTAACAGGCCTGCATCGAACTTTTTCTTCTTTAGAGGGGAATTTTGAAGTTGTACCGTCCGATTTTTAGGGTAATTTGAGCTGTTCTTTGCGCAAAAATCGATTAACTCCATAAAACAATAACTTAAGAAATGAAATAATGTCCATTGTTTCTTAAAATTCCCTTTATAATTCCAATGCAGTACTGTGGAATGCATAAATATAGATGTAGCTTTTATTTAACGGCATACAAAATTAATATTTTGAGTGACTGGTGGAGTTGATCGGTTTGTGCAGCGAACGGGTCATTTGAGACTCACGAATTGAATTTAGCAGAAAGAGCTTCATACAAGATTCATACCAAAGAGCTACTATTTCTTAAAACCAGCAAAACCGGAAATGTCTGAAGAATATAGTTTTATAATGCATATTTTAACCCCAACTTTCTATATACACATGTTCGTGAATGTTTAACTTGCTTTTCAATATAATTACAAGTAAATAACGGGAGTATTGTGTCACGCATGTAACTCTTTATGTTTCCAGTCGTAACACGCAACCGAGACGAGGTATTGCAACATATGATTATGTCAGCCACGTGAAAGTAATACGAACACCTTTTAGGTTGCATGCGTTTGAGTATTCTTTAACATATGTTCCGAAATCCGTTAAGGGCGTTCAGAGGGATCCACTCGTCAGTGGCTGAAATAATATCGTCGAACAGCTGGCTGGTCTATATCATCTTCGTCATAGATCCCTGCCAACGTTTGACGTTGTTTGACGCTGTTCAATAATCGATTGGCATGTAAAGCTTCGACAATAACGTTAATTGTCAAACATCAAGTACTGACGGTGAAACTATTTAAGATTTGTTGGCTATTGTTTGATGCATTCATTTAAGAACAGATGTTTGAACATGGGTGGTATAATCAAACAGACGAAGTCAAACATGTATCATTGAGAATTAAGTCACATGTGCTGATTACTTTTATTCTGTATTGTGAAAAATTTGCTTTTCAACCACGAGTGTCTTTCATTCAATCAAAACACAATCCATGTCAAACAGTAACACATGGAATTTTCTTGGAATCTTCTTGTGTATTTTTTAACAAATTTTTCTGTTTGTGTGTTTCAATCACAATGGGAAAAGTAATTTTTCTTCAACCACAAGTTGCATTCATACAATTAAAACTCAGCCAAACCACGTCAAACAGTATGGAATCTTCTAAATGGTTATTTCTTGTCCTTTTCTACGTTCGACGCTCGACTCAAGCCAAATTAAAGTAAACACAGAATAGAAACCTTGATTGGATAAATGCAATGTTTGGGTCCCGATTTTCTTGCACTTATCCAGTCCTTACTGTATACAGTCAGTCCCATAATTATTCGTACTCTCCACGTCTATATGAAGAAATTTGTTTAAATTAAATGGTAGGTTTGATATTTCCAAGTGTATGTTTTTATAAATATGTTGATATATATTTATATACATGCTTATCCATATACATATTTACAATGAAAAATTAATTTGATACTATCAAAACTATTATTTCATGTACTCAAACTTCTTCAATCTACATAAAAGGTACGAATAAAATTGCACGAAAAAGGCACGACCATACATATTTGCACCCATGTCCAATCTCACAGATTCGCCCACATTTCCATACTCCAACAAACGCACCTAAACATCCAATCCATCGATAACCCAAAAACATCAAACTTTCCAAAACGTTTGTCTCCTCATACCTCCGCACAAAACACGCAACCACTTCGAGGCATCCTCGCGAGGTGTCGATCAATTCCGCAAACAAATCCCTCCCCCGAAATTTCGAAAACAATAGTCCTCGGGTTCGTCGGTCGAGGTGGCCGGTACTTTTTAATTATCTCGCCCCCCGGTTCTCGACGAGGCTACGTTTACTTTATCAATATTTCCCCGCCCCCTTTTCGTCCCGCAAAAAAAAATCCTTACCGCTCGCGTCGGAGCAACCCTTTCCCGTCGTTTACTCGCGCGCGCTCCAGCTGGATAGGTAATTAGCGAGGGCCCCACGTGGCGCACCAGCGACGTTGTATAAACGCGCGCCACGGTATTGGTCGATGCGTGAGCGCGTGTGCCGAGGGGCACCGATAGACGGAACGCTCGAAGGGGTCGACGTCGACCAGGAGGTAAGGGTCGTAGAGGGACGAAGAAGACCGCACGAAGAGCGAGGGGAAGATGCATCGAGACGGAGCGAGACGATCGGCAGACTGCACAGAAGGGACGGCAGTGAGGGAGGGGGAGGTGGAGGGGGGGAGGAGTTGCAATAATGACAGAAAATTGCGCGCTTCCAGGGTCCGCGGGCGCATCGACACTTAATTCAATTCAATTGCGATACAGTTCAATAATTCGATTAATTAAAAAATATCGCCAGGGTCGCTCAGTCAAGTTACGTCGTACGTGCCCCCCTCCCTTCTTTCTCCAGCCTCGATGGAGTGAGTCCCTTTTCCCGTCTGGCGTCGTGAAACCCTTCCATCCCGTTTCCATTCCTCGGAAGCTTTCCGAACGTCTGACGACGCCCCGGTGAGAGCCCCTGTCTAAAAGGCGCCGTGTGTATCGATGGGGGTAATAGCCGACAGCTGAAACGTACCACTCGATGTTCCCCGCATCATCTGTGATTACTTGATTATGAGTATCGAGTGAGCGATGTTTTTCTGAAACTACGGGGCAATGAGGGGGTGAGAAGGAGGAGAAGGAGAGACTCCAGAGAACGTCCCAGTGCGCACTTGCCGGCTTATTGGCGACCTTTGAATCTCTTCTCATCCCCGACGGTTCTACGAGCGCCCGTCCACCCCCCGCTGCTCTTTCGCCCCTCCGCCTACGCCGGCTGTGCCGCAGTCCCTCACCCTCGTCACGGCCGCTGGGATGCGAGGTGCACTTGTCTTTTAAAAAACCTATTAACCGACGGTAATAGAGAAATCGTGCTCTCTGCAGACTGTTTCGCAGCCGAGGAGAAGGAGAGAGGAGGAGGAATCCCGGTCGACCCGGGTTGCGAAGGGGTTCGCGGTACGTTTGAACGTTTTCTGCATTCTTTCTATTGTGGCTCCTGATCTGTGCTTCCTGTTGGACCTCTCGCTCCCTTTTCGTTGCTCGTCGAGGGTTGAATGGTGTTGTTTTAGGGTTCGGTGATAAAGAAAATTTGAGGGAAGGTGTCCTCGAGGCGTTGACTCCCACGGTGATAATCGCGAAAATTTCTAGCGTGATTAAATTGCGTTTGCAGACTATTGGAAACTACGTGGTTAAATATTTATCGTGGTAATTGTAACTTCGTCGAATTTGAAGAAATTTGTTTAAATTTATTTTCGTTGACCCTTGACTTTTAGAATTAAGGGTTTTTGTTCTTCGGTGAAAAGCACTGTCACCCATATATATGACAGTCAGGTATGGAGTTCTAGCGTTGCCTAGTTTTCAGACTTCATTTTTTAGGAGAGAGTATTCCAATTTCAAGTATTAACTCTCTATTGGCCGAATCTTTTTTCTGTAGACAACTTCCAAGGTATTTACTTTGATGCTGTCAACAGTCTTTAATATTGTTATTGGTTACCAGAGACATTTTATACATGATGTCCCAGAATTAGTAGAAAACCCGAAAATGGATAGCTTAGACGATTCTAAACAACAATTTCTTTTGCAAAAATGTCGTGAGGCACTTCGTTTTTGAATTATTAACGAAAAAGCACCAAACAATCACAACGCCCGATTAGCGCGCGCTCAGCCGCGAGAGGCTGGCCCGATGGCTGGCCCAATGGCTGACCTGAACGTCACAGCTCGAGCCAACCTCTCGCGGCTGAGCGCGCGCTGTGATTGGTCGGTGGTTTTTTGTTAATAATTCAAAAACGAAGCACCATCCGACATTTTCGCAAAGGAAATTATCGTTCAGAATCGTCTCAGCTATCCATTTTCAGTTCTTACATTAATTCTGGGACATCCTGTATAATTAAGGCTGTATAATTACGCGTATATCTTTCATATTGTGAAAGAATTCAAATTATTTGGTAAAGTGTCATGTGTTATCAAGACCTGAAAGTTACAAAGGACTATAATAGCATGATTAAAGCATGAGTAGTACACAATTAATCAAGAATATCTGTTCATGAATTATGTTGCAACGATGCATTATTGCTTGAAAGGTTCATACATCTATGAATTTTAAGGCTAACTCGCTTACAAAGAGCGGAATGAGACAGTTCACTTGACGAAATTCAATGACGCCTTTATTAGCACACGAAATAAAACGAAACGTCACCTTTAGGCGCCCCGTGATCCTATGGGCGTTCTATTCGTTAGTAAACAAAAGACAGGTATTCCATTGTTAGCCCCTGCGAGGCCACACCTACAGAAAGCGAATATTTCTATTTTTTACTAATCTGTCATACGATTCATTGCAAAACAAAAAATGTAATGCGTAAAGCGTACACTCCTTCATACCCTGCGTTAAGAAATAAAATAAAAGAAAGTATAAGTGACACTATTTATTAACTATATTACGTTTGAATTTGTTGCTAGAGTGAACTCCAAATATTGGAAGTAAAATGTCCTGAAGAATATTTCCGAGAAACCAAGCGACCTATCCACACCATGACGCAACATCCTCAATAAAAAAGTCCCTAAGACCGAACACAGACCTCGATGAACCTCTCAAATCTAGTCATCCCTTGGAAATAATATTAGATTCAAAGTAGCTTTCGCCTAACCTTTCACCTAATCAAAAGTAGCTTTCAGCTAACGATAACATATTCTGTGCTAGATCCAGAACAAGCCTACGTCACAATCGAACTTCGCTACCTAACCTCCTGTATCAGGAGGCCCAGAAAATAATATCGTTTCTTTTGTATTAAATTCAAACAAGTACATTTATAAACTGTATTTATTTTAAATCAATAATGTAATCGTCCTCGTTATCAACAATCTTTTGCCATCTGACAAAAGTCAATTGGTGCACAGTGACCTGATAAATAATAAACAAGTATTGACATTACTTTCTGGGCCCCCTGATATTTATTCTATTTTTGGTTTAGCTCCACTATGGTACATTCTCATCGCGAACCAATTGTATTCTATAAATCGCGTGCATTTCTCGTCCGAGAGGGGATCCCCGCGTTCAATGGTGCCTCGATGAACAGATCCCTCGGAAATAATATTAGATCCCGTCACAGGTGGATTCCGTTTCGTCCGAAATGGTACGTCGAGATCAAAAGGAGCTTTCGCTTTTGGCTCAGTTGAAAAATGGCTGGTGGAAGTTGCCGTGCTCTTCGGGAGCATTTGGGGGATATTATAATCTCAAGGTGGTGTCATAATCATAATAACAACGCGTTAATTAAACCAGCTGATTTATGTGCCTTTCATATTGTAATTGCCCGCCGAACTCGAGTCGAGACCGCGTAAAAGCGAGCAGAGACGCGGTTTTGGACGATCTCCTGCTCGTGGAGACGAGATAATGCGAACGAATTAATGAGTCAAGGCGCAATTAATATCGGCCATTCACCGTCGTCGTTCAATACAACCTCGCTTGGCCTTGTTTTTAATGCCGGCCTGGGACACCCTGAATTATCAAACCTAAATTTCAGTGAATATTTGCGACAATGTTCGGTCCCAACCACCGGCATACTTCCTCAAACATTAAACGTGAATAAACCAAATTGATTGTAATTTTCTTCACTTGTATTTTGAGTATAAATCATAGTCCCAACCTCCACCACACTTTCTCATAGATTAAACGTCAATAAAACAAATTGCTTGTAATTTTCTTGACTTGTATTTTGAGTCTAAATTAATATTTTATAAAAGAATGTTCGATTATCTTCATTAGTATTCACATGTGCATTTCTTAATTATTGTTATGGGGTTTAGTTTAAGTTTAGAGAGAATTATTATAATTTTTCAAGCTTTGGATTTTCATACCCTAACCTAGACCTAACGAAAACTTTTTCATCAAAAATTAAACGTGAATAAACTGAATTGATTATCATGTTCGTAACTTGTATGTTGAGTATAAATTCGTATTTTATAAAAAAATGTTCGATTTATCTTCATTAGTAATGGCTCATTCGTAATGGTTCATTCTAATGTGCATTTCTTAATTATTTTTATGAGGTTTAGTTTAAGTTTAGAGAGAATTTTAAAGTGAGAATTTAGAGAGAACATTTCAAATAATTTCTAAAAAGAATATCTTCTTTGTAATTCTTTCATCAGAGAGACCAATGGTTTGTTTGGGACCACTGACTCGCCTGTAGCTCAGGCACCGTCCTGTAGCTACAATACACCACAGCTACAGCCCCTGAGGCTCCCCTAATAAAGAAACAATCATCACGGTGATCGCCACATCATCCATACATGGGTGACGGGATTTTTCACTAAAGAATTAAATAAATTACTTCCAACAATGAAGTTCTAAACAAAATAAAACTGCTGCAAGATTCACGAATTTGGCTAAATTGCAAAAATAAGTATTACTTTAAATTCAACAAAAATCATTTTCAGTTCCATAAAAACAAAGTGATGGACTTATATAAATTATCACGAGTTTTTTGCTAGTCAAAGTATTAAACAAAACCCATCTCCAGTCACCCATATTCACCAATGAATCCTTCATTCCATCCCCTAAACTCCGTCGAATCACCTCCCAGATTCACGCAATTACCGAGCCACCCTTAACTACGCAAAAATCATCCCCGTTCCCAAAATTTCCCTCAAGCCCGCCTACACACGTTCCACTCGAAAGCGAAACGTTCGCGGACGACTCGCGGGGTGCGCTCGTCACGCGAACACTGAATCAGACACACGAGCGTACAACCGAGACGAAACTCGAAGCCCTCGGTGGTTGGCCGTGGCGCGACTCTTCTCGCGAGCCCGCGAATACAATTCATTATGATTTAACGGTTAGCAAGAAAGCGTGTAGCAAGCGACGTAGTCGCCGGGGCAAATCGCTTATTTACACCGTGAACGGTGTAATCCGCTCGCCGGAGGCCATATTTAGTTTACCGCCCCGCGGGTATAATGTCTTTTTAGGTACGTTAATTAACAGTATTCATTTTGCACAAAGGTTTCTAATTACGCACTGTACGGGAGCCATAGACTTAGTGCCAGCGCCACGGAAATGTTATGTCCCGGGGTTCGTGACTCCGCCTCCAAGACCGGTAGGGTAGGAGGGAGGGAGGGAGCGGTTAGGAGGTGGTTAGGGGGTGGTAGGAGACCCCCGTTCGAAGGTGGCGGGCGTCCGAATGCGGAATTAAGACTCGAAATCTGCCGCGTCAGGCGACTGATGACACCGAGAACGCCGCTGCCGTTGGGTTGGGAGGGTGTCGAACCGAACGAGGGGCGGCGGAGGGGGGAGGGGGCGGGGGAGAAGAGCGAAAGGAACACGGAAGATCGAGCTGCTCGGTCGCGGAAGAGAATAAGAAACGGTCGAGCGTGACGTGTCGGGTCAATACTAGTCCGGCCGCCACAGTTAGCAGTCGCATTAATTAATTATAATTAAGTTTTAGTTGACGCGACTGTGGAACGACGGGCGCGAGAGGAGGGGGAGGGAGGGGGGGGGAGGGGTGGTAAGCAAGGCAGGTAGCTACGCGACTCGCATTTTGAGCATTACCGATATTATGCAGATTTCACCCTCCCCGTAACCAGTCCCCTCCATTCTGCACCCCCCATCGTCTTCAACGGCACTCCTAGTCTTTCTCCCTTTCCCTTCGGCCCGCCCCGCCTCGTCCCTCTCGCGAATGCTCCTCTCTTCCTTCATTCCCGCCACCGTCATCCTCCGAGACACGCTCGGTCCTTGTGCCACTTGCCAAGCGAGTCAGAGAATGAATTATTTACTTATTTACGGTACGTAAACGGAAACTCCGTAGCGCCCTCGTTCCACGTCTATACGGGGGAGGAATTAAGACGGCGAGCCCCGAACGGCGAACGAAGGAACGGCTAAGGGCGAAATTGGCTGGTTCGAGAGCGACAATCACCGGACACCATGGTTTTTAGGAGGTCCCGGGACGACGCGACGGGTAATCTGATTTCCGTTGATTGGGGTTTAACCAATCCGCGCTTTCTCGGCTCGTTCGAGGCGCTCGGGTCTGGGGACGGCGAAAAAGGCGCGGGAAAGGAACTTAGACGAGGCGTTTCCCGAAAAGAATGCCGGATGGGGTGGAAACATCCGTTGGGTCCTGAGTTTGGTTTTCTAGAATTCAACCCCTTCGGGTCTGCGCGGTATACTTAGAGTGACTTAGAAGATTCTGGCAGGTTAAATTTTTAGGACAGATGTTGAAGACAAATTTTAAATTAATTTGTAAAATTGAGGATATTAATTGTAGCTCTTCTCAACGCTTTTAACGAATAAGCATTGTATCTGTGCAGAGTTATATGTTGCTAAAGACATCTTCAATGCAATTATTTTATTCAATTAGGAACACTGATCGATACCGTTAAAGACATAAATCTACATTAAATAATTCATTTATATTGTGAAAATTGCTTTGGGTGAATATGCTTAAATATCGAAACAAGAACTACAGGTTCAGGTCATTACAAATCGAATGATACTAAAATAATTTTATTCGATGAGTAACACTAGTGGCTACTATAAAAAACATAACAAATCTATATTAAATAATTCACCTACATCATGAAAATTACATTGAGTGAATTATGCATAAATATCGAAACAAGAACTAGATGTATGCCACTACGAATGGAGTAATACGAAATTGCAATTAAAACGAGTAGAACGTATATAAATATTTATATATTCTCTTGATCGATTAGAGATGGAATATACGCAACAGTGTTTGGACGAGTTGAATTCCTCGCGTGGCGACGAGGAGCGAATACAAGCAGCTTTCCGTTTATCCACCATACATAAGTAATTAATTCTATGACTTGTTTGCCGAGTGACGCGTAGGGGAGGGGCGAGAAGGGGGCTTACCGAAGAGTAAATAAGAGACACTGGGAGACAGATTACCGAATAGTTAAGACTTCTCCATAAATTCTTAGTTACCAGCAATACAATGCTTTCTCGGTTAAAACTTGCAATTTTTTCCACAGATTTAAAAGCTCATGTGCAATGCTATTAAATCACGTTCACATCTTGAAACTGAAATGAGCATGACCTAATTCGGCTTGAATGCCACGGTCATTACTTAATTCATTGTGTCTTTACTTGAAGTAAACTTTAGGAGTCAAGACTCCTAATCAAAGATTCTAAAACCACAGTGAAATGTAGTGAGACTTCGTACTTCTTAGGACTCTTGATTATTAAAGTCTATACCCTGGAGGTGATTCTTTATCTTTCAATACACAATGAATCGTTGCAATGGGATTGAAAAGTAATGAATTAACTAAAATACTCGTCCGGTATAAACATTTTAAGTCTCGATTCCTTGAACGAACGCTCCTTTGCACACTCTACGATAAGAGTACTTAACGAAAACCGATATATTTTCAATATGAGAATTATTCCTAGTGTCGGAGTCTCACTTTCCCAATAAAACGAACGATCACGTGTATTTAATATATTTAATACATTTAAGCAGGCTGAATATATATGTAAAATCTGATTCACAAACATAAGATACACTAAAAAAGTAATACGTGGTTCACATCTCGGACGTTCCTGCCTAACCGGTTGTAAATGGTTTGAAATGATCTCCTACCGTTAATCGACGCTTGTTCCCGATCACCGGAAGCCTGCGGCAGACTTTTGTCCTGCGGTCGAACGCATCGATTCTCGCATTCAAATATCGACTATACTAAAGAAATTTGATTCGATAAGTAACACTAGCCAGTACTAGAAAAGACCCAACAAATCTAAATTAAATAATTCACCTACATCGTAAAAATTACATTGGGTGAATATGCTTAAATAGCGAAACAAGAACTACAGGTTCAGACCATTACAAACCGAGTGATATTAAAGAAATTTAGAAAGAAAATGAGTTTTAAAAGAAATGCGATAGATTTACATAAATTCTACCGCATTTCTTTTACATATATTTAAAATCTGATTCACAAACATAAGATACACTAAAAAAGTAACACGTCGTTCACACCTCAGACGTTCTTGCCTAACTGGTTGTAAATGGTTTGAACTGGTCTCCTACCGTTGTGCAGCGCTTGTTCCCGTTCACCGGAAGCTTTCGGCAGGCCTTTGTCGGACGAAGTTTGTCCTGCGTTGGGCGGTCGAACGCATCGATTCTCGCATAGCATTTTCAAATATCGACTATATTAGAAAACAGTTTTAACAGCAAACCGCTGAAATAATAAGTTCGCTATGCACTCTATTTACTCGCGTAGCCAATACGTGCCCTGTCTGTTTATCTGGAGTTGTTCCACGGTTTGAAATCCACGCGTAGCGTCAAGAATGTTATAAACCCGGCGTTTCCGTCTCGTTCGAATGGTTTTGGCAAGGGGTGGGTTACTAAAACGCCGGGAAGCGTAGTCGCCAAGCGGCGGCAAGTGCACGTCGTCGTAAGAAGCTGTTAATCTTCGGTAATAAACTGTATTTTCATTATAATACGGCATGAATATGCAACGGCGATAATGGCCTTAATATCCCGGCATGCATCTTCCTGTGCTTTACGAGCTGAGCCTCCTCCGCCGGAATTTGAGGCATACTCACAGTGGATTTTGCGACGACATTACTGCCAACGTTGCCACTGTACGCCCTCAAGGAGCTCGCCTCCTTAGCTCGATGGATTCAGCGGCTTCATGGTTCGCGTTTTGCGACTACGAACGAATCGTAACGTTTCCCGTGGTTATCCCGGGCCGCCCACGCTAACAATGTAACGAACCTGTTTATTCGGACCGCGGGTACGCAACTCTGCCGTAATTCCGAGACCTCCCAACGTCGTCAAACATCGATGAAACAGCGAGAACCGGGATACTTCGTCGCGGCAATGAAGGAATTGTTTTCACCGTTTATGCAAATCCCTTTGTCTCTAGGCGATGGGACTTCTTACGTTCTATACCAGCGACGCCACTTGTATTACTCGGAGGAGACGAAACCGTGAGAAAATTGGACGTGTATTTGATGGTTGACGGTTTCGATGTTGGTTTACACGTGGTAGACGCTGTAACATCGACGTAAAGGGCAATTGTGAAGTTACTGAATTATTGAGCGTTTTTTAGTTTGTTCGTGCTTAAGTGAAGAATAATGGTAGAATAGTAAGGGGGTGTAATGCTCTATGGTTACGTGAAATTACAGCGTTTTGCTGTTTAGTCGTATACCACTTTTATTCCTTGTTCCAACATCTAGACATCGTCGCGCAGGAGGGTAGGTAGGGCACTGTTTCTTAGCTAATGCGCGAAGATATGTGGCGTTTTTGTTACATTTCATTTTCCATCAATTTAAAAGGTTCTTTATTTTATTGCGTTTCGAAAATGCACCTCTCTCGTTGGTTTATTTTATATTTTAGTAATCTTTTTATCATTTTCATCCAGTTATCATTTTTGTTTTGTTTGTCACTTTGATGTTCTTTTTTCGCGTATTGTTCTGTTTCATTGGCTTAACATTATTATTTCATTCGCCACTTTAACACAGGTTCCATTTTTTATGTTACATTGATTTAGTAGTATCTTAATCCCTTAATTTTAATACTTTTAAAACATTGATAATCGACTATCTTGTGTACAACTAATAATTTTGCAATTTCTTCTCCTTTTTATGAACCTACTTTTGTTACCAGTTTATTTACAGATCATCTTTCGTCATTTTTAATAAACTCATCCCTGTTAATTATCCCAACCGCAAATGTTTTGTTTCATTGATTTAATACTATTATTTTATTTGCCACTTTAATACAGGTTTTATTTTTTATGTTACAATGATTTATTAGTATACTAACCCTTAATTTCAATACTTTTAATACATTGAACCTACGTTTGTTACCAATTTATTTACAGTTTCATCATTTTTATGAAACTTGCCCCTATCAATTATCCTATGATTACAATTCACCTTTTCTCCCTCCGAAAAATCACCAAAATATCTTCACTTAACCACAAATTTCTGTCCAGAACTGGAAACCCCCGTCACCGAATTGATTACCGCGACAGTGTCCAGCGCGCGAAATTTGAATAATTGTGACTCACCGAGTGTCACGGAAATTATCCGTTCCCCTTGATTCCCTACTTTTCCCAGACAATATACTCCCCCAGCGATCCCTGTAAACGAGAGTAAATTCGATCACCGATTTGTTCCCCCGCAACCTCCGTCGATTTCCTTTTTAACGAACATCGAACATCCACCGCGGCGAAGGTGTCTAAATTTTCTAGTTTCCCGAAGAAACAGCACTTCCAACGGCCAGAGACCATCGTTCGATCGGGAATTCGAGGCTGTAATGGGCGCGATACATTCCGTATCGCCGTTAATGCGGGGCAACTTAATGTAAGCAGCGAGCGAAGGAATAATAGTGGCCTAGCCTACGGACATTCATTTATCTTAGTTTATTGCCAACTGCGAGGAAACAAACACCGCTGGAATACGCAACGACGCGCCATTAACCTCCCGGTCGCTTTGCCCGGTCCGAGCTTAACGGTTTGTCCCGTACTTTTATTCAGACGGCTTTCTTTCTGCTTAATAATGACTCGATGATGTATCGTCATTTGTATCAACGTCGCTTTTCCCAACCGGCCCGCGACTCGCGCGCATTGTCGCAAGAATCGATCGTCGTAATGCAATACGCGGCCGACTCGGGGTTTCTTGTTATGCTGAAAAATTCAGGCTCTTTGTATACAAATTTCGTGGGATTATGTATACGAGCACTGGAATCTGCGCGCGTGGAACGAGTGGGGACGACCGTGCGTAGGCTTCGACTGATGGTTATTTCGTCGTTTTGGTTTTCGGAAGTCGGACTTTAATTAGACGAAGGTGGTTGTGACAGAGAATGTAGAAAGAAAGAAAATGATAGAATTGACGTAATGAAATCAAAGAAATTTAATAGTTCAGTGTCAAGAACCCAAAAGTGAGCCTAGAATTAACAAGCAATTAAAAATTGACTCAATTAGGTCCTTAAGTAGGTCGTTTTGGTTTTTGGAATTCAGATTTTAATTAGGTGAAAGTGGTTGTGACAGATAATATAGAAAGAAAGAAAATAATATAACTAATGTAATAAAATCAAAGAAATTTAACAGTTGAGTGTCAAGACCCCAAATTAACCCTCCCTGGAATTAACAAAAATTGAGAATACTAAAAGTTGACCTAAGTGGTTAATTAACCTCTCAAGGTAGATTAATTTTTAGAAAAGTGCAGAATTTAATTACCTACTCCACGAATTTCTTTCGATCACACAAAATTCCTAAAACAATTATCAATATACCAAACTTGCATATTGATACAGATATTTCGATCTGCCACCATAATTTCGAGAATTGTTCCTAACTAATTCACTTACGTGCAATCGACGATCGAAGTCCCATGATGGTAAAGCACTCACGCCAAGGTGAGTCGTCCAACACTGAAAATGAAAATTTGTACATTTTTCATTAAATTTTGACAAGAGTATTACTAATGGATTGACGAGACTCGCAAGACGAAATTCAGTACAGACACAACCTCGTTTTGATTGCAGGTGTTTGGGGCGCGGTGCTCGCGGTATTGTTAAAGTAATTGGGGCCGAATGAGGTCGTATGTGGACTCAGTTTCGTCAGGTAAACTTCGCCGACTCATTGGTAATGCTCGCATGGAGGCGATATGAAAAATATAAAAATTTTTATTTTCGTGTTAAGTTCGACTCATTGGTAATGCAATGGGAAACATAAAAATTTTTATTTTAATACAAATTTTTATTTTAATAAAAGAAAGATAGAGGATTCTGAGATTAAAATCAATTGATCAATCAATGGTTCAAGAGGTTAAAATCAAATTCTTCAGAAACTGGGGGAATTATTAAAAATTGAATAATATAATTAGATTGGGTCGTAGAACTTCTTTCTATACGTTTATTTAAATATAAAGAACAATAAAAATATTGGCGTCTTACTGACGAGTGCAGTACAGAGATAGGCAAAACCCTAAGATTCGAATAAATCTTAAAGTTTTCCAACATGTTTGTCTCGTTTCTTTCTCTGGAAAATGTTCAGAAGAGGAAACGAGACAAACATATCGGCAAACTTCAGATTTATTCGAAATCTAGGGTTTTGCTCATCACTGGTCCAATAGCAGGCCCAGGACGAAACGCTCCCTTACTTTTCTCCTCTTTCGCTCTCCCTCCACAAGAAACAATCTACCAATGAACCTACTAAATTGTACAACAGTCACAGGTTTCCGAAGACCAGTTAAAAAATAACTAACATCATCCCTTGAAGGAGCCAAAAAACGAACGATCTACAAAAAGGCAAAACAGTAGAGGATCCGAGGATCCAAGACGAAATTGTACCCCGACCGTACGGACTAATGCAGGTATAATTAGCGTTCCCGTCGTCGCGGCGTTGTTCTCCAGTCGAAACAAATTAGACCGTCGCGCGAACGGTATAAATTTAGGAAATGTTCCGTAGGAGAGGGTGATATACGAATGGAAAAAAAGAGAGACACACACGTGCAGAGAAAAAGAAGGGCGGAAAATCGCCGTGGGGATGGGGAAAAATGTTTCTGGCACGGGATATAATGGACGCATTGCACACGACTATAATGAGATTTTACAGTGCAATTCACATAAAGCATTGGAAACAACAAAAGCCTCGGACTGGGGGAAAGGGGTTGGGCGGACGGGCGGGGGTGTAGCGCGATAAAAATGCATGCGTCTAAACACATTATTCCTACCGTGGCCCCGCTTTCGCTCGAGCACCCCCCCCCCCCCCCCTACCACCGATCCATGAATGCAGACTGTTACCCTTTTTTCCGTCGACCTCGAGCCCGCCTCTCGGCTTTTTCAAATATGCCCTCCTGGCGCGGAATCGGAGCCACGGGACCCGGCTAGCGCGTCTCATTAACGGTGCGTCGGTTTCTTTGACCGACGCGAACAGTTTATTACCACTCCACTGTCCGAAAGGACAGGAGGACGCAATAGGGACGCTTTCGATTCGGGTTAAACGGTGATTATTTTCAAGGGGGAGGGGACAGGATCAAAGGAAGGAACGATCGATTGCAGTCGATGGGTAAATAGAAGTTTGAGGTTCGAAATAATTTTTTTTGGGAGTAAGTAATAATTTGAGCTTGGTTAGTTTAGAGTAGAATTAGTAAAGAATTAAAAATTGACCTAAGCAGGTTCTGAGGTAGGTGAATTTTTAAAGAAGTGCTAAGTATAATTATTCAACCCTGCTATCGATTCGGGTTAAACGGTGATTATTGTCAAGGGGGAGGGGGAAGGATCAAAGGAAACAGTGATCGATTGTAGTCGATGGGTAAATAGAAGTTTAAGGTTTGAAATAATTTTGTTTTTTTGGAGTAAGTAATAATTTGAGATTGGTTAGTTTAGGGTAGAATTAGTAAACAATGAAAAATTGATCTAAGCAGATCCTGGGGTAAAAAATCATTTACAAACAGTTATCGTGGTATTTATTTTTGTAATAACATCAAAATTCACGAATTTCATCTAAATTTCAGAATTAAATCTTCTCAATTTTCGAGTGTAAACCACTGTCGCCCATATATGGGTGACACGGCAATCAACGTGTTGCATCTCGGAGTCTCAGCAGAAACGCTGTAAATTTGCCCAGCAGCGAATGAGTTAATTACGCGAAAATAAACATTCACCGATATTATTCGATCAACTTCATTATTTTTAAAATTGTCGTATTGCGAACCTTCTTAAAATAGAATTACGCCGTCAGACGTTGATCAGTAGGAATGATTTTCCCTATCGACGGTCGAAACACGCTCGCTAGGCAAATGTGTAATTAGCTGAGCGTAGATAAAGGAGTCGGGGGCGCGCGCGTTCGATGGACTGGTTTCAATTTTTGGAAAATCACGATGCCCGGATGGATCCCTTGGACAAACAAGCGCCTAACTCTGTCTACCTGTTTTTTCACCGAACCATTTCCGGACCTTCGACTCTGAATACCCTTTGAACGCTGTCCAATAGGGAATGGGACGCGCTTGAAAGAGCGCACGTACGGCTGGAGAGAACGGGACGAAACGAGCAACAGAAAGGGAGGGAGCAGGGCAGACAGAAGGGTTCGCGAGGCGTGGAGAACGGGAGAGGGCGGGAGGGGTGTAGGAGGAGGAGGAGGATGGGATAGTGGGAGAGGGTGGTGAAAAGAGAGAGATAAAAAATATTGGAGGGTGCGTTTTGTCGCTCCGTCGATAAATTTTGAATGCACCCGCCGGGAGAATTAGTAGCCTGTTGGGTAATGATCAAAAAAATTATAAACAAAAGATTCCACGGATGGCGAGCCTTTTTCGTGGATCAGCGAGGCAAGCGGAGAACGCTTGCGAAAAGCTTTGACGGTGGTACGGTTCCCGCCCGACCCGGCTCTCATTGGTGGCCAAACCTACGGCACTATATTTAAAAATCGGCGCGCTCTCCCGGAAACTTTCTCCACAAAGAGAAGGGGCCAACCGTATACATCGAGTTTATTAAAATCGACTGCTCGCGAATATAAACCATCAACCGAAAACGTGGCCGAGGTTTCAGATGGAAATCACGCGGATTCGATTCCCCGCTCGAGAACTCGGCGTTTTCTCCTTCGTCCTATCTGCGTTCCCATTCGGAAATTTCAATCGGGACTGGACGCAACACTCTGCGCTCGTTCATTACACCGCGGAATTTCGAGGCGCCATCGGGGTATCTTTTTCGTCGAGTATTCGTGGGGATGGATAAAGGGTGAAATGATTCTTCTAGCGACAACAGTTGGCTGGAATAACTTGTTGATGCTTTTGGGGGTTTATTGGCACTAAAGAATTAGTGGAAGGAAGTTTTGTTAGGTGGTTAGGTTAGGTAAAAGTTGAGAAATTTATTATTCAATGGCCAAACAAATTTTGTCGTTTAATGCTGTGAATTTGTATTGTTCAGGAAACTTATTATTAATATAAAAAGTTATGACTATATGCTTTGACACTTAAATTTAAAATTCTTCAAGAAGTGAAGTTAATCCCAGGATTAGTGTAAGAACTGGAAATTGTAGCTGAGACGATTCTGAACAATAGTTTCCTTTGCGAAAATGTTGAATGATGCTTCGTTTTTGAATTATTAACAAAAAACCACGGACCAATCACAGTGTGCGCTCAGCCGCGAGAGGTTGGCTCGAACCGGGCGTTCGGTTCAGCCATTGGGCCAGCCATCGGGCCCGCCTCTCGCGGCTGAGCGCGCGCTACTCAGGCGCTGTGATTGGTCCGCAATTTCTCGTTAATAATTCAAAAAACGAAGTACCATGCAACATTTTTGCAAAGGAAATTGTTGTTCAGAATGGTCTCACTTTCCCCCCATTTGGCTTATACTAATTCTGGGACACCTTGTATATAGAGTAGCCATTTTTAACCCATTCATTGTCAACTGCGATGCGGCTCGTAGTTTAAATAGATTGCAATTATTCAAGGGATAAGATTATAGCCTTCTGACTCACGAAATATTTTGCAAAAGAAGATGGCAAATTTTCTTGGTAAAACAACAAATTTAATATGACTTTTTATTATAAGAAGAATAACCTAGACTACACATCTGTATTAAATTTTGGCGTCCAAGGCAAAACGCTTTAAATTTGCCTGCAAGGGAATGGGTTCAGGGTTAACTGAAGGGTTATCTGTTTCAGCAGGTACTGTGACACTCGTTGGGAAACAGAAACTCTTTGGGTAACTATAGCCATGAATTATAGCAGATCCATGATACCAATCAGACGACGAACAGATAAAATCTTACACTTCGAATGGAAGCAAACTCTCAAACTGTTAAATTAGAGCATAAAGGAAATTAAGATGAAATGAAACAAAAATTATAATCGTCGCAGACTCTGGTGCGTGTTAAAAGAACCTAATAAAATAAATAAAAAATAAGTAGTGAACCTACATAAGGATACATACATAAGAACCAAAAGGTAAGATGAGATAATTATAATTAAATAAACTAATTATGTAAAAGCATTTATCGATAATAAATCATTATGACCGAGACATATTATAGTGAAAGTCACCTACTTTTTACTTACGCGACATATGGCGAGGATCGGTTCTTTGCTGTCAGCGTTTTTAAGTAGTGTCGAGAAAAACGGTTAAAGTTAGACACCACGACACCGCGCGAGCAACCGTGTATAATTTAATAAAGTTCGCTACTGATATTCAGTGATTAGTTTAATCTCATCACGTACCTCGCTAAATACGAATAAGAATACCAAAGAATAAACTCAGCCACCTTTGTGCCAAACCGTGTTAATCTATTGTTTGGAGCTGGTAGCTTGCGATTCGATATAACCATAAACGAAAATCAAATTAATTTAATGAAATTCTTATAATAATATTACAAAACGTTTTTAATATCAGGATAATTTTTAATTTCAGGATAAATGGATGGAAACGAATGCTGTATCAATTAGAGTATAATAAAACTTCGAGTATTTTCGAAGACACTCTGTAAGAGGCGCGTGACTATCCCCACCATTTTTTTCAGATTAATTGCTTGGAAGAATCCTTGGGGGTAGGGTACCATCCCTCAATTGTAAGACGAAACGCAGGAGTTTATTATACTAAAGGAATTGAAGAGAGTTTATACGTAATAAAAATACCAAGCTTTCGATTTTATTCTCGAGAAGGCTTGTTAATTAAATGGTTGTTCAATTTCACTCGCCCTGTAAGTGGCATGGCTGTGCTTGCATTTTACTCTAGCATTGGATTATTATTTTTCAAAACATCCTAGACTAATTAAAATCTCAGTACATTAAAATACAGCTCCAACAAAATTTAATTTTTGTATAAAGATGTACCAAACAATATAAAATACTTCTGCAATTACTAATACTTTTAACTCTTTGCACTTTGTTACAAAGCCATTTTGTTACAGAATATGCTAAAAAGAATCATGCATTAAATAATGTAGCATAAAAAGCATGTAATTTATTGCAATGCTACTTTTATTTATTTGTTCGTGCTACTTGAATGGAAATCTGCAAGGAAGTGTACGCTTTTGAAAATCTTAGAAACACATTATTAATGTTTATTTATTAAATCATACAATATATAAAACACCGATAACATAAGTGAAAATAAATGATATCACGAAAGGACCGAAGAACTTTCTTAGAAATGTAAAATAAAACTAAGATGAACATGAAATTTCGGAACTACAAAATAAAACGCATCAGGCGTTCCTATAAACGCCCTCTAAAGAATAGTGGCGCGAAACTTTAAATTTACCTTATTTCTCTACCAGAGAATGTACTCTAGAGACTTTATCTTATCTATCAAAATCCTCAGGACTCCAAAGGGTTAAAATCCAACTCATCCACCAAAAGTTCCCAGAAACAAAAATTTTCTGCCCCCTCCCCTCGTCGAAAATTTTCGATGGCGTTTTCGCAGTGAATAATTATTCACCGTGGAAAAAGATCTCCCGTCGTCCCAAAGAAAGATAAATTCCTGTGACACGTCGATTCGAGCGGCCAGAATCGTTGCCAAACATCGACGCAGTTTTTCTCCGGGGCTGGCGACCCAGAATAAAAAAAAAAAAAAATCCATCGACAGCCGAATTCCCCCAGCGAATCTGTCACACTCCCTTTAGCCGTCGTTGTAGAACGAAGCTGACGCTCGCGTTCGCGCGCACACGATCGTCCCCTTTTCGCTTCTGCCGGGGAACACGAGCCAACAACGCTCGCCGGAACTCGCGTAAGCACACGCGCAACTCTCGCACACAAGCCAACTCGAACGTGCGGCAACCCCGGGTGCACACCAACGCGTCGCGATTCGGCTACTAACAAACCCAATAAAAATAATGCACTTTCGCGCATTTGCAAATGAACGTTGTCATTTTATTTCGACGGGAACGAGTCACGTGGTGCGCCTGGGCTGACAACGGCTCCCGCCGCTGATAATAATTATGGATATTGAGAATGGTTATCGCTGACGTCCCGCGTATTAATGCCCCGGCCGACTCGCACCCCGATAAACAAATTTGCCGTGGTCGCGTCTATGAACGAACGGCGTCTAATTTTTGCTGGTTACCCCCTCTCCGCCAGAAATTCGTCACTTCGAGCCGTGAATTGTCGAAGATTGGTTTGTTAGGCATTAGGGGATAGGGATACTTGAAGATGGAATTTCAGGAGTGGATTTGAGAAATTGAATCAGCTTCTACGATGCTGGTTAGAATAGAAATTAAAAATAGAATAAAAGAAGTTAAAAATAGAATTTTAGATCTAGGTTAGGTCTGAGTTAGGTCTGGTTTTTTATTGAATTCGAAACATTGAATCGTCTTTTATGCAGAGTTTTAAAAAATGCAATATTCTTTACCAAACAAACTAATAACTGGTGGCAATTCCATTACACATTACAAAAGTAATGACTGGTTCATTACAAATTGAAGAAGTAATAGATAATCGGTGTGTGAATACAAATTCACCCATAGAACTTCTATGGTGTTGATGTATATACATCTTCGAATCGGGAGACCGGGATTAGAAGCTCGCTTACCGAACTTCAAACCGGTGCAGCTCGTGCATCTTCGTGGCGGACGCTAACGCGATCTATATAGGCTACATAAGCCAGTGTTTTATTAATTATCACGTGAAATTGAGTCGCCTCTAATTATACTCGCGTTATTTTTGTAGGTTTTTTTTTACCACAGTTCAGTGGAAAATAATGACAGTATTATTTGCGCACCTGGAAAGAGGAATATCTGTATTGACTATTTTTATTTTACTTCATAATAAAGCCAATTCATGTGTCACATTAATATTTATTCTGCAGGGATTGCCCCAGCATATTCATTTTTTTTTTTTCACGTGGATATCAACCAATTATAATTTGTTCTCGTACCATGTGAATTACCTGCGCGAGTTTAATAACAAAAATACGTCCTTGGGCAATTACCACGGGGAATAATTCTAAACGATAAAATCTTTCGGAAATGCGAAATAAATGTATGAAATACGTACCTCTTTACTTAAAATTAATTACGGTCCCGTCTTGGGGAGATATTGGAACGAAACCTTATTTTTCAAATTGGAATAATTTCGAAAAAGATGCACGCCTATATATTACCACCAAAAATTTCATTTTCGGAGACGTTACTCTCCATATAGTTCTTACATTTAAATATAATCTGACGTCGATCGATTCTTGTAGACATCGGATCATCTCGTTAGCTAAATCTTGTCGCACCTGACGTCTCACCTAACCGAGCGAACAGGTGACAAATGATCGCAGTAACACCGGCTATCCCGCGCGATAGAATCTCTCTAGCAGTCACTCGCGGCTCGCTGCTGCCAACATTTACTTTTTCCAGCGGGGGCACGGCGTGGGCGAATCAGTGGCAAACGTACCGCGTGTAATTACTGTTCATCGAGCGGTGCAAGCAACGTTTATGTGCTAGCCGTGTAACGTCCAGTTATACACGGTCCTCGATAGTCGTCATTTACAGTAATGTCGCGCCGGACACGTATGTGAGGGTATTTATGAATCGGCACTGCATTAGGGATATTGCTTAACAATAGCAACGGCGTTGAAAGACTGGCACGAACAGCTGTTATTTTCGAAAACGTTACCGTTCAAGGGTAATTGCGACTTCATAGAAATAACGACCTCGATTAGGAAAACACAGAATTTTATTTAAATAAGGGAGATTTATTAACGTGTTATATAATTAATATGTTGTGATTGTATTACTCTTTACAAAATTACCCTGAAGAACAATTTGAAAAGCATTAGATAACCAGAATTTTATTTAAATAATGGAGATTTAATCGAGTCGCTTACTTTATTTATTTGACCCATTCACAGCTCTTTAAGCAATTTTAGAGCACGTTTCCTTGGGCGCCAAGATTGAATGCAGATGTGTAATCTAAGTTATTATGCTTATAATAAAAAGTGACATCAAATATCATTTATTCTTTCTAATTTTCATTTATTCTTCCTAAGTTAAACTGCAATAAAAATATTCGCTGACCAATTGCAATCAATCTAAACTCGTAGAACAAACCACAGGATATCTCATAATTAGCAGTGAATGCGTCAAGCGACAGATAGACTTCACGAAACACCCCTTTCTATTTTAAAAACGTTTAAATCCTATTTATTTAAAACGAACATTGCACCAAAAAATGTAAAACGTGTTCCTTTCGTTACCTGTTCCACTTCAAACTACAATTTAATATATCCGCGATTTTCCTCCGTTACTTTTCCATTTGCAATGTTCAAAAATTCATCGAATCCCATTAATTTCTTTCCAGGTACCCCGTTAAGTGACTAAGCGGCGCAAGGTGGCACAGAACTTGCGTTTATATTCTGTAATTAATTAACGTGGCTCACAGTCGGCTCGCGCTACAAACAAACAAAATACAAACTTCTGTATGGACATCGTTTTAATTAAATTCGCCGCGGCGTTACTATGAAAAAAAAATTAAAAGGGGGTCCCGGCCCGTAATTTCTGACACGTTCTTTGCGACTCCTTCCGGGAACGCGTTCCAATAGACCTCTGGGGCGACACTCGAATTCGTGGTTCGCAAAAGGCAAACGACGAAAAGCGACCGCCGTGCGCGCGCGTGGGAAGAAAAGAAATTTTTGATAACAATAATGGCAAAGCGCCGAGGGAGAAAGAAAAACGTGCGCGCCCGTTTTCTCGACTCGTTACGCCGACGCTTTACGACCTTCTCATTACTGTTTGGCGGCAAAGTAATTCCAGGTAGAATTAATACTATTAAAACTATTGCGCGCTGACACTTTCCGCGACTCCAATGTTTCCTTTACCGTTTGATTTCTAGGCGACTCATTATGGTTTCTTCAATGACTCGAGTATAAAAAGAGCTGTTCAAACGGGACCCTTTGAGGTTTCTCCATATATTAAACAAAATGTAGATTGTTTATTTGACTTAAAAAATGAAATTCCAGAACTTTAGTAAAAAACTAGGTTCTACAATAATATTGATAATAGCAACTGTTTTGAACGATTGATAAAACTTAATGTCCATTTACACTTTGAATATAAAATTAAAAGACAATTGATCAAAATTTAGTTTAACTGAATAAGCATATATTGGCTCAAGACGTGAAACAATCTCATTAACTCTACTTAAATATAAAATAAGTAGTATTCTAGCAACTAGCAACTACGATTAGATAAATTGTAAAGTAGTATTATAGAACTTCGAAGTATACAACATTTCTTGTTGTTTTTTGAGACGATTCACCGGACGAAACGAACTTTTGTATATATCGTGCAAACTTTGCGAGTTCTCTTTCGGGTAGGCACGAACGCGTGTAACCACCTAGCGGTTGGGAGCGTTAATTAGGGAGTAGCTATAAACTCAGAGCGCTCAGTGCTCAACATATTCTTACGTAATTTTATGAGAATGTAATATCATTTTTTTAAAAATAAAATAGCCTATGTTACTTCAGAGGAAGGAAGGAAGCTACTGTTAAAATTTGGTACCAATCGGTTTAATAGTTTTTGAAATTTTTGTGTCCATACAAACAAACGCTGTCTCTTTATATATCTATGTCTATTGTTCTAAGTTTGTCTAACTAAAATTTGATGTTTTGATAGACCTTACACGTACAGTCAGTCCTATAAGTACTCGACCTTCTGTGTTTATTGAAGAAATCTGTGTAAATTAAATGACAGGTTAAATGTTTTCAAATAAATGTTCCATTATAAATATATAAACGTGGAAAGTTTATTCGTGTATATAATGAAAAGTTCGTTTGGAAACTTCACACTTAGACTAATTTCTTCGATGGTCATAAAGAGTGCAAATACTCATGAGACTGATTGTATATATATATATTTATAAAAAACAATTTATTTCGTACCATCGAATCAGTATCATAATTTAGACAAATTTCTCAAATAAACATAGAGGCTTCGAATATTTATTTGACCGTCTCTGTTTAATTCAACCACAACTACCAACGTCGTTAAATAAAAATATTAACACCTTCACGAAACAAGCCTTTTCTTCGGCCCAAAAAAAAAAAAACGTTCGCAGACCAGTCTTCCGCTTCCAGTCGTCCCGCCGGAATTCGTCATTGCCCCTCCCTCATTTTTATTATCAGAAGGGGGGTTGGAGAACCCATAAAGCATACGTCGAGTGGCAGTCGACGAAACCGGGGCACTTTTTTTTCCCGTCCCGTGCATCTAATTAACGTCGATCGCGCGACGTGTAAAAACAGTAAAAAAGCCGTCGTTTCGCCTTAATATCGCGAAAACGATCACGCGGTACAATGACATTTGAGACTGTAACCAGCTCATAATGGCGGCTCGCCCGTTGGCCGCGATAATAACATTAAGCTTTATTTAGGTGAAATTCAACTTTAAAACGTGACTCGCAGTAATTATGCGAGAGTGAAACAATGCCTGGGTGGCCTGGCCTCGCATGATATACGTCTGCGGGTTTTTGCAAGACAAAGGCGTTTTATATCGCGCATTCGCCGCCACAACTTGCGCCGCGGTTTTGTGCCCCCCTCCGACCCCCTCCTCTTCTTCCCCGCCCCCAAACCAGGAAGTTCATGCACTCTTCACGCGCGAGAACCTCCCTCCCTACCTCGGTGCCGTGTACGTTTGAAAATAACCTTACGACGGAGGCTCGAGCGTCCCTGTTTTCTCGATTCAGGTGCAACGCGTTGTTACACGTAGGTATTTTTTTCCAATTTCCCTGCTTTACGTTTCTGGTCAACGGGATATTATTTCCTCGCGCAATTGTACCTCAAACGTTCTCTAGCTTGTACCACGGCGAGGAATAATTCATGCGGGGAACACCCACGGAACGTTGGCTCGCGCTAGGGGTGCAATCTTTCGCGGAATGTTTAAAGGCTACCTTGAGTCGGTAATAATAGAATCGGTTCTTTGCGAGAGGAAAGGTTTAACGTTTTTCTTGCGGAATGAGTTTCATTGTTGCAATAAGGGTGAAAGGGTGGTTTTTGACAGGCGAGGGCTGGTGAGACGAAGACACGTGAGTTCTTGTGGTAAGTATTTAGGGGGTGTGAGTTTCGTCGTTAGTTTTTAAGTTTTAGGGGTAGGTATTAATTTTTGCAAAGAGTAAATGTTTTATCATGAAGGTTTGATGTGAATCTTTGATACTACCTTTGAAAACTCCATGTTCCACTATTCTACCTATACTAATTAAAATAAAATTGAATCTTCATTAGAATAATTACAAAACGTGACTGGTTCCTATCTCCTGCCTAATGGTATGTGAGTTTCAACATTGTTTTTTCATTTTTAGTAGTAGATATTAATTTTTGCAAAGATTAAATGTTTCACCATGAAGGAGTATCATGAATCTTTTACACTAAAAGTATCAAGTTCCACGCGTACCTATTCTATCTATTCTAATTAAAATAAAATTGAATCTCTATTAGAATAATTACAACACGTGACTGGTTCCCATCTCTTGCATATTTAGGGGTGTGTGAGTTTTGATGTTATTTTTTAATTTTTAGGGGTAACCATTCATTTTTGCAAAGAGCAAATTAGTTTTATCATGAAGAATTATTATGAGTCTTCGACACTAAAACTACTAGATTTAACGCATACCTAATCTACCTATTCTAATTAAAATAAAATTGATTCTCTATTAAAACAATTATCCACAAATATTGTGATTAAGTAATTATTAATAATTTAATGACTTCAGAAAGAAGTAGACTAAATTTATTAAAGTGAGTTTTATTTTTAAGGGGTGCGAAGTTGAGGTTACACACCCTTCTTCATCATCCCCATTACAGATGCCAGTAGTCTCCCACTGGTCCTCCAGCTTGGGTACCTCGGAATCGCTAAACCCGTACTGTAGCTACGATCAACCATAGCTACAGCCTCTGAGGGATTCAATTGAGCAGTAGTTTTACTATCAAAGGCATAGTACCAATCAAAAATACACCAAACTTCATCAACAAAAAAGGAAACTCTTAATCCCCACGAAGAACTACGTATACCGACACTAAAAATAAATTAACAATCATTTTACTACCCCTCGAGAGAGTGTCCTAACCGAGATAGTCCAAATTTGACTCAAAGAGCGACAGAGACCATATACCCCCGGAAGCTCGCTTCAAACATGTGCAGCAGCACAGTGGCTGTTGTGCCATACGACACCGACGCCAAGGGGAGGTTGGTATCGAGAAATTAATTACTAAAATTGCGCAGAAAAAAAGGCGGTCCCGTCGATAACTGATACAACTTCATTAAATTTACGATCGATGAGAAGTCCTGGGGACGCGGGCAAAAAGTCAAGCTATTATCCCGCCGAAAACGGCGTATTGATAAAACCCGCGTCACGATCACGGCTCACTGGACAAACACAATGATACGACGAGCGAATTTTTTTCACCGTCCCCGCACCCCTCTCCTTCACCCTCTACCCCCTCCGTTCGACTCCCCCGCGTTTCCCCGCGAGGTACCCGATGTAAAAGCCAGCGTAATAAGCGGCGGGCGTCCAAAGGGCCGAATGGTGGATTAACCGACGGTCGTCGTTGATGGAACAACGTAATGCATTCGTGATCTTTAATTAATCAATTAATAAGCGTATTATTGTTTTGTTTAATTAAAAATAATGAATCTCTCTGTAGCACAGTGGCCGGATTCGGATGCGACGTCATCCACGTACGTATTAATTGCGTTTGAAAGCTGACACAGAGTATAGCGTTCGGGGGCTTTTTGTCGGTATGCGACTGTCATTTTGTTCCCTTTTTTTTTTAAACTGGATTCGAATGGAATCTTCCCTGTGCCTCTTCGACCGGTGTTATAATAACTAATCGCGATAATGGACGGGTTTGTTAATGAGTTTTACGTTCCAGATTTAATTAGAATCGAAGACGTTAGTCGGTGTTACACCTGAGTTAAAGGCAAATCGTGGATGACTTTCGAGATAACTTCAAACTTCAAATTCGAAAATGCTGGGGAGTGCTTTGAGAAAATCAGTCGTTTATCAATTAAGAGAATTTATTGCACAGTATTCTCCTCGATTTGTTTCTATATATTTATCTGCTACATTTAATAATTATTACGTGCATCAAATACGTCACTGCTCCCTGAGTCAATTTTGTATTTCATTTCTATTTTCTATCTTACTTAACCTCTTCAGGGACGATTTTTCTTCCCAAGAATACTATCAGTGCAGCCAAACCATAAATTTTCACTCCTCTTTTTATCATTAACTAATTACAATGATAAAAACCTAAACGTCCACATATGTGGCCAAGGGCGTGATAAACGTATTCCATGTATAACTAAAAAAGAAAATAGACCCTCTCCTATGGAATTTCCACATTTTTAACAGCTACTTTCGAGTACTAATCTGCATTGAATGCATCCCGTTTTTCGGAGCCAATTATTCCTTTCATTTGCACTCGAGTTGAACCACAATGACAATGGCAGCATCTATGAAATGGATATTCGAATCGCTTCGAATGCATATGAGCCGCCATAGCTCGACGCATGGAGCAGGTTTTCTGTACCAGCGATGGCACCTTTCAGCGAAAAAACAAAAGCCACCAGCGGCGGTCCGTCAGACCACCGATTCCCGCGGAAATCCGTTAATTGAATCCATCTTGTTACAAGTTTCTCATAATACAATCCCGCTAATCACAACAATATTTTCGCGGCGCGTCCCGTCGACCTCGAGGCGCAATTAAAAATTCGTACGACTGCTTGATTCGCCGGAGTTTCGCGCCTGGTTAAGGGGATGTACCATTCCGAGCATTTAAAAAATCTAGCCTTTTCAAAAACTAATCAATCAAATATTCCCGTCGAGAACAAAGGTTGGTATTTTATGAGTATAAATTGCAATGCATTGGATCATAGGGACTTATCATGAAATTTAACACGTGGAAAACATGTATCTGTATGTATTTGACTTTGTTTGATGGGATCTTGTTAAATGTTATATTATTATTTTGTAATTTATGTGTTTAGTTCTAACATTTTCGTTACATTATTCTATGATGCCTAACATTTACATGTATAGACCGCAAGTTAACTACCAACATGCCTGTGCTACACCAAAATCATTGTTTAAGGGTATCTAACATTGACAAGAACTATTTTTCAGATAGTAGAAATTCCGTCCTTGAATTTGAATTTTGTTAGAATCGAATCGGACGATTCCACGCTGAGTTACAACGCTACGTTTAATAGAGAATTATGAATGTATGATTGATTCTGTAATCTACATAATTTCCTAGAAATGCGTACGCACTAGTAGTAAAGTAGTAAAAAAGGTAAACACGTAGTATTTCCTGGAAAAAGATGGCAACAAACACCTGTGCATATATTGTTTTGAATATTTAATGAGATACATTCGAACGATTTTTATGAAACTCGGTATACAGGGGTTTTTGGGATCGCTGATTTTAAATCTAAACTCAAAATTTAGAAATCCAAAATAGCGGATTCAGTAGAATGGAACAAAATGTGAAAAGTGACTCGGTTTAAAAGAAACTTGGCATACAGGGATTTTTGGGGTCGCTGATTTTAAATCTAAACTCAAAATTTAGAAATTCAAAATGGCGGAATGAATATCGTGAGACAAAATACGAAAAGTGACTCGGTTTAAAAGAAACTTGGCATACAGGGATTTTTGGGGTCGCTGATTTTAAATCTGAACTCAAAATTTAGAAATTCAAAATGGCGGAATGAATATCGCGAGACAAAATACGAAAAGTGACTCGATTTAGATGAATCTTGGTATAAAGAAGTTCTTGGAGCCGTTGATTACGAATCTGAGCTCAAAATTTTGAAATTAAAAATGGCAGATTCAGTAGAACGGAACAAACTACAGAAACTGACTCGATTTGGTTGAAATTTGGCATATAGGGATTTTTAGGGTCGCTGATTACGAATCTAACCTAAAAATGTTGAATCAGAATCGCGGGACAAAATACGAAAAGTGACTGAATTCGCGTGAAACTTGGTATAAACAGATTTTTGAAGGTGCTGACTCTATGTCTGAACTCGAAATTTGGAAATTCCAAATAGCGTCTGCTATATTAGCAGAGCAAACTGCAACGAATGACTCTACTTGAACGAAAGTTGGTGTTCAGGACTTTCCAAGGTCTCCGATCCTAAATATGAACTGAATCAATGGTTACCTCTGGTTACTTCTTGTATTTTTCATTTTTACTATATACATTTGAAATTTGAAAAAATGACAAAAAATCATCGAAATACGTCCGAAATAAAATTAAATTCTCCACACAGCCTGCTTATGGAACGACCTAAAATAATTTTCCCACAAATATTATCAATCGTAATTCAACACCAAATTATACTAAACTCCAAGTCTCGGTGTCCCAAGACATTTTCGACAAATCCTCCAACGTTTCACAGATTATCTCGTCCAAACAACGAAGGGGCCAGCGTGTACGGTCTAAAAAAAGCGCAAATCAGCGCCGGCGCTTCTCTGGTATGCAAATCGCTTCGGCGGCGTAACGCGGCGACGATTACGCTCGGTTTTGGCGCGCGAGCCACGCGTGCGGCAAACCGACGTCGCCGGGGAAAAAAAAAGGAGCGAAAAGGAAACAAAAAAGGTGGTTTGCCTGGGCGGCGTTGGCCACCATCATCGAGATGGAGGGAGGGGGAGGTTGGTTCGAGGGCGGCGGGACGGAAAAAGTCGCGAATGTTGTAAAAATACGGGACCGCCAATCGGGCGCATTGTGTCCAGCCGGTGAACAATACCGACGGCGTTCGGGTGACTGGCGCATTTTCCTGCGAATTGGCTGGTATTGTTGGATTTTTCAAATTGTATTTTTAGCTTACGCAGCGACAAAAATTGCCTGTCGTCGCTGAGTCCTTTTCGGACCAACGCCACCCCTTCTCCGCGTTTTCTCTTCGACCCTCCCTCCCCTCCTGGACGCGGGAGGCTCGCGCTCGTGAAAACAGAACGGGATGGGCACGTGTGTATCGTATTAAAAGAAAATATTGCAGTGTAATTAGTGGGAAGGTGGAGACAGGAAAGTTGATACATTAAGAAGAAAATGAAATATTTAATGCACTGTTGAGGATGGAAAAGAAAGCGACACACACACACACACACACATAGGTTTAGGTTACATAAACCTAAGTGAAGAACACAAGTTTATTTATACATAAACTATATAAATGAAAAGAAATCAAGATGATAAAGAGAGAGTCTTTTGGCTATTGAACGCAAGGCGTCTACGGTACAACCGGAAGTGAACTATGCTTCGCAGTAGGCGAAAATATAGAAAATATAGATACTTCACAGATTTCCACGATTAATCTAACATTAATCATTCAAACAAGATGCATTCTTTTGAGAGGTCAATGATACAGAATCTCTGTGTTGCTTGAACAACCAAAGAATTTAAATTCCTCGAATCCTTTTAATCATTCGCTCTCATTGAAATAAAGCATACCCATCAAAGATAAATCAAAGAGTCAACGACATTCGCGGTTCTCGAGTAATCATTGTCATGCGCAAAACGTCGAATATCCTCAAAGAATAAAGGCTACGCAAAGGGGTCGCGAAAGGAAAAGGATAGCTGCACCCCCGCATGAGCCAAGCGCACGAGGGTAGGACTCGAGCCTTTGCATCCGTTTATCTCACTCGATGACTATAGCGAGCGTATACCCTCTTGGATCCATGAATTATATAGTGACAAAAATCTTGCATGCTTAACACTTTATTTACCGGGAACCTGTTTATATGCTTTTTAATTCCAGTATTTAGCTCTTTGAATTTATTTACTGTGTTGATGGTTGTCTACTTACAATGTTCAGTTTTTGGAAACAGACTTGGCTTTCGATGTACCTAGTAATAGTAGTTCTACTACTGTAGAAAATTCTTCTTTGAATTAAAGACTTTTTCTAAATAGCTCGGTAGATGAAGTGTTAAGTCTCTTCTGTGGATTTTGTAGAAGTTACCTAGTAGACTTTTTAACCACACATAAATTGGAAACTTCTATTCAAAAGTTAGCTTCTTTGGTCTATCATAAAAGAATAACAAATTAAAAAACACTACAAATTAAAAAACTACTGAGGTTTGATTTGGTTCAACTACAGAATCTGTACCAAGCGTTCAAATGATTGTCGAGGTAAAGGTGACCTTATTCTCAAATCTAGATAGCTTAGAATTCATGGCAATAGAATGCTAAGAAACATCTCGAAAAACAGACCTCGAGAGCAAAGGATTTTCAATTTTTCACGTACTTTGCCTTCGATCACTGCCTATAAAACAACACCTACCTATGCTTCGACTATCGATACCTCGATTCCCTTCACCTCCTTAAACTCAGAGAGCAGAGGAAAGGTGAAGATTTCCTGTTCGCTCCCTGTGGTCAGAAAAACATCCGACGAGAATCCCGAGCACTCGTCCGTTCGAATGACAATCAAACGCTACAACAGTCACCCTCCACCCCCTTCATCCCTCCCCCTCCCCGGCAGCAGGTTCCCCGATACAAGGAGTCGCGGTACAGCCGCTTGTCTGCACCGGGCATTCCTAGAACAGTAATCTTATTAAATTTACATATTAATCAACGGATTTTAATTATCCCCAACCCCACGCTGGGACAGAGAGAGGGGGGGAGGAGAGGCTTTCCGAAAGGAAAGGGTAGGCCGTGAGGAGAGAGCGGAAGAAGGAGAGCGACGGAAGTGAGACGAACGCAGACAGGGAACGCGAAGGAGGAACGATAAGGGGTCGAACGACGAGCAAGGGGTGAGACAGAGCGCGGGAAACTGTCAGAGAAAGGTAGGTGGAGGGGGAGAGAGAGAGAGAGAGAGAGAGAGAGAGGGCGAGATTACGGGAAGCGAGTTAGGCCGAAACGAAAAGAGACGGTTGTAGAAGGAGAGGTGAAAAGGCGGCGGGGGAGGGAAGAGGAAGAGAGACAGCTCCACCCTTGTGCGGCGGTAGCGGTAGCGGTGGCGGAGACCGAGCCAGCTCTCGTAATTTACATTAATCCAATAATTGCATGGAGGTTTCCTAATTAGAAATTCAAATGAGGTGGTGGCAGGCAGGCAGGCACAGCCAGGCAGGGCTACCAACTCAGCAGCGGGAGAACACCATCGCCCGCCCGAGCAAAGTCCGTGCGCATCGGGGGCGATCGTACGTCGACTGGCCCCGGCCTAACACGAGTTCGAGCGATGCCGGGATGGGCGTTAAAAGCCAATCCGGAATTCTCGAAATTCGGATCCGATGGTTCCTGTTACGTGTACCGACCCTAATGCTCCTAGATACCACCCCCGGGCGCACGTGAGACTCTTTAGTTCCGTTCCCAGGCAGCGCAAAAATTTGATTCTTGATTGTCTTCTTTGGGGAGAGGGAGAGAGAGGGAGGGAGAGGGGAGTGTGAATGAGTCTCGAGATGGGATGACGGAAAGAAAAAGTGGGAGATTCTTGAAAGGAAGATGATAAGAGGATATGTTGATTAGTAAAATGATGACGTGGAGAGTGGTTGTCTAAATGTTGGGTTCTGAGCTGTCTTCTTGGGGGATGAATGAACAAAGATAGGAACAAAGAAAGAGATAATGAATGAATATTTGTGGAAGATGGCTCGACTATATTGGTTATTAAAATTGATTTTGATATGTGGAGTGGTTGCCTAAACATTGCATTCTAATCCCTTTTTTTGAGGGTTGAATGAGTCCCTAAGAGTTAAATAATAATAAAAAAAATAATGAATGAATATTTGTGGAAGATGGCTCAACTATATTGGCTATTAAAATTGATATTGACAGCTATGAGAAGAGGTTGCCTAAACAGTGATTTCTAATCTCTCTTCTTAAGGGATGAATGAACAAAGATAGGAACAAAGAAAGAATGAGTGAATGAATGAATCGAAGGAAGGTCTCATTCAAGAAAGAAGACTTGGAAACAAGATTTTGTCGGTTATTGAAATCACTTTTGATAGTTTAGAGGTTAAACTATCACCTAAATCTTGATCGCTTTTGGTGAAAAGGTTCCAGTGATTTAAAGTGAAAGAAGGTCATAACGTTCGATATAAAACAAGAGCAATCAGTTATTCCAGTCTCCTCATAGACTGAGATTCGATTAATCCATGGCCAAGGGGACGGGTCACCTCGGAATACTCATCGGCTCGCTACGAAAACTCATAAAGGAGAAACTGTCTCCAAAATAAAAAAATTACTAGGTATAGAAATTAATTCTATGCCTTTACATTTACTTCTTTATAACTCTATTATAAATAGGAATATTTAATACCCAACGGAATAATGAAACACGATTTGGTTTCGATATTTTCTTTTTACAACTGTATATGTCCTTTTTTTGAATATGCCTGAGAGGAAAGAATAAAACTTGTACGGTTTCTCTGCATAAAACAATGTTAAAATTTTAAAGAATTATTTCAGAATAATTTTCTGCTCTTATTATACATTTTTCATATATTCTTTACACATTAAAACCTAAAGACACATACGTAAAGTGAAAAACGACATCCAATTCTATAAAACAACTATATGTGCTCTTCTCGAATATGCACCTTAGAGAAAAGAATAAAACTTGTATAATTCCCCTTTATAAAACAATGTTAAAATTTTAGAGAATCATTTCAGAATCATTTTCTGCTCCCATCATACATTTTTCATACATTCGTTCCACATTAAAACCAAAAGAAAAGGACATCCATTTCTACTAAAATAATTCAAATGTACCAATAAATAAAACTGTACCAATAAAAATGAACAAAGTGCCCCATTAAAAGATCGCAGATAACGCTTAAGAAGTAATAAATATCCATTACAATTTTCCCTCGTACTTTCGACTGTTGCATGTTGCGCTATCGGTTTCTCATCGGGAATTTACTTTCACGAGCGAAAGGCTGGAAACTGTGCCATCGCGGCGAAAGATAAGCGCCGGCTCGCGCAAATGATATGCACGCTTCGCGCTCGCGGGTTGACACCTTCGCTAATCGGCCACGTCGGGACTATCAGGGACGGTTCGACCGTGCGCTATGATATACCCTGGCCGATGCTGGAGGGACGAACCTGTGACGATATTAGGGACGTGTTAGGTTTGCCCAGGGATCCCTCAGGGGACAACAAAAGGACCACACGCAACGGGACGTACCAATGGACAACGTTATATTGCCCCGAAATTGGCGTCGGGTAAAGCCACCCCTGAATCTTTCAACATTTTTTCCTAAAAACGCAGTACTCTTCGTTCTAACCCTGCCAGTTGACTTCATTTTATTTTTTGAGTTTATTCATTACTCGCGAAATATTATTTGAGTTTTCCAATAGGTAATTGTTGAACTATTAGGTGACTTCTAGGATTTCTTATTGAAATATTTTGCTCCGAAAAACGAAATTCGAAAATTGAAATTCCTGAAGATTGTTTTTTAGTCACACACAGTCACATGAAAATTGTTTTAATTACTGACGATTGTTTTTTGGTTATCCATTTTTATTAATTTTATATACCGTTGGATGAAAGTTACATTTGTATTTGTGCATTCTACGATATTTATTTAAATTTATAAGAAATTTTAAAAACCAATCTTCTACATTGCTTTTCAATCAATTTGCAGTCAGTTCCGTCAATATTCGTACCCTCTATTCAAGAAATTTGTTTAAATGAAATGGTAGACGTATATATAAATGTGTACATGTATAAGCTTATTCATAAAGTAGAGCCAACAAAAAGTAATACAAATTTTATCAATATTTATTTACTAAAGAATTCTTAAACACTAATCAACAAAATAATTTCCACCATTTTCTAATACTTTTCCCCAGTGTAATTCTATTATAGGCAGTCGTTCGATTCCCTTTTTAACAAAAGTCCTCCAATTTTTCATCTCAAAACATTTCCAAAGAAAAATGAATTTGGTAATAATAAAACTATATTTTAATTTAGTCAAACTTTTTCGATAGACATAGAGAGCATTTATGAGATCGACTGTATATTTTTGGAGCAATACATGTTCGAATTCCAGAAGGTGTTTTCTCTGCTGACCCTTTCCACCCTGCACCCCATCCGCACCAAGGGCCACCTCACCGTGTACGATTTCTCAAGCCCCGCCAGCTGATTAGACATCCCCCGGAAGCCCGTAGTAATATTTGTCGTCGACTTTCTTCGCGGCAGATCCGCGCCACGTTCGATTCTCCTATGCATATGTAAAAGCCGTGCCCGGCACTCGAATTGATGAAATTCCCAACATTAATTGTATCACAATGGTAATTGAATCTGCGGAGCGCCGTCTATTTGAACAATAGTTGGTTATATTATGTAGATTTGCCGTCGTAGCCTCGTACCCCTCCCCCTCCACCCCTCGCCCTTATCCAGCTTGCCCCCTCTTCGTGTTCACTCGTTTCACCCCCGACAGGTCCCCCCTCCCCGCGTTCCTTGTTCTCCTCCGACACCCCCTCGTCTTCCCGTTACCTTCAGTATTCCCGAAACCCCTTCCCAACCCCGACGACGGTTGCCGCAGCACCGGCTGGCTGTTTAAACACAGACGATATCAGAACTACCAGAACTAACGTACGGAGTTAGCACGGGTTAGGTGCCTCCGACTGCGGTCGCCATTATCATAATTGCACGTGGAGTTTCTTCGACGAAGCTCGGCTGACCTGTCGCAATGAGAAAAGACGATCGTCTTCGTCGGTGACCCGGAATCAGTGCCGTCCCGGACACTTTTGCTGAACGAACCGTCCGCGAGACGGTATCGTGAACGGGAACGCTGCTCGAGACTTCTTTGCGATTCTTTTAAGGGTCTGAGGATATTTTTCCCGGCTGTAGGTCAGGAATGTCGGTCAAGGAAGCGGAGATGTAAGCGGAGGACGTAATTTAGTACTGGAAGGTGTACGGGAGGTGTAAAGGAGGTGTTCGTAAACTTGGGAGATTTTGAAAGGAGGTTTATGGTTAGAGATGATTATTCCAGTTGAGAAGCATCGTTGCTTTTGTAGATGTCGGTACTTGGGCTATTTTTGGAATTTGCATTGGGCGGAGTTCTCTGTTGATTGATTTGTTTTGTACGCAAAGCCTATAGCAACTAATTCAGTATTTCAATATTTCAGTATTCCAGTATTTAATTATTTCAGTATTTTAGTATTCCAGTATTTAAGTATTTTAGTATTTTAATATTTTAATATTTCAGTATTTCAGTATTTCATATATTAGTATTTTAATATTTTAGTATTTCAATATTCCAGTATTCCAGTATTTTAATATTTTAGTATTACCGTATTTTAATATTTCACTACTTCAGTATTCCAGTATTTCAGTATATTAGTATTTTAATATTTTAGTATTTCAGTATTCCAGTATTTCAGTATTTTAATATTTCAGTATTTTAGTATTCCAGTATTCAAATATTTTAGTATTACAGTATTTTAATATTTCAGTACTTCAGTATTCCAGTATTTCAGTATTTTAATATTTCAGTACATCAGTATTCCAGTATTCAAATATTTTAGTATTACAATATTTTAATATTTCAGTACTTCAGTATTCCAGTATTTCAGTATTTTAATATTTCAGTACATCAGTATTCCAGTATTCAAGTATTTTAGTATTTCAGTACATCAGTACATCAGTACATCAGTACTCCAGTATTTCAATTCTCTGTTGATAGCCTAATTGTATTGGGTTGTCCAGAAAGTTCGTGCCAAGTTTTAAGAAAAATGAAAGGCATATTTGCATTTTAATATACATTTATTGAATTACATAGGTACTATTTTGTTTCACAACCTTTCCACCTTTTAAGGGATGGGTATATGTTATTCGTTTTGAACCATTTCGATATATTTAAACCTACACCACCAACAAAAAATCGACATGGACTTTCTGGACAAACCCAATAGAAAATACTTCTAAGATAGACTCTAAGATGGTAGTTTGACCTCGAACTCGCCAACTCAAATTATTTGGGTTTAAATAGTCTAAGCAGAGCCCTATATTGATGTCTTCTTTAAGAAGTAATGTTCCTTTGTATAAGGGCATTATGGTGGCATTTGAAGGTTGAATTTGATGACTCGTGGCCTATCGAAGGTTCCCTCAAAGCTATTTTCACGTGAACTTGTTACATGGTTCGTGGTTGTTATATGTCTCTTGTAAACTAGAATGCAACTGGTCTCCAAGCGTTATGGCATCCGGGATGAGAGCGCCGGGGATTAGTATCCAGGAAGTCGCTGTGCTTCAGAAACAGGTGAATTTTACTAGGTATAGTGGAAGTGATATACTGCGACAAGGAGCCTTGTAATACTTCGTTGCTTCTACCGACTAACTCGATTATTCTTAACCTTTTGACTGCGGGACGATTTTTGCTGAAAATTCTAAGAGACATTAAAAAGTGAGTTTAAAAAAAATATCAGCTTACAGGGAATGACAAGACGGAACTTTTTATGTGTATAATTTATTCGTGGGACGTTTGGTTTCAGAGATAAAAATTGAAAACTTGAAAGACCTTTCGCCTGAGATCTTACAGTGGCCTGATCCTGTTGCTATTGTCTTAAAGAAAAAAGAACAACAGTTGAACAATCGAATTTAAAAAAAATATGAGCTCATAGGGGATGATATGACGGAACTTTTTTATATTTACAGTTTATTCACCCGACGTTTAGTTTCAGAGATAAAAAATTGTAAACTTGGAGGACCTTTTATTCTTGAAGTCCATTACATTTTCAATGGTGAAAGCACCGTTAGATGACTATTACTTACTTGATGAATTTGAAAAAATTATCACCTTATAGGGGGTGGTGAGAGGAAACTATTTTGTATTTACAGTTTATCTATAGGACATTTAGTTGGAAAAATAAAAATTCAAAATTTAAAAGACCTTTTTTCCCTGAATTCGATTCATTTACTATAGTGAAAATGAAATCATTGTTAGTTGATAATTATTTATTTGATGAATTTAAACAAAATATCATGTTATAGAGGTTGATAAGATGGAAATTCTTTATATTTACATTTTCTTCATACGACGTTTAGTTTCAAAGATAAAAATTGAAAACTTAGAAAACATTTTTCCTGAAATTCAATTTTTACAACGAACTTATAACTTTTCAATTTTTATTTTCGAAACTAAGCGTCAAACGAATAAACTGTAAATATAAAAAAGTTTTGTCTCACCATCCCCTATAACCTGATATTTTTTAAAAATTGATTTAACAAATATAAACATTTCTCTGAGTGACCAGAAAGTAATGTCATTTCTGCGAATATCAATATTTATTTATTATTTATCAGGTCACTGTATACCAATTGATTTGTATCGATCATGTATTGAACATTTGCACACTAGATAGCAGAAGCTTGTTGATAACGAGGGCGATTACATAGTTGCTTAAAAATAAAAGTTTATTATAAATCAATTTATTCGAATTTACTATAAAAGAAACGACATTATTTTCTGGTTCCTTAATATGTATCAATTTCGAAGGTTACTAGGCTAATTATTTACGAACTAATCAACACTCAGTGTAAAATAGTATCAAACACGCTTGCCAATAAACTACGCAAACAATCTACCCCTAAAATCCCTCCAAAAGCACGACTAACCAACCTCAGTCGAGATAAATTAAGAAACCCCAAAAATACAAGAAAATCCTTGGCCCCGTCTCAACCACAGGAATCCTTGAACCGTTCCGCCGATGTTCGACCCGCGTCCGCCCCTCGACATTTATCGATTCAGCCCCGAAACAACGCCGAAATCACGATCAAGGTCTACCCTCATCGTTATAACGCAAAAATGATAACGGCGCGTTATTCAATTAGATTATTTTCATGGGACGCGTAGTAATTTCATTGCGTGCGACGGGCAAAGCGGGCGGAAAAAGGGGGTTGCGGCGGTGCACGGGGACGAGGGGGCTGTAGATTTTGAGTGAATTGGCGAGCCTGGTCGGCCGGAGGCGGGGGCGATGTAGGCGCCGCATCATTGCTGGACGTTAATCGCTGATATCGTTGCCCGAATTAAGTGGTATATCGAGAGCTTTTAGAATTAATCGTAAACCAACCGCGGCCCGAAAACAGATCGTCCGTATCACGGGGCTCATTTCCGCGCGTATCCCGTAGAAAATTGAGAACCGCTGGGGGCCTCGCGTGCGGGGATCCATATAAATTCTAATTCCGCAATCAGCGGTAGTCCAAGATAGTTCTAGGCCGATCCTAGCTAATTCCAACTACCTAACAGGGCCCGAGCCGCTCTCCCGCCCCCCCTCCAACCTTCTTATATTCGCCCCGGACAGTTTATAATAGCCATAATCAACGGTTACACCGATCCCACGATAATAATTACCGTTGCCGGCAGAAACTTTCGCCCCGTTGGCCCATGTGCGCGAACTCTACGTGTCTCGTGCCGGCTAATTCGCCCGCACACGCGTCGCACCGGCCCGCCCTAACTCCTTCGGTGATTAAATTTCATTTCGACGCGCGCCGCGAAAGAAGAAGACACGCATACGCGGCCGGGTACGGGTACAGGTGTAAACGCGGGGGGGCGCACCTGTGCGAAACGCGCCGGGTTAATAACTTCTCGAACTATCGATCTCCCAGCTCTTTCACTCATCGCCCCAAAGCACGACGTCTTATTTCTCTTGCACGGAGGTCCGACGACTCGCGATCCACGAATCGCTAGATCGCGATTAAGATTTATTGAGGTTTGGTTAAGAATTATTGGATTTTTAAAAAGGATAGTTTATTGTGGAAGATATTACACGACCGCTTGCTTACAACGTATTTTCGTGATAGCTGAACGTTCGCAATAAAACAAAAAAGGTGCGCGCCAAGCTACGCAGCGCCGCTCTTGCTCACACATGCACGCCGCGCACCTAAACTTGAAACTAAAATTTATTTCTTTTTTTTTTATCTTAAGGGGGTATCCTGAATTAAGAGGTCTAAAAAAAGCGGTTTTTCGTAAATTTTTTAGGATGGAAAAAAAAAATTAATTCTATCGAACTTTTCTTGTTGACAAAATTTGTACAGACTACTCAAATATGCATGAAAATAGGATAAAAAGTTCGATAGAATTAATTATTTTTTTCCATCCTGAACAAATTCACGAAAAACCGCTTTTTTTAGACCTCCTAATTCAGAATACCCCCTTAACAAAAGTCGCGTTCGAACGCGAGACAATCGTTGCGGGGGGAGGTAAAAGAAATACTAAGTTCGCCCCCTCTCGAATTTTCGTGATCGAGTCGCGTCAGTAACGGAGAGCAAACGGGGAGGAGTTCGCGGGAGCGTGGCCTAGAAGGTGACCTTGAATTATCGAAAATAGGATGGATCGATTCGAGTCCGAGCCAGTTGGAGTTTACTAGACACCCTCGGTGGGGAGACGAAGGGAGCAATTTTCTGTCCGTCTCCGTCTCTCGCCCCTGGTCTCTGACCCCCTCTCGTACCCTCCCTCTCCTCCCCCGTAGAATAATCGATCGTATAATTATCGTGATGTACCTGCTAATGCCGCGAAAATCAGCCCCTCGCAACGTCCGCCGTGCAGACGGCGGGTTAAGCGTCGGTAGTAGGAGCACATGGTAATTATATCACCGACTAATGGATATAGTTAATTGCTAATTATGAGGCCTGCCGAATGATCGATAGTACCGTCAGGCATCGCGGCCCCCCCGATCCGTCGGTTGGAAACGACAGGGAAGAGGGGCTACCGCCCCCGGGTGGGAGGGGGGATTACCAAGAGTGTCATTCTGGCCTACGTTCAGCGGAACGCGGCCGACCCTAAGCCAACCCAGTTCGTTCTCTCTGTGTAAATTAGGCTACGTTCGACCCCGGCGATCAATAATTAGAATTGATAAACGATCCGACAGCATTCGGGAATTTCTAAGGGATTTCGGGATTGTCGCGACTGATGGCGGCTATCGACGCGACGATCAACCCGTGTATTACGAGGTGGACACCTGACTTCGTTTGGGAATAATTGATGCGTTGTGTTTACAACGATAGGGATGTATGTCTCATTGTTTGTGTTTTTGATGGGATGAGAGTAAGTCGTAGTTGTTTAGGGGACTAAGGAAGAATATCCATAGTGTGCGTAATTTAATGAATATTAGGGCATCTACGTGATTCGATGGATATTAGGGGGACCGATAGGGGAGAAACGTTTATTTAAGGAAGAAATATTGAATATTAATGGAGAAAATAATTTCCATCGTTTTGTAACACTTTTTGCCAGCGCATAGGCAGTTGTTCGATTTCATTTTTATGAAAATAGTCTTTCGATTTTTCATTGAATAACTGTTTCAAGTCGAAGACATTTTTATTATTGTACTTTTGCATCCCCTCGAATGTGTATCAGCTTACAAGCTGATGCGACAATAAACAATTAAAGAAAAATATATATATATTACAGTGTATCGCGTAATATTCTTCAATACTCTGAATTTGATCCTAATATTCCAGACAGTTTACTATCTTAAGAAACTGTAAAAAAAAGGAACTAATCTAGTATTCTACCCCAATATTTCTAGAGTATCACAGCATATTCTTTAATATCTCAAATCAAATCCTGATCTTTTCGACAGTTTTCTATCTTAGAAAACCATTAATCTAGCGTTCTACCTTAATACATAGACACCGATTTAAAACACCCAAGATATATTCCAAAACCGCCCTACCGAATCACAAAGAAGATATTCCTAGAGTATCAAACCATTCTCAACTCAACTCAACTCAAATCCTAATATTTCACCACACTCTCAACATAAAGTCTCACGAAAAAACGAATACTCTCCGAAACCGTAAATTAGATGCTCCCCATCTACATTCCGAAACACCAAAAATATATCCCGAACCAGCCCTAACGAACCGCAGAAAAGAATATCACTCGATCGCCACATATTTCTCTCGTCGAAAAATCCTTGAACCGTGGGTAAATAATTATCGTCGGTTGTCGCACCGGGGTCGCGAGGCAGGGAATCGTATTAGCTAATCTCGCAGCGGTGCCTAGCGCGAGTTAATTTCCATCTCTTTGATTTTTGGCAAGCTGGAAGGAATTTCAGCGCGCCCCAATCCAGCCGTCCCGACGCCTTTCGCGCCCCGTGGCAGTTTTCGTCACTCATCCCACGCGGCGCCGTTTTCCGTCGGATTTCGACGTGAAAGCGGCGCGAAGACTCGCGACACTTTGCCGGGGACTTTGCATCAACGCGATCTAATAAAGACCCCCTCCCCCCGGCTCGCTGCATCGAGCGGAGGGGAAGGGTGTCTAACATTATTCCGCTCTTTGACGTTTTCACCTAGTCGACGGCAGCCTGCTCCGCGGAGCACGTGCACGCGATTCCGCGGAACGCGAGCCCCCCAAAGGCTGACATTCACCTTTTGACCCCCCGCACCCTTTCTGAAACTCGGTTCTAACCCTCTGAGGTCCACAAAGACAGGTGGAAGGGTCAGTTGCACTGCTCAAGACTTTGGAGGCGTTTCATTTTGAAGATTAATCGTACTCGTTAGGTATTTTAGGGGTTTGCTGATTTGAAATTTGTCAATGAAACAAAATTAACCCCTTCCCGTGCCATTTAGCTCGTCGAAACTCGGGCCCAAGCGGTAGGCACCGACGCGCGCTGAACAGACCAGACTGATACTTGTAAACAATTGCAATACCCAAGTATCTCGTCGCGAGTCTGACTCGCGATATTCATGTTTGGGTCAAAATCTTCATCGCGAGTCTGACTCGCGATATTTATGTTTGGGTCAAAATCTTCATCGCGAGTCTGACTCGCTAAAGTACGGGAAGGGGTTGAAGAAAAAACATCCTTGGTCAACTATTATTATATTATCAAGTCTGGCGTTGAATGGTTGATCAACACGTTGAATGCCACGTCGAAAATACTTAACCCATAAGACCTATACTTAACCCCTAACCTATATTTTGGGGGACTCATTTCCAAGATTAATCGTACTGGTTAGGTATTTTAAGTTTGGTATTTTAGGTTTGGTGATTTGAAATTTATCAATGAAACAAAATTGAAGGAAAAACATTCTTGGTTAAGTATTATTAAATCTGGTGTTGAATGGTTGATCAACACGTTGAATACCACGTAAAAAATATGTATGGACAAGAGCTTTTCACTAAGGAATTTGGACTATTAATTTCAAGAGCTAAGTGTTAATGAAAAGAAATCTGGGTTAGATCTAAGAAAGATTGCAGGGAGAATTAATTTTCTTTAAGTTCTTCAAACTTTAGATTGATTCACATGGAAATGTCTACAGGACGAAAATTTTGTCTCGAGATAGTTGACACTATAGAACCTAACGTTTGTCGTATTACTTATTTTTCTATTCTCATCCAAATTTACGGATTAACCAGACCTAATCTATTTTTTCTAGGGTTAGGTATGTGTTAATTCGTAAATTTGGATGAGAATACAAAAATAAGTCATACGACAAATGTTAGATTCTATATGTAGTTTTCAATTATCTCGAGATTTTAGTCTTGTAGAAATTCCATGTGAATAAATCTAAAGTTTGAGAAACTTAAGTAGAGAAAATTAATTCTCCCTGGAATCTTTCTTCGGCCTTAAAACGTCCTCCATGTTTAATCCGAATCTCTGATTTCTCCGTATAATTAATTATGAGTCCAGCTTTTACGAAAATTAAAAGGAGTATATTTTCACCGCTGATACCTCCCCTAAATATTTCACATGTATGCATAAATTTCCAGAAGATGGTTTCTATATATGTTTGCTTTTTGATAACGTGTCACGAGATGAGTGGTTAACGGAACGTACGCTTAATTTTACGTGCTTTAATTGTCTATCGACGTTACGTCCTCTATTTCAGAGTCCGTTCCGAGAATTATATTCTAAATACAGGTGAACGTCGATTTAATAGTCTCCGATTTAACAGACTTTGGATTTAACGAACAGAATTCTACGCGTCCAAATCGGTACATTAATACTTTTAAAATTGGGTTCTCTCGAAGACGTCACATCGACTCGCACTACAGAATCAAACAAATCTTCTTCTTTGATTGCATTTCTGCGCTCGATCCTTCTTGTATTCAATTTTAGATAAAGCTATTATTATCAATAAAGAAAGAAAAGCTATTATTATCAATAAAGAAAGAAAAGCTATTATTATTACGACAACGATAGAAAATAATTCCCAGCACGATGATCTATGATGATGATCTATGGTCCCTTCCATCAACGTTCTTAGAGCGATTGCAATCCCCTGCAACTACAGCTGGTACTTTAGATGCAAAAACTATTCAAATCTACGTTTGATGTCAAGTTTGATGGCGTAAGATTTGAATTATCTCTGACTCAAAAACTGTTCTATTGTTTGGACAAAGTGACAAGTGGATGAAGTAGGTTGCATACTGTGTACAGATGTCCAATAATGAAAAAGAAGAGGAAATATGAAATAAGAATGTCAAAACTCATAACAGAAAATTCTAAACAAACTTAAATGAACAAAACAACGATTTTATAAACTCTTGCAAGGAAGACTATGTCGACTAAATCCTACGACAAAAAAAAAATATAAAAGTCCTAAGTCCTTAACAGAAAAAAAATGTTTAAAGAAGATCTTTCAAAAGACATAATCCGCCAAAGAAGAAAGAAATAACCTTAAAAGATCAGTATAGAGAGTTGGACGAATAAATAAGCGGACAAAGTTATAAATCGTCGAGGAAGTAGGAACAATGCTCGCTAAGAGGAACATTATTACAAATCGTCCGTTATGCATCGCGATTCGATGAAAAATACGAGCCGACTTGATTCGGCCCCGTCGCCTTGAACGCTCCAGGAAAATTGATTCGACATTGATAGTCACGTTTTACAGCCACGATGATGATAATGGAGAAACCTCGGTACCGATTAACCTTTTTCCGAGCGAACTATATTGACCAGTACCTACTTATGACCATACTCTCGGTTACTGTCGGCTGCGCAGAAACACGGCGAGAATAATCGTCTTAGCAGAGAGAATCGGAGCGCTGGTAGTATCGTCGGAACATCTAGAATTACGCTCATTAACACCGAGGCATCTGCTAATGATCTTACTTGGCTCCGGATTGTGTAACTCAAGGACTGCGCGGAAATCGGTCGCCATGTATAATAAGCCTCCTCGGAATAATGTTATTCCTTATACGAATTACAATGTGGTCCAACTTCCTCCGGCACGATTAATCCTTGATGAAGACGAAACGATTTCTCTTGTTCGGAATTCGACTCCCATTAACAATTAGCCTTACCCCGAAGACGTAATCGTGGCAGACGATTCCAGCCATGAATTTAGAATGAAAATTTTTCACAAATACAGTTTCTTTCTTGTCTTCTCTATTTATCAAGAATTATTCATGTACATGTTCTCGCTGCGTTTCTATTTTCGAGGTAATCGATTAATTTTTTTTGTACAAAGAATTGTGAAAGATTAGGTTTTTCTGGAAATTATCGTTTCGTCGAGATATCTACACTTTGCAGATTTATTTCTGAAACTATATTTAAGAGGGTACTTCCATGGTATTTAAATTCAAAACAAGCCGTAATTTTAAAGTACAAGAATTGTATCTTGGCCAAGAAGAAATTATTATATTAAATCCAATACTAGTACTGTAAAATTACGCTTTGGTTTAGATTGAAATTTTTGTTTTCATCGAAATTTGAATGGGTATTTGAATTCGAAACAAGGCGTAATTTTAAAGTACTAGAATTGCTGTATCTTGGCCAAAATGAAATTATTATATTGAATCCATACTATTACTGTAAAATCATGCTTTGTTTTAGATTGAAATTTTTTATCGAGGTTTCATTGCGTATTTAAATCCAAAACAAGGCATAATTTTAAAACACAAGAATTGCTGTATCTTGGCCAAAATGAAATTATTATATTAAATCCAATACTATTACTATAAAATTACGCTTTGTTTTGGATTCATATATATATATATATTCAAAGCTTCTTAAAAAATTCCCAAAGATTGACTACTGCGTGTACACCTTTCTACACGATGTTTGTTACATTTATTCGTTGAACATTCGAAGAAGAATGTATTTCATCATTGAAATTTTTGTAGTATTTTGAACGTGATTAGATTACGGGACTTGCGCTGTTTTAGAACTCATGGCTGCAATCGTGGATCCTCCTAACGATTACAGGAGGCTAAAGAAGATACATTCTCGGTATCGGAGGTGTACCGTGGTTTAATAAATTAGCAGATCCTATTACAACGTTGGTTCAATCAATAGTTCGCTCTTAGACCTCGCTGTTGTTTTCCAGATCGATTAAAAGCGCACATGTCAATTTCCCCCGACAGCCTAAGATAATTACACCGACCTTCTCGGCGTACCTTAGTCGTCGATTTACCGACGGTTTCGCGTTGAGTGATTTTAATTTCACCCATTTATATTGCAGACACCACTTTTCAAACGCGCAACGACATAGAACAGCCATACTCTCGATTAAACTGTCTGAACAGCTGAACTAAACTCCGATGAAATAATTACGTGTACTTGTACGTACGTTGTTAATACGTCTATTTGTTTTGTTTTTAAATTTATGATGCCTGAGGGTATAGAATAGATATTGAATAAACGTATAATATTAATGATTTAGAAGAAGAATATATTTGAATAATTAAATTCGATAAAAATTACTGTATAATAAGACAAACTAGAATTTTCTAATATTTTGTTATGTATTCTTGGATAATTATATACTACAAGTATATAGATTGTTGAATTATATAACTAAATTAAAGAAAAATTACTGTATAATCACACGAACTCGAAATTTCTAATATTTTGTTAACTATTTTTGTATACTTCGTCTATATCCTATTCCATCATGTATATTTTATTGAATTTAAGTAATATACTGTAAGTACATACTATAAGTACATAAATTCTTGAATTTAAATATCTGAATTAAATAAAAATTACTTTACAATCACACAAACCTAATTCCCTAATATTGTCTTAAATATTCCACTAAACATTTCTTGTACAATCTATTCCACTACATTTTCCCTACATCCCCTATCAATATTTTCAATAACTTCCCAAATTGTATCCCATATTCCTCTATAATAATTCATGTCCCTACCAACCATTCTATAGAACCACCAAAACTAAAATTACCACAAAATTAAACCTACCTCTCCCCTACCATAATAATCGATCGCGAATAATCACAAATAATCGATCTTCCAACTATATTTCCAAGTACCAAAACGACACAATTAAGCCATTTCATCTTCAACGATTCCCCGGAAAGTATCCAGTTAGCTGGTCGTATCGTTTAAAAGCAACGTCTCCTTGGCGGAGGAACGCCGGTCAACTTGAACTTGCGGTTCAGCGAATGAAGACGCCATTATTAAAGGAAATGTCAAGCGTCGGGAATACACTGTACGGATTAACGCACTCTCATGCATCTCCATTGCGCCGATTGGCGGCATTCGTCGTGATGGCTGCGCAACGGAGAGTCCGTCCGCGAGATTGACCGGATTTGCCAGGGTAATAATAATTTATTCCACTCCCTCGCTCCCTTCTTCCTCCTACTCCCCTCTCTCTCTCTCTTCCTTCCACGACAAGTGGATCTCTTAACATGTGTTGAGCGGACGCTGATGACTTCTGGGAAGCGTCTTCACGGCGGTTGACTTGGACGTTACCGAGGAAAACGTCAGCACATAATTACTACGACCGTGATGGCCGACGGGAGCAACAATGTTGGCATGCTACGAGAGATTCATCGAGCCACGGATTCGACATCTGTCGAATATTGGTAAATTTGTAGAAAAGAACGCGGCGCGATAGGTGGGAAAATTTCTGAGATTTATTTTTCGGGGATTCTTGGTCTCCAAGGTATCGAGATCTAGAGACTCACTCGATAATTGAAAGGGTGCCTCTATTTTCACGTAATTATGCCCCTGGATATCTAAAAGTTCGAGTTTTATGTCCGTTTGCATGGACTGCTTTCTTCAGATTGTTTTTAATTTGGAGATGACTGAATATTGTTGCATTGGTAGATTTTCCCACCTCGCGATAGGTGGGAAAATTTCTGACACTCGTATTTGGGGGATTCCAGGTCCCCAAGATATCAAATTCTAGAGATCTACTAGATAATTCAAAGAGTGCCTCTATTTGCACGTGATTATGCCCCTGAATATCTAGAAATATCGAAATTTGAATGGGTATTTGAATTCAAAACAAGACGTAATTTTAAAGTACAAGAATTGCTGCATCTTGACTAAAAATAGATTGTACAGGGTGTCTCAGAATTAGTGAAAGAGCCGGAATTAGGGGAAAGGGTAGCTGAGACGATTCTGAACGACATTTTCCTTTGCGAATATGTCGTATCGTGTTTCGTTTTTGAATTATTGACGAAAAACCACGGACCAATCACAGCGTTCGAGTAGCGCACGCTCAGACGCTCGGGTCAGTCATTGGGCCAGCCATTGGGCCAGCCATTGAGCCAGCCTCTCGCAGCTGAGCGCACGTTACTCGTGTGCTGTGATTGGTCCGTGGTTTTTCGTCAATAATTCAAAAACGAAGCATCACCCGACATTTTTGCAAAGAAACTTTTGGTTCAGAATCGTCCCATCTACCCCCATTTCCGATTCTTACATTACTTCTGGGACACCCTGTATATTAAATCCAACACTAGCACTGTAAAATCACGCTTTATTTTAAGAAAATTTCTGAAATTTGTTTTTGGGAAATTCAGGGTTCCCAAGGAATCGAGTTCTGGAGACCCACTCAATAATTGAAAGGGTGCCTCTTTTTTGACGTGATTAGGCCCCTAAAGATCTAAAAGTTTGAGTATTATGTTCGCTTGCGATGCTTCCTTCAGATTATGTTTAACACTTTGACTGCCAGACTAATAATCGTGAAAATTCCAACGAGATTCAAATTTTATTTCTACACAATTAGAAATGATGTAATCCAACCATTGTGGAATTATTTTCGCAATTTATTAATCCTACTCAGATTCATTTTTCCAGCACTCCACCTTCAGAATTAACCCTTTGCACTCAGATGTCCCCTTTAAGGGGACATCGTAAGTCTAACAAATTTTGTTAGTAACACCATAAAGGATTTATGTTTGTAGTGGTGTCACCGCTTCAAGAAAGCTAGAAGAATTTATAATTAAGTCTAATAATACCAAAAACGACACGTTTCCAAAGTTAGACTATTTTATGTAATTCGATACCTGTTCGCATGTTTTGCAACGAGATGGTGCAGAGTGCAAAGGGTTAATATATTAGGTCGCCCCATAAGTTCGTGCCGAAGACTGTGTCGAAATTTAATTAAAACATCATAGAAATTTTCTAGTAATGGTATAATGACTATGTGAGAGAGGTGAGAAACTATTGTGAAATGAGACAGATTATCTTTTCTTGTGACACTTAAGAGTATGTTTCGACCTAATATTTAATTGCTCAATGATAATCCTTGTCACCCCTGTTTGCCAGTCAAAGTGTTAATTTAATATAATCGAATAGCAAGTCCTATCATTCATTAACTCCAACTTAATAAATTTTACAAATAATAAATGTTATTCCACTTTCATCCCCTTTAAACTTCATCCTCCTAACCTCCACTACTTTAAAGATTACCATGACAATTACGATCCTTTCGAAATTGAAGAGGTCCAGTTAAAAAGCGAACGGGAGTTATCGAGAAACGCTGACCTACTCCAGCTTGACACCCTAACTGTTTCCTTCTTTCGCGATCCGTCGATACCGGGCGCGTTACGCAATCCGAGGGTACGCGAAATGTTCGGCAAAGTGAGCGAAAGAGCGCCGGAAAGGGGGAACGGTCGGGAACGAAAGTCATCGCGGACGAGTTAGTGGGAGAGAACGAAAGGTGGGGGTGAAAAAAGGAGCAACGACCAGAGAGCTCGACACTTCGTGCAGGACCGAGGCCACGGTCGGTTTAATTAAGTTGCGCGGGCTGGCAGAAGTTTCGTCGGGTTTGTTTCGAGGTGGTGGAGATGGCAGTGTACAGCGACACAAATAAATTTTCCCGGACTGGCATTGTCTTTGAGGTCGACACATTTGCGGAATAATACTCGATAACTCGGGGGGGCCGAGGAGAAGTTATATTAGGACGGCTTAATTAACCCCCCACCATGGCCCCGACCTCCCCCCACCCGATTCTATCACCCTACTTCCTGCACCCCACCCCGTCCCTTTCCTGCGTCCTCTTTCCCTGTCCCTTCTGCCTCGCTGGCACGAGTAACTGAGACGCTTCGAACCCTTTTCCATTCGGTGCTCGTGAAACGAGCGTCCAAACCTTGTCTATTCTATTAGTCCGCGCGCGTATTCTTTCAAGGAAAGGGTTCTCCAAAAGGACTTCATTGTATCGCATCCTTAACCCTTGGGAGCCTGATTTTTCAAATTAAATTAAAAAAAATATGGATGTATTTATTACTTGACAGCTGACGTTTATTTTTTTATACCAAATGTAGAAAATAAACCAATCGCAAGTGTACAGTTTGATTTCAAAGTATTAAATTTGAAACTTAGGGGATTTAAGGGTCAATAACAAATATGGTGGAGATTTACAAGCTACCATCTGTTACATTGAATTGTAATTGTCAGTACTGTTATTTTAGATTAAATGAAATATTAGAAAGAAAATAATAAGAATAAAGATCTCTTTGGAAAACCCTTTTGCAACATAGGTTTACTGGCATGGCAGAAGATATTCAACGAAACAGTTGTTATATGAGATTAAAGTTTGATGTCAGTTTGTGGATTATTACGTGCCATGTTCACGCGACTGTGATTAAGGTTGTAACTGTGATAAATACCTGTGATTAGGAATTAATTTTGTTTAGAAATCAGTTGTGGATGCTCCACGTTGAGATTCCATGTCTTACCTGGAACAAAAAGAAAAGTCGAGTTAGATTTGTTCTCATTCATTCCAAAAACTGTTTTTAAATTATACGAGTGTTATTGAAATACGAGAAACGCTATTTTTCACAATTTAAAAATGTCCTCTTCCCCACAGAAAATATTTCCCAAATCGCTCCCCCTCAAATATTTGAATATTTTTATTTTCAAACCTTAAATACACCTTTAATGAAGCTTTCCAAATTCCACTTTTAACAAAAACATATGTAACTCAAAAAAATGTTATTTCAGTTTTCGAGTTACACGCAACGATCATCCAAAAGAAAATATCCAAATGTTATTAAAATATTCAAATACCCAAAGTGTTTTCAAATTACATAAATAGTACAATCTATTGGAATACAAGAAACTCTATTTTTCTCAATTTAAAAATGTCTCCTTCACCACAGAAAATAATTCTCAAATAGTTTCATCTAGTCTCCGTCCAAAATGATAAATTTCTACAATAACTCCACCCCAAATATTTAAATATTTTTATTTTCAAATCTTAAATAGGCCTTTAATGAACCTTTCCAAATTTCATTTTTTAATAAAAATATATGTAACTCAAAAAATGTCAGTCTTCAAGTTACGCGAAACCATCACCCAAAAGAAAATATCCAAATGTTATTAAAATATTCAAATATCCAAATATTCAAACTGTTTTCAAATTACATAAATCCTACCATCTATTGAAATACAAGATCTATTTTTCTCAATTTAAAAATGTCCCCTTCCCCACAAAAAATATTTCCCAAACACTTTCCTCTACCTTTCTTCCAAAATAATAAACTTCTACAATATCTCACTCCAAAAACATTTCACCTAAAACAAAATATCCAAATGTACACCAATTGTTTTTTAATTAATTCCCTGATTAATTTAAAAACTCTCGCGATAGAATTAGCAAACGCAGCCAAATATTCCAGGAACGCATAGCGCATTCGTCTGCGGCGACTCATTATGGATTCCTTACTTATTAGGGGAATAGATTAACGGACTAAATCTTAACCGACGACAGACAGGGGTGGAAACAGGCGTCGAGGGGTAGCGGACGAAGTTCGGCGCCTTTTATAGTCCGCGTCGAAGCGGCGCTGTCATTGGTTTTCTACGACTACGAAAACGGGTCAATAATCGCCTCGTAAAGAATCCCATTATCCGCGCCGGCGACAACCATTTCACTCGAATCATTTGCAATCGTTAACATTCGCTTGACACCGAACGCGGACGACCTCGTCCTTTTTTCATCCTCCTGCGGCACGCTGACTGACGTCTTCGAATTGAAAGGACTCAGGAGGAGGAGCAACATTCTAATCCAGATAACAAAAGATAAATAATAAGTGGACTGTACAGGTTCAACGAAAAAATAAAAAATATATACATGTCGAATTTAGTAACCTCCTCCCTTTCGAAGTCGGTTGAAAATCAGGATTATAGAAATAATTGGCTCGACGATGACCAAGTAAGGCTCTCACTCTTCGACACGAAGACTGTTGACTCTATTTAGGTCGAATAATTTTTAATACAATTTTTCTTCCTCATTTTTCTTCCTGGATATTTTTATTGAAATTGTTAGCAAATTTTGTAATACAAGAATTCATCTCAAGTTTGCATCTCAAGTTTGACTTTCTATCACTTCAGTGTTGTATTTTTGGAATATCTATCGTGCACAGCGCAATAGTTTTCTTGAAAGGAAAATTACAAATTGAATTGAAAACATCGATATAAGTTACTAAACGATTCTGATATCTAGAATTGATATCCAATGCAACAGCAACTTGATTCAATGCTTGGATAATAAATTCGTTGAAAAGTCTGCCTAAGTATGTTAGAAAACATTTAAATACTGATTTATTTATGCACTTTCAAACGGGACATCCATGTACCGGCACTGGTATGCAGAATATGCAGTACAGAGGTCTTGTAAAGAAAGCCAAACGGTTCAGCGTGCTCCGTCGGCTCCTCTGAGACGAGCGAGTGGGAGATAAGTGGAGAAGAGAAGGGATGAGAATTTGTAGACAGTGCTGAAATTGATTAACTCGCGATGGATGGAAATATTTGTCGCACTCGCAATGAAAACTGGGTCGTTCGTTACTCGTGACCATTTTATTTATTCTCGCCACGTGTTCTTAAATAATTTCTCACTCTGTATATCCACGTTTTCCAAAGTACGTGAAATAATGAGTTGGAACACGTTGCACGATTCACCCTGTATACGACGCTACCCTTATTTATAACAACAAATGCTTCCTAAATTTAAATTCAAGAAAGTTATACAAGTATGGGATTTTGTGATCCTCTGTTTCAATAAATATAATTTGTTTATTGCTGCCAGTGTTTTGCAAGCATTTCATTTGACCAGGGGCTATCGTTAAATAATATTATTCTATATCCAGCAAGTAAAAAGTGCCACGTATCAAAATCGATACGGGAAAATTAATTTTGTATTTATTAAAACAAGTATGACATAAATTATTCATATGTAAATTTCAGGGGTAAAAATTCATATTATTTTCGGAGGATGTCTATGAAACATTCATCAATTCACTGCTTGTGTACTGATATTTCAATGGTCCAGAAATTAATGCACTTAAAAGTTACTTCAAGAGATTCAATAAATTAATAGGGCTGTTCATTGAATTAATGTCAGATTAGAAAAGTCGATTTTACTTTTAAATTACTTTATAAATTTACCAGTTCTGTTAAAATTGAGGGGTGTGCTGTAATAAGGAAGTGGCTCCATTTTTTTAAATAATTTTGAGGTTAGAACATAATTACGGATTTAAAACATTCCTTTTTTTTTGTGGTGCAATAAAGAAGAAAATTTGAAAGAATGCCTCCTTATTGCTACACACTGCTCAATTGAGAATCAACATTTCAAATATTTATCATACAAATATAATACTAAAAATTTGTTCGATAAAGACGTAGAGAAAAATATTTCATTCTTTTTCCCTGAAAAGGAGTACAATTTCTTTCTACCGAAATATAATATAAAATATTTCGACAAAGCAATGCCGGCCATTCATAAATTGTCGTATATACATAGAATTCAGGACATAGCCATGGGTCAGATGGTTTCGCTGTGCGAGAATTAAACGCGACCGAGTTACTCTTGATCTTTCAGATCGTTTCAAACACCCCATTCCAGGTCAGCGGGCAACCCTTCTGAAATTCCGTACCGCATTAAAAGTTTCAGGATAATTATAGTCAAAGTCCGCGCGAAATGATGAATTTCGCGAACAATTACCTGCAAAGAATCAACGATCAATTTAGGGAACAACATTTCAATTCGCGAGAAGTAGAATCTCGAGAGTTCGAGTTGTCGATTTGTTTCGAATTGGTTTTAAGACGGAGGTGTTGACAATTTGAAGATTGAAAATGGAGGAATTAAATAAAGAATCTAGTCTTTGTTCCGAAATACCTTCTTTCAAATTATTCCTAATTGTTGTGGAATATGGAATATTATTTAAGCAGAAACGAATAAGTTATATTTATTAAAACAGAAAATCACGAAAGTCCAGGTGATATGGTTGTGTAATTTTCTTGAATTTGAATTTAGGAGTGGGAGCATTTGTTGTTATAAACGAGGGCAGTGTCGTATACAGGGTGGTCAATGCAATACTGTCAGGAACTTCTATTTTGAGGTTATTGAACACGTACTTATTTTTTAGAAAACACTCAAGGTTCCACTCAAAGATATTTCCATTGAATTATTTCTAATTTCCACAAGAAAATACAACACTACCTTCAACTTCGATTTTAAGATTATTCAACACATATCCTTTCCTAGACAACCCTTTTCCTGATTGTCTAACTCACCAAGAACAACTCTTCGAAGATATATCAACACTCTCTCGGAGATATTTTTTAAAATTATTTTCGATTTCTAGAATCGAATATAACAGCGCCATGTAATTAACCCGTTCGCCTATCCGCCATGCGTGAATTCGCGTTTATGTTTGGCCCCGAAGAGATCCAACCGGAGCCCCGTCGCGCGTAAAGAGCCGATGGAAATTAATACGTTCCGGTGAAAACGCAGACGGTCGATCGAACGTAACAGTTTCCTAATCGCGGCCCGGTCCCTCCGTTGACCTCCTAAAGTCGGGTCAGTAATACGGAACACTATTTATTCCCGAAGTTTCGAAGGCTCGGGTGAGCCGAAAGCAGCTCACTTCGAGGTAATTACGAGGATTCGCCGTCTTTGTCGGGCGTCGGCGCCGCGGCGCGTTCTCACCGTCTCACTTTCATCGCAGGCGCAAAGTATACCGTCGTCTCGCTCCCGCCCGCCGATTCTATCGGGCATAATTACCTTTCGCTGTCCCTCTCGGATAATCATTGTAACACCTAAGCACCCTACCTAACCTACCGGAGCCTAGCCAGCGTTTCCAGCGTTATTCGCCCATCGATCGACCGCCCTGACGACGATTTCCGTGCTACGACGTGGTCATTGCTGGCCCTGTACGACTACATCGTTTCGCTAACGATTACAGTGTCACTCGGCCAGTCTGGGATTATCGCTATACCGGCCACCGGCATGCGACGAAACCGAATAGATATTGCCCTTCCGGTTTTACGGAGCCCTTTGATAACTCCCCGTTGCACCGGGATTGTTTACGCGGATCTCGTTTCGACGATTTCAAGTTTGAGCATTTCGTTGCGATGGGTTATGCTTAATTGTGGATATTGAAATAAAGGATGAGTATTATTAGGTGGTTTGATTAGGTGATGGGGTTTTACTATGGATGACTGGGGGTAGAAATCTATTGGAGATGTTTTGGGCAAGTTTGATCTTGTTTGATATATTTGAGGTGTGGATTTAAGGACGTGTGTGAAAGTAAAGCATTGGAGAAGGAGTATTATTAGGTGGTTTGGTTAGTTTTTGGGGTTTTACTATGGATGACTGTGGGCAGAAATCTATTACAGATGTATTGAGCAAGTTTGATTTTGTTTGATAGATTTCAGTTGCAGATTTAAGACAGTGTATGAAAGCAAAGCATCGAAAAAGGATTATTAAGTGGTTTGACTAAATATTTGGAATTTTACTATGGATGACTGTGGGTAGACTCTATTAAAGATGTTTTGAGTGAGTTTGATCTTGTTTGATGTATTTCAGTCGCAGAATTAAGGCTCTGTACGAAAGTAAAGCATCGAAAAAGGAGAATTATTAAGTGGTTTGACTAAATGTTTGGGATTTTACTATGGATGACAGTGGGTAGACTCTATTAAAGATATTTTGAGTGAGTTTGATCTTGTTTGATGTATTTCAGTCGCAGAATTAAGGCTCGGCACGAAAGTAAAGCATCGAAAAAGGAGAATTATTAAGTACTTTCACTCAATATTCAGGATTTTACTGTGGACAATTGTGAGTAAAAATCTTTTATAAATACTTTTCAGTATTTTCTATGTTTGATCTTGTTTGAAGCTTTCAACTTTGGGGCATAGAGTACTCAATTAAATTATTTAAGTAAAGTGAGAACAATACAATTCGACTCCACCTCCTAAAGCTTCATTTTCCTAAACTATTGAATGATTCATTTGGAAATAATTGTAGATGGATGTTTTCCTTGTCAATGGACTACAGTTTTCAACGTCGTTGCGCACTCTTACGCAACTCGTTACCTAACGTTTCACGAGAGAAGGTACAAAAGAAATTAAAGGCTTCCCTCGCCTCGTGTAAGCGCGGCAAGAGTTCAGCGTCGAGCAACAATTAATTCGCTTGCCTGGGACGCTTTTAAGAACTCCTTGGGGCCATTACGCTCGGCGCTGTTCGGCCACAATATCCCTAGAACGCCGCACTGAGAACCCTAGTCTATTTTCCTGATGTTTATACATTGCGCAAAGTGTGACACTCGACTCCCCCATCCCCCTTAGAAAAATGTTTGAGAAGCAAACATCGTGATTGATTTCATGTCAGATTTAGAGAGAATGGATTCGTGGATAAATTTTCATGTAAATTTGCATTATTTTTTGTAACTTTCATCAATTTTGCGATGTTTTAAGATGTTACATACTTACAAGATATTCATATTTATCGTTGCTTTCCAAACTTTTATACTACTTATATTTATATTTTACTATTCATATTTATTTTATCATGTGTATTGCCAATGTGAGAAATAATAGAAATTGGTTGACAAAGTAAACAAAAAAACCGAATTAAAAAGGAAAACATGTCTAGCACTCAACAAACATTCTTCAAATTACCACAATTTTTTTCTCGAATATGCAATTCCTTGTTCATTTATTTGAATAATAACAAAACAACCAGTAAATAATTCAAACACATTTTCTCTCACTTCACCGTCAGCCATTCAGTTTAGGACACCACAGAATAAAAGCTATGAATCCCAATTAAAATTTCCCTATAAAAGCCTCTCTTATTCAGAAATGGAATGATTATAAATAGAACGATTACAAATAGAAATAGAATGATTATAAATAATACAGGGATGCAAATAACCACTTGATGTTAATGAATCGAAAGGTGAAGTATGGTTTTCCCATGGTTGCATCGAGAGCCACGATAACGCCTGATAAGGCAGCGTCTGACCCAGTGCATGAGGCACGATAAACATTGGCCGCGCAGGATCGATGACTTTTCGCGACGCGGATCGATCCCGGGAAGTTTTATCGATCCCTATTCAATGAGAATACCCGCGCGCAGCACGCGCGACGCATTAAATCATTGAAATTTATGCAGCCGGACCCACTACGCGCAGTATCTTTCACTTTTCATTACGGGATCATTTGTCATGCGTCCGTAGATCTCTTATCACTCGGCGATCATAAACAACCGAGGCATAAATTTCAACTTTCACGCATAACCTGACGGGGAACCATCGACCGACCGCCGCTCAATTTATTACTTCGAAATGCGCCGATCGGCGCACGTTCGCCTCGAATCGACAGCTTTTGTTTTGAAGAATCGAGCCTTCTTCTTGCGAAAGGGGTAGTCGACCGGCGCGATCGTTCGATTCGAGAATCGCCGAGACTGAAAATCCAGTCGCGATCAGAGAATTAAGAGCAACTCGAATCTCGTGTTCTATTTAATTATTCATGAATAGATCGCAGATTCTATGTGAGAATAAAACACAAAAAGTAAACAGAACGGTAGGTTATGAATTAATGCAGTAGTATGAGCATTTGTAATTATGATTCGTGAATGAAATATTCAAGAATTTTGCTTTTATTACCGATAACGCCCCTTTCAATGAAGATAACCACCACAATTTCATCGATTGCAAAGATCCCTAATTTCTTCTCCCTTGAAAAATAATGAAAATTATAATATACATAAATGAAGTATCGAAGCACTCTACTTGAATTTTCAACAGCACTCCTTTCCACAATTTCGCCAGCAGCAAAGGTCCCTAACTTCTCCTCCCCCTCCGGACTTCAAGAAATCCCTCCCAATAAACCGCACGCGAATCCATCGTTTACGAATTTGCGATTCGAGACGCACAGAAACGTGGAACGGCCGTATCACAAAAGGATTTAACGCTCCCAGCCCGAATCGGCGTCCCTCCGTTCGTTCACCCCGCGCCGCATAATTGTGTGTCTATGCTTTATGGGAACGATGTAACGAACGCGGCCGCGCTTTCAGACGGTGTAAATTAAAGTTGAGAAAGTGCGCTACGCGGGGCAGCAGTCATCGCGGAACGCGCCCAGCGCTATGCGCGCTCGCGCCCCAGCGTTAATTAAAGCTCATTGTAATAAAGAGCACTTTTTATTCACTTTGTCTCGTTCAGCCAGCTAGTCGGCCAACCCACCGGCGAGGGATATTTTTATGTTTAATTATATTAGGTTTTACGAGCTGCGACGGGGCTGTCTTGCGCGACGTAAAACGTCCATCGTCGCCAAGTTTTCAACTTTAATTGTCCGCCAGTCCACGCGGTTTATCCGTCTATAAGCGCCGACCTGGCGACAATCCTTCGATGGAGTTCATTAGAGGACGGGTTAATTACGATTTCGTCTTGGATTGGTTTCACGAAGGATACTCCGAAAAGTAGACGCGAATTTATGATTTTTTTTGGAGATGTGAAGTACATATTTTTTTTTAGAAACGAGTTGACGTGGGGAAGTATGCAAATGATTTTTAATGACGAAGTCTGATAGTGTTTGTATTATGTTTGATAGTATGAGGTGTGGTACGAATGTGTTGTATGGTGAGGTTGTCCAATGTTTGTTTTGTATTTGATATTATGAAGAGATGTGACACAAATGTGTGTTGTATGATGCAGTTCTCCAGTGTTTGTTTCGTGTTTGATATTATGAAAAGGTGTGACACAAATGTGTTTGTATGATGAGGTCCAATGTTTGTTTCATGTTTGATATTATGAAGGTGTATGGCATAAATGTGTTTGAATAATGAGGTTTGTTTTGTGTTTATTATCATGAAGAGACTGAAAACTATAAGTTCCTTTCTGTGTATAGTATTATGATGTAGCAAAAATGTGTTTGCATGATGATGTTGTCCAATGATTGTTTCCTGTTTGATATTATGAAGAGTCGTGGTACAAATGTGTTTGTATGACAAGGTTGTCCAGTGTTTGTTTCATGTTTGATATTATGAAGGTGTATGACATAAATGTGTTCGAATAATGAGGTTCGTTTTGTGTTTATGATCATGAACGGACTGAAAAGTTTGCATTATATTGCGATGTGGGACGAATGAGTTTGTACGACGACACACAAGTTTGCGTAAATATCACTGCCGGCGGTAATCGCTATATTTTATTGAAAGAGCAACGCTGGGATACCGAAGCAGGCGTGCGGTTAATTTGTCCGGGTCTGAACAAGGATGCTTAATCTGTTAGATGTCGCGGACTGATTTCAGAGAATTCCAGAATAATACTTGCAAAGGAAAAGGTTAATTATTGTGAACTTTACGTTCATTGTTAAGGGTGTTCCCACTTGGTTATCTCAGATTGGAAGAGTCGTTCCAACTCTCGGAATCTCTCAGACCCAACGTGATCTCCAAGACTAAACACTGCCCTTAATTAAAAATCTTTTTCTAATGTTTGCTGCGCTTTAAAAAAAATTAAGAATCATTTTGCTGAGAATCCAGATACAAATATTATTGGTATAAAAATCGAAGATCATTTTCAACAACAAATGTATATTTTACACTATATTAGATTCTCATTCGTCAACTTTCTTTACCTCTAAAGAGAACTGAACTCGCGAGAAAAGATACATCATCACCAGTTCACCAATCAGACCTAATTCTTCATCTCCAGGTTTAGACACCCTCTGTTATCCTATCTCACACCCAGCTCTCCACGATCGCTTTCCAGATGTGTTTGTCCACCCACCCCCCTTCCGCACACCGTCCCGCCCCTCTCGAGCAAAATATCCGAATTTTTGCATCGAAAAAGGATAACTCACGGCCGTATCAAGATTCGAACGGTCCAGGTGCAGCTGCGTTGTAAGCTGCGGATCTCTCCCCTCTCCCTCCCGACCGTTGGCCCTGCTCTCGGTCTCTCTCGCTCGCTCCTGGCACCGAGAGATATCAATTAGCACTACGTCCTGGGGAATTAATCTCGGGAATTAATATCGCGACGTTGCCAATTAATTTTCGTTAATTTCGAATCAGCAGTTTCCAGAGCAGCGCCACTGCGGGCCCCCTAACACAAATCCCTATCGCCTGGGCGTGCGGCGAGCGAGAGCGAGCTGGCATCAGGAACGGAGACGGCAAGTAAGACGGGGAAGCAACAGAGAGACACGCATGACGGGACAAGGGGAAGGATAGAAAGAGACGACGGGAGAGGGGGGGGGGGCAAACGGGTAGCGACGCTGTGTAGACACTTCTATGAAAGTTTCGCGAACAAGCGGGGGCTGGGCTCGTCGACCGTTTCTTGCTGCCCTCCAACTCTCTCTGTCCGGGTCGAGGGAGTTGCGTAGCGTTTATTAAAACACACATTTAATTATGCCGCCGCGTTGCCAGAGGCGTCGAAAGTAGTTGCGCGGCCTGCCTTCAAAAATCCCCCTCGGATAGACACTTCCCGGGAACTTCGAGCCTGTTCCCACCGCCTCCTCGCTGTTGCGCAACGTTTGACGAGGTGTGGATGCTTCCGAGAGCGTCGCTCGAATTCGCGCGCCCGCGACTGTTGCGCTTCGCGACGGAAACTTTGTCTCGAGAATGAGTGGTAGCGGACTAAGGAAAGAGTTGTAACGTGGATGGAGACTGGAGTTTGGTGTGACGAGGTTTGCCAGTGGTTGGATTGTGTTTGATAGTGTGTGGGGATCAGAGAGTGTAGATTTCGTTCTTTGTGTAGTATTTTTGTTATTGTAGAGAATGGTTAATATGAAATATAGGCACTAAGGTCTGTTTTACATTGACGAGGTTTGCCAACGTTTGCATTGTATTTGATAGTGTGAGGGAATCAGAAAGTGTAGATTTCGGTTTTTGTATAGTATTTGTGTTATTGCAGAGAATAGTTAAAATTTATATCAGGTATAGTAACTAGTGTCTGTTTTAAGTTTGGTAATGTTTGTATTGTGTTTGATATTCTGTAGGGACCAGAGAGTGTAAGTTTCTTTCTTTGATTACTACTTGTGTAATTCTACAAAATACTTAAAATTCATATTAAATATAGTAACTACTGCCTGTTTTAGGTTTGCCAATGTTTGCATTGTGTCCAATAAATTTCTTTCAGTTCGTTAATTCATTCCACCTACTGTTACTATAAATTAAATTCGACCTGTGTTATATATTATACCAGCATATATATCGAGTCGCTAAACTCAAGTAAAAACTAGGATTGAAAGCGCCATCGACAAGAAAAAAGTTGCCCCCCCCGAAACTCCATCAGCATCGGGAACGGGTCGAAGATCCCCTGAACGTTTCCCCGTAACGTTGAACTTGAAAAAAAGAAAAGGAAGGAAAAAAAACGAGCACCGCGATGGGAAAACATTAAGCACGCGATATCTGATGAAATATTACCGCGCGAACCCATCGCGAGCAGTCCTTCATTTACAAATTGAACGAATAACAATAAATCACCTTTATTCCGCGAAACGGGTAGCGAACGTATCTCTCCGGGACGGCCAAAAACCAATATACATTACACTGCCTTCGATAATTTCCAGTGCACGGGAACTCGGCAAGAGGGGTGAGGCGGGAAGGTGGAGGGGAGGGGAGTATCGCTGGTAAAATGCACGAAAAATATTTGCATAAAGATCAACCCGCCGGCCATGAAAAACGGCTGTCCTTCGACGGTGGTCCAAACGAAATTTCGGTCCAGGCCATCGGCGAACAGGACGCCCCGTGTACCCCGCGATGTTTCTTGCGAGAGAGAGAGTGTGAGCGGGTGGGGAGGGTGAGGGGAGTATGGGAGTTTCGTTTGCGTTTATCAAAACACACATTTAATTATTCCCCGCATCGCCGTGGGCGCCGAAAGTGGATACGCGGAGCTCGCTTATTCCGCGCTTAATTCACACCTGGACCCGTGACGGAGCGACTAGAGCCGCTTAAAATAAAGCGACGGATAATAAAAGCGTTAGCTCGTCGGAGGGCCACGGGTTCAGCGAATCCCTTTTCTCTTTTTATTTATTTTCTTTTTTCTCTTTTCTTTTTTTTTTCTTTTTCTTTACTTTTCTTTCGGTCCTTCCTGGGCGCGTTTTCTTTCATTTTATTCCTCTGTCTTTTTGTCTTTTGTTTCCGGCACGTACGGGGCAAGTTGTGCGTACGCAGCCTTCCGCCTCCTTGCCTTTTGTTTTCCCGCCGGCGGGTTTTAAAACGGAGGAATGCGACCGCGGGCTTGGGAGCGTTCGAATTTAGGGGAACGCCGCGGTCGGAACTGTGCCGTGGTACTTGGGGAAAGTGGGGGAAAATCGCGCCTCTTGGCCGGCGTTTTCTCCGCATTGGCCTGAACGGCGCGAAGAGTTGGAATGTATTTAGTTGTAGGTTGTTAATTTCATTGGATGATGAATTGTGAGTTTTGTTTATTATTTTTGGCATTCTGAGTTCGGTTGAGGCTACACACAAAATTAATTGTGAGCAATATATAAGACGGGGCCACTATGAATGTTTAAAGATAAAATTAGCTGTATTGTTAACAAGCTTCTTATATTTGTTTTTTTTTTTTTTTACTAAGAAGGTATGCTTCATTACTGGGACATTTTGATATTTGCAAATTAAAATAACTTTCTTCAAAGCACAGGGATATCAGCCCCAGCTATTTCCATCAGTTAAATACAGAAACAAGGTGTTATAAAAATAAAAATAATATAAATACCTCAACAAAGTTTAAAATATCTTAATTTTAATGTAGACAAATAACTACTTTAATTAATTTCTAGACCCCTAGATCATTACTGGGACATTTTGATACTTGCAAATTAAAATAAGTTTCCTCTAAAAAGAAAGACATCAACCCCACATACTTTTATCAGTTAAATAAAGAAACAAGGTGTTATATAAACTCTCAAATATCGTAATTTTAATGTAGACAACTACTTTAATTAATTTCTAGACCCCTAGAAGACAGCATTTTTGTTTAATTGACCCATTAACCCTTAGCGCTCCAAATATTTATTCAATTTCATTTCCTACAACTCCCTATTATTTGTTCTATCTAAAATGTACTTCAAAATACAGTTTCTTGATCAGCACTAACTTTAAACAAATTCTATTATTAATTATATTGAAAATAGATTGCAAGCTATCTAGTAACTTAATAGTAATAAGACGTCTAAATTTTTCGATTAAAAAATAAGAAAATTTGAATTAATAAGGGACAAACTAAATACATATGAAAATTAATTTTTAACCAACTTCGAAAAGGAGGAGGTTACTCAATTCGACATGTATATTTTTTTTTAGTTCCTATATATTATATAAAAATGATGTAGAACGTAACTGGACCTAAAAGTGCAAAGAATTAAGAAAACAGTTACCCCCGTCATTCAAAGAAAGGTTTTCTTAGAAGAACGTGTCACCTTCGCCAAAAAGGGGTGTCGAAAGAGGCGCCAGAGAGCCGGAGGGTGCAAACGCGCGACTTATCCAGACGACGCATTTAAATTCAAGCGAACTTTGGCGCTGTAAGTTCGCCCAGGCCGGGGGACCAGCTGTATTGAAAAGCTAATTCTCGGCGTACAATCGACTCGTCTCGGCGTAGGGCAAACTTTGTGAATGTGTCTCATTAACTGGCTGCGACAAGCGTGCGCATGCGTAAATTCGCGCGAGCCGAGAACGCGTGTGCGTGTCGAAGCGTTTCACTCGGTGTAACCACCGCGTAATCTCTTCCACGGCCACGTACCACCTTTCTCTCTTTCTCTCTCTCTCTCTCTCTCTCTCTCTCTATATATATATATATATACATATATGCCCGTATTTCAATTTAAAGTCGCGAAATCGACCGACCTTTCCAGCTTCTGCGAAATCGCGGCTGGAAATTATTTTATCGCCTGTTTATCGGCTCATTGCGCGGAATAATTCCGAATACCGGGGGGCTGCGATTTCTGGATTCCACGATTTTCGAATATATAAACGCTCGCCAATGCAGAATTCTCTTTAATTTGCGGATTATTGGTTTCGCGTGAATTATGGAGCCGAGTGGGGATGATTTCTTGGAACTCGAGTGCAAGATTCTTTTTGAGAGAATTTTTGTTAGGAAAAATAACCAAGTGACCATATTTGGTGTATTGGTATATTGGTATAACAATATTGTTTAGCATTCTCCTGCTTCGTTGTATATTTTCACTAAATTTATTGCTGAGACCTGGAGAAGTTCCTAATCGAAAGCACAAATGTCCCCATAATTATGAAAGTGTATTTTTCTTGCAAAAAAAATGACATTGAATTAATTTAGTTTAAAATAATGCGGTGTGAATTGACCGATAAACTCATTTTTCTTTTAATTTTGACGTTGGCCACTTTCATAATTATGGGCTCAAATAACTATTACGATAATATATGTTTAAATAATAAAATTATCAACACAAAAATTGCAGATGTTCCTACTTCCACATATATTTCTTTTTAATATATTCTCACAAAAATATTGCATGACTATTTTCTGCTTCTCATACAGATTTCTCATAGAGATATCAGATGTTCCTACTTCCACATGCTCGAAATTAGTGCAACGAAGGCTTTCATTCCCCAGTTGCGTATTTTATTGAGACTTTGCGTCGTCCTCGAGGAAAGCGGATCTCGGTGTAATTCTAATTGTCTAGGGAGCATTCCGATCACGTAAATTACGCGTATCTCTTAGCCGTGAATTCTAATTAACAAGCGAAAATAAGATCGAAGGGCGCGCGGGAGGTGGGTTCGATTAGCCGGGGACTCTTCGTTACTAAATTCGAAACAATAAGGAAGGAAGGAAGAGAGAGAGAGAGAGAGAGAGAGAGAGAGAGAGGGAGAGAGAGAGAGAGAGAGAGAGAGGGAGAGAGAGAGAGAGAGAGAGAGAGAGAGAGAGAGAGAGAGAGAGGGTTTCATCCACGCCTGGTAATGGAACTTCGGTCGCTTTTATAAAACGGGTCGAGGCTTTCTTAAATAATGAGATACATTTAATCAGAGGATTAATGAACGCCAAAGAAGTGGAATGAATTATGAATGATATTTATTCGTCGAGTACCGAACCAACTTGGGAAATGATAATGCGGATCTTCGTCACGATCGTAATAACAACAACAACAGCGACGACTAACAGAGGGATGAAAACGAAGCAAGAAGGAAAAAAAAAGAAACGGATAAAGAACGACGATAATAAAGGTGAAAGACGAGGTGCAGGGACAATAAGAAACGTGTTCGGGAAAGCCAGACCTCGAAGGGTCGAAAGAGGGACGCTGGAACTTCACTAACCCCCCTCCGCACCCTCGCTCTCCCTCTCGGGCTCTATTTGCATAAAATCGTCGTAGTCGACGCCTTCGAAGATAATGAAATGAAACTAAACAAATAACGTGGATGCTAAACATTAATTACATTCGCCGGTGGAGAAGGGTTTCGCGAAATTAAGAGACTGCGAGGAGGCGTTCGAGGGTGGAGGGTGGTACGCGGCCGAAAATGTACCGAGGGAGGCGGCTCCCCTACGGGGGTGGCAAATTAAGAAATCGTTTAAGAAGTTTAAATCGGGCACGCAGCCAGAAAGAAAGGGGTTGGACTTCGCGGGTGATACTACTGCATTTTAAGTAACGATTGCTACCCTTCGAACTCGCCCTTCGTGCCCACGATTCGCAGTCGTATTCATAAATTCCAACTTGATGAATCGAACTCGGCGGCCAGACTGCACTTTTCAAATATTTATCGCTGAGGGTCAGATGGGAAAAGTTCGAGGCAATCGGGGGCGCAAAAGTGACCGTAGTGGAAAATGTTATGGTCTGAAAGGGGATGAGCAAGGTTTTATTCGAAATTTGGTGACTAAATAAAGAATTCTCCCTAAATATGACTCTGAACTGTCAATTATTCTTCAATAAAATAAATACTGAATGAAATCTTAGCTTTTCCATAAGTACTCACTTATTTAAATAGTCATTTAGTGTGCAAAAGTGACCATTGTGAAAAATGAAATACTCCGAAAGGGGATGAGCAAAATTTTATTCGAAATATAGCGACTAAATAAAGAATTATCCCTAAATGTGACTCTAAACATTCAATTATTCGTCAAACTTTCTTTTTGAGTGCAATGTTCAATTTTATAGTGGAACTACAGTCAGTGTAATAAGTATTCGTACAGGAACCAATTCAAAATAAAACTTCATATATGTATTTTATTAATAAATTTTAGGAGAAGGAATAATTAACCAACACTCCCACATATTTTTAGGGTAGATTTTACGTAAATTAAAGTTTATTACATTTAATGTTAACTTCTTATTTATTTTCTTATTAGTTTTTATTTTAAATCGGTTGTTGTACGAATACTTCTTGCACTGACTGTATGTGATCGTTTAGATAGAAAAATTCAGAAAGCATGTTCAATATATCAAAAACATTTATGGCATAAATATTGCAAAATAAATGAGGTAATATTACTTCGGATACAATGGAGAAATTAATAGTATCCAAGTTTAGTAAAAGAAGCTTCAACATTATGAATACATGTATTATAATTAGACTGCGGATCTTTATGCATTTATAGAAAATTTGAATGTGCAAGAACCTACAAAATGCATAAAATATGCAAGAATATAAGAAAGATTGAAAGTAAAGTTCGTGTTATAATATTTGCAAAATAAAATAAATTCTTATTTAGGTTCAATTTTTGTAGACACGTTCGCGAAGATTTTATTTTGCATAAAAATCCGCAGTCTAATTATAACGGATTAGCGATAATAAAAAAGAACTATTAATAAAATATATTCGCTAATGCACCATCCACATATCGAAACACGAACGATATAATTGATATTAATAGATTCGCACCTTTCATTAGCTATTTATTTCTATCAAGGGAGTGTCCACATACTTCCGGGGGGTGTATCGCCTAAAGAATTCAAAGCAACATAAAATTCTCCGGGCGAACTATATCCAGTATTCCAAGAACCCAACCCTCACTCAGTTTCGCGAGTTTCGGCCGGTCAGTTCCAAAAATTTCACGAGGAACTCCGAAACGATTCGCTGTCACAACACACAACGGGTGTATCGATCAACGTAAAAGCTCGAGGTTCGCAAAACTTACAGGAATTCCGTCAATTACAGTCCCGTCTTTTGGAATTCCCACCGTGTCCCTCGGATACGAAACGACGTTCCGTGACTCTCCTAATCGGTATTCATTGGAATTCGTTCCGATCCCAGATACACACGTATATATGAATACACGCACGTGCGCTGGTGTAACACACACACACACACACACACACACACACACACACACACACACACA
>NW_026535265.1:0-77681 GCF_026225885.1 Hylaeus anthracinus
AAAAATCGTTAGCCTGCCTACACGGGCCATCTCGCTAATGCGAAAAACCGTGCCGCAGCGTTCTCTGGTCGAGAGGGACCCGATCCGATCGCTCGGCAGGGTGGTGGCGGGGGCGGGACACCGACCGAGGGGTGGGCAGCGCGGGATCAACCAGGGGTGGAGTGCAGAAAAAAAAGTAGGTACGTAAAAACGCGCGAGCGGAAAAAGGGCGGCGTCGCGCGAGCAGGGGGGCGGGGGTGGTCCGCGAGAAAGGGGTTTGGATACACGGTCGTTCGGAAATGCAACAATAAACATTACTTATCGACGCGGGAGCCTTTAACAATGCGGATACGACGAGAAGCGGCCTCCGCGGTCCGGGGAGCGCAAAAGCGCAAGTTGCCTCTCTCTGTGTGTGTTTTCTTTTTTTTTTTTTGCAATAAAGTCATTTCGAGGCGTTTGAGTTATGGGTAATTCGTGCGGAACGCGCGCGGCCAGCGCCGCGGGTCCCGGCACCATTGATTAGTATTAATGACTTAGCTGCACTCATTTCGCTCGAATAAAAGTAATTGGATTTGGCTTCGACCCCGCGGACCCGCGCCAGCGGTGCCTGGCGTCGGTGGCGTCGGCGGCGTCGGCGGTGGCGTCGGCGCAACGAAAACGACGCCCGGCGTGTAAAAATACATTAATATCTGTTTGCGCTTAATAAACGATAGCCGCGCTGACTTCAGACTAATGGCCGTATTCCGGAATCGGTAATACGCGTTTTTATGTTTCTTTCTATACAGCGCGCAGCTACGTCCGGACCGGTTTCCACCTACGTTTATTATCGCCTATCTTTCGGTTCGATCGATTCACCGCTCTCGTTTTTTTCTCTCTTTTTTTTTATTCACGTTTGCGCGTTTTAAAAGGCTTGGCTTAGATTTTTTCCGGTTCCGCCCCCGGTCGGGGGTTGCGATAAGTTTTCCTGGACGCGACTTCGGTGGACTTGTTAACTGCTGCAACGCTAACGGTTAGGTTCGCACGTTGGACAAGTGTGAGCGTCGAAGCAGTAGGGATGATAAGATTTGTAAAAAATTGAAGAGGACTTTTGCGAAGTGTGGAGAATTAAATATTATTTAGTGGAAAAATTTATATTATCACAAGAATCCTTGTACATAGAAATATATTAAGGAGACTGGAAAGTAATGTCGTTTTATTCATTAAAATCAAACATACTTTTAATACATTTCTATTTTTAATTAATTATATAATCGCCCTCGTTATCAAAAGCCTTTTTCAATCTAGTGTGCAGATTTTCAATACCAGATCGATGTAAATCAATAAGCTGATGAATGATAAACAAGTATTTAAAATTCAAAAACGACATTACTTTCCAGTCCACCTAATATTTGACGTAATTGCAGACTTGACAAGTTATCTACAGTAAATTCAATCGTTTTATCCCTAATTAACTTTACGAGTTTGGATAAGGTTGTTTCTTGTTTTTGTGTTTTGAGGCCTTTGCGAAAGATGCTTGAGTATTTTGTATTTTCATAAAGTGGTATGGAATATTACGCAGGGTTGACTAGTATTTATATTTATATTTAACAAAAAGAATAAACTACAGAAATGATTTAATAGTGAAAATATTTATAGTGACTGAAAGCTGGGAGAAGATCGTAGAAAAAGAGGATATCCACATTTAAATAATTAACTTGAAGAGCAGAACCCTCGCAGAACAATAAATGGCACGAACCTAATGTGGCAAGACCTAATACATTGCAAACATTTTTGTATGAAAGCAATAGGAACCGTAAGACTTCTACAAAAATCAGGAAGATCTTCATAGAGTACATTAAATATTATTCAGTGGAATGTGTCAGTCGCATAAGTATTCGTACTCCCTATGTCTACTAGGAATTTGTCTAAATTAAATAATAAATTTGTTTCCTCAAATAAATTTTTCATTAAGAGTATGTAAACGTGTAGAATATATTTATGTACATACTTCTAAACAAATATTTATTTGGAAAGATCAAACCTGTCATTTAGACAAATTCTTTAAATAAACGTAAAAGACATAAATACTTGAGGGACTGACTGTATGTGTTCCTTATTGAGTATTTGATGATTGAGTATTTTATACTTTTGTCAAATATAGATGGTACGTAATTTTACACTGGTCGAGGGTAGCGATAAGACTAAAGTCGTTAGACCTAACCTAGACCTACTCAAGAAAACTTGGTTAGGTCTGGGTTAGGTCTGACGACTTTGGTGGGCTCATTAACTGCTGCAATAATAACAGTCAGGTTTGTACAATAAAATAGGGATAATAAGACTTTTAAAAAAATTAGAAAGGACCTCTCCAGAGTGTAAATTAAATACATGACTGGGCTGTGGATCATTCTAACTATTAGGTTGTCCCAAAAGTTTCTTTCGTAATTTGCACTGAATTATTTTGTGCGCTAGTGTTTATATAAACAAACAATCTAATTTCTTAGATGTTGATGTTGTAACAGTAATGAAGAAATTCAATAATGTAACATTAGACACCCTAATACAATCCACGATCCGGATAATTCGTTATTCCCTTTCAATTCGTAGAAGTGTAACTAACCACCAAAGTTAAAATACAATTATTTTAAATTCCCATCAAATCAAAAGCAGAATTGCTTCTAATTCTTGAAGGTGACAACCTAATATGTGTTCCTTATTGTTGTGTGTCGAAGCCATCGCAAAAGATGCTTTAGAATTTCGCACAAACTTTGAGGCTGATGGCAATCAAACTTGGCGTGAAATTAAATACGCCTCTTTAAAACTCCCCATCCCCGAGTGACAAAAATAGCCCCTTTTCGACAGCAGTCCACCCTCCTCTCGCCGCGACATCCCCGGTGAGTCGGACATCTCGACCATCGACGGCGTAATTTCCAGGAGAGCAAATCGCGCGTCGCGTCGGGCGAACGGAACGCTCGTAAACATACACGGGGGCCTGGACGAACCCTTTTCCGCGTATCCTGCGCGCACCCTTTCGCGCCAGGCCAGGCCGACTCGGGTGGAACATTAATATCGCGAAATGAAGCTCATTTGCATATAAATAAGGCGGTGGTGGGGCACGGGCGGCGCGGCAAGGGACACCAGGATGAACCACCCTTTTCCTACGTTCGTTCCCCCCATCCCCCTCTAACCGTGCGCCCCTCTCGGTCTGTCTGTCTGTCGTTCTCTGTTCCTCTTTGGAGAAACCCCACCCTGGACTAATTACACTTACAGACAAAGCAGCCTGTGCCGAGGGGTCGGTCGACTCTCTCGGTTCGTCTGTCTTTCTCCACCTCTTCGTCAACCACCCCTCACCAACCCCCCAAACCCCCCAAACCACCCCCCTACCGCCCACCGAGTGTGTCTTCGTCCTTCTCACACGTGCCGGCCTCCTGCTCCCGATAACAACGGTTCGCAATGACCACGTGATAATTGCAACCCCCGCGGAGAGCACGTCCCCGTTAGGATACCCCCGTTAGGTCGTCGAGGAAATTCATCGTTTCCTCGCACCCGCTTCCCTCTGGATGGCCACGGATAATCCTTAATCCCGATCAATGGAGTATTCGTGACGGGGTTACGCGGTGAGTTAAAAGTGTCTTGGTGGGTCTGTTACGTCGTGATACGGACCTTGTTAATGGGCTTTCGGCTTCTTTATTTTTTTTTTTACTTTCTCTCCGTCCGTTACTCTTTGTCGCCGACGCTCCCGGCTCGACTTCCGTGGGCTCTACGTTCGGCGTTTCCGGAGATGGGACCGGGGGGAAATTATTTCTGGTCACTGGATGCGTCAATGAGGAAGAAGGATTGTAAGGTGAAATTAACGAAGTGGTCGCGGTTAATCGTTGTGTTGATGAGGTTATGTATGTTGGGAGAAGAGAAGATGGTTATTAGAATTTTCAGTGGGAGACTACGAGATTAGGTAGAGATTAGGAAGTGTAGATTAAGGGGTTCCTGAAAGGAGTTTTAAATTAATGTGTCAATTTTGTCAAATTCCATTCGGTGGATGGTTTGTGATGAAATGGAGTTTTGAAGCCAATCGCACAACATTCTCAATACTCGATAAGAAAAGTTTAGATTCTTAGTGGAGTACAGTTACTTATTAGTTAGTATTACTAACTTAGTAATGATTTTGAATATTTTTAGAAAAAGCATCTACCGCTGTCCATGCGGTGTAATATTACAGCAAAGTCATATTCTCGGTTATTGTTTGAACAAATATTGTTAACAATTAATGTAACTATTATCAGAACAATCCTTCGTCGCGAATAATATCGAGCTACTGACTGCGAACTTGTAAAGTGTAAAGTGTAAAGTGTAAAGTGTAAAGTGTAAAGTGTAAGGTGAGATTAGATTTAAATTAGAAAGCTCACATCATGTATATACATATTTACAATTACAAGTTTATTTGGAAAACATGAAACATTCATTTAAATTAGACAAATTTCGTTAATGATCTGGATGGTACTTATGGAACTGATTGTATATATGTACTTTTATTTATAAAGTAAAAATAAAACGCCCTTTATATATGTATAACTAGCTGCATGCCGCGTATCTTATCGTAGGAATTTGGATTTATTTTAATGTGATATTATAGAACTTCGAAATATACAACATTTTTTGTCTTTTTTCGTTACTTTCGTTTCGTCTCATCAAAGATGCACGCCTCGCAGTATTTGTAGATAGATGTGTCTCGAACTCCGCGACAAAAATATACGATTCACCAAACGAAACGGATTTATATATATCATGCAAACTATGAGAGTTCTCTTTTGGGTAGATGCAGCCACCTAGCGGTCGGGAGCGGTAGTTAGGGAGTAGGCTCAGAGCGCTTGACATATTCTTACATACGTAATTTTACACGGATCTAATACCATTTTTCTTAAAATACCATAGCCTATATTACTCCAGATAAAGCAAGGAAGCTACTGTTAATATTTGGTATCAATCGGTTAAATACTTTTCGAAATTTTTGTATCAAAACAAACAAACGCTGTATAATACCATAATAAAGATAAAAATAAGGTGAGTTAAGATTACAATTATTATTTCCTGAGCCTTCTGGATCTACAGAAGCTTCTCTCCCTCTCACTCCTCTGCAAACCTTTTGCTCCGAAATCGTCAACCCCAAATAGGAGCAACCGAAAGAGAGAATTGTTGTCCAGAACTCCGCCACGAATCGGAAGGAACGGGCGCGACGATAAGGGGATATTATAACCTCACCTCTGAATCGTCTCGAAAACTGAATATACCACGAGCCACCAAGAATCCGTAATTTTCACTCGAGAGTTAGCCTTAATCTGCGCCCGCTATCTACCCAGCGGGTTCCCTTATCAGCGACCCCGGTCCGATCCAGTTATGGTAATCGTGCGGTTCGAAAACGTACACCGTCGCGTCCCACCGAAATTTCGGCGTTCGCTAGGATGCCGAAAACTGGACGATAATGCGGCCGGTTGTCCTCGCTCGTGTCGCGGGCGGATAATGACCGATTTATCGCAACGAGTAAGAGCGCGGCAGCGGGGCAGACAGACCCCCGTCAAGCCTCCAACGGGTTAAATTAACAACAGACAAGCCACTTGAAACATTACCGAGGCTTCCTAGCCGGAGCAAGCCGAGGGTAGGCTCCTGCTACCTTACTCAACATAAATTAGGGCCGATAGAAAGGGTAGATTGCAGAATGTTGAGTGTATAACGACCGACGCTCTGTCGGTGGCTTATGTCTCGAGCATCCGCGACTCGCGTCTTACTCTTGCGGCACACGCGAGCACGAAAAATCTCCCCCGGGCACACGCCAACTGCATTCTAATGCGCTGTTCCGAACTTGTTCGCCACCCCAAAGGGCCTAGATTATCGAGTACACGCCGCGGCAATCGTATGGACGAGTTTCAATTTGTCGCTGGTAGGGAGGATTAGGGGTTGGTGCTCGAAACGAAGGTGGAAGCAATTCCTTGGTAAGTTGGGAAGAAGAGTAGCTTGTTTTTTAGAGGAGGGAGATAGAAGCAGATTTGATAGGAATTTAAAATTATTGTGAGTTAACTTTGGTGGTTAGTTACACTTCTGTGAATTGACAGGGAATAAGGAATTGATGGGATCGTGAATAGTCTTCTGCGCATCTACCTTGCGCACCGCGCGGTGCTTGTTCCCCTACGACTCAAAGCGTGACAAACGACTACGCAAACACATCGATCAGTACCAATAATCTCTAATACATTATTCTATACATTATTCTATAATAATTAGGCGGAATTGTTGCTCAAAACAAAGGTGGAAGCAATTCCTTGCCAAGTTGGAAAGAGTAATAGTTTATTTTTTAGATGGAGGGAGCTAGAAACAGTATTGTGGTTATTTCAAGAATTAGAAGCAATTCTTGGTTGATTTGATAAGAATTTTAAATTATTGTGATTTAACTTCGGTGGTTAGTTACACTTCTGCTAATTGAAAAGGAATAAAGAATTGTCAGGATCGTGAACCTCTTTGTGAGTTTTTTGCGCATCTACCTTGCGCGCCACGCGGTGCTAGTGTCCCTACGACTCAAAACGCGACAAACGACCACGCAAACACATCGATCAACAAATTCGCAGATGTTTTGCGTTCCTGATACAGAGTACTAAAAAAAATAATAAAATTCTAAATTCTAATTCATCCCAAATTTCTATCCCCAGGCAGAATATAAAAATCACGAAATACATTTTGAAATATCAATATCATAAATATGTACGATATAAAATAAAAATTCTCATAATTCTGATTAGAAGCCAGCAATAGAATCCATACTGACGCGAATTCGCGTCAGCAGTCGGGAACGTGTTGATACCAACATGTAATAATAACACAGAAATTCACGTGAAACAACGAACGAATCCGAAACTGCGTATGGATATAGACCGTTCGATATCAAACGTGTGCCTATTCTTGTACTACGTCACCGGAGGACGCAAAATAATTGATCCTAGGACCGCGTAACCGCGAAACGATATTATTTAGAAGTTCCCCGGCGCTGCATTCGTTGATAGGGGAAACGAGGGTGGGTGAGGGGGGGGGTGGAAGTTGGACCAACTTCGTTTCGATTCTCCCCAATCAGAGCGAGCGCGGTTTCACGGTGGAAGTTATGGAGCGTAATTACAGAATAGACGACCGTGGTCCCCCTTGCCCCCCTCCCGCCCCTCTCGTGCATTATCGCGACGGGTTTCTTATAATTTTCGCGAACGACGGTGTCCGAGTAGTCGTTAGAACGCATTTCCGAGAAAACGGTATCTGGATATAATGAAGGATCCATTTACAAGTAAGATTCAACCAGCGACTTCATTACCCACGATTTTACCTCCGGCCGTGCTCTCTCTCCCCCCTCCCTCGGCATTCGTAATGAGCGATGGTCATTCATTTTAATATCCATTAAATGCAAATACCGCCCCGGCGCAAACGTTTACTCCTATTTCGAATTATTTCGCTGACTCGCCCGTAATTAAGCTTTTCGAAGGGACTCGGTGGAAAACATTACCTACGGAGGAGTCGTTACCGGTAACGATTCCTCCCCCCCTCGCCCCCCTTGCAGTTTTCCCGTCCACACCTGGTCCCCACCGATCGACTTACTTTTCCACCCGATCCTGCTCGAGGTGCACGACCACCTCGTAACGTCACTCACCGTGACGATTTTCGTGCGCGATAGCTAGGAATTTTGAAATTTAAGACGAACCCGGGATTGTGATAAAGAAATATAACAGGCGGCACCGAAAACGAAAACGAACGATTCGGTCTTATCTTCGTTCGCGGCTTTTAAAATATTCATAAATTCTCGGGTTAATAACGCTGCTTTTATAATCATTTTAATAAAACTGATACTCGGCCACGTTGACGGTAAGTTCGCCCGAGCGATTTCCATATCGCGTTGAAGTGCCCGAACCCCCCCTCAAGCGAGATGGAACGATAGTATCGCGGTATTTTACGAATTATAATTAAAATGTGTCGGTAATTACTTGGAGAAAGAGAGAAACGAGGGAATTTTTTTGTTGGAGAATTGAACAACGAAGGGGGAAGAAGTTCAAGAGGGTGGAGGGTGGAAGTGGAGTAGATCAAGAAACATGTGTATGAAAGTTTGTGAACCGAGTTTATAGAAAATTTATATTTTTTTCTGAGGATTATCGGAATTGGAATGATATAACCGAATTAAAATTGAGTGAAGTCAAAGGGGTTATAAGATTATTGTATTGGGCCAACAGCTATGAATAGGTAAACCTAATTTTTGATTTTACATTCTACAATTAGAAATATCTGAGACATTCATGAAACTCTCCTGGTGGAAACATAAACGCTTAAAAGATGGCTCATTTTATCTACCGCTACTAACGCAGATGTATTAAAAAAATTGTATCCAGACACTGCACGCAATATTCGACAAAAACTTTCTGGACAGAAAATCATCCCCTATCTAATGAACAACAAAAAAAAAAATAAAAATCAGAAAAATGGAGATCCGCAGTCTAATAATAATACATCCACCATGATTACGCTTACAGGACTTATTATCTTTTTGAAAAATATAATCCCAAAGCCTCTTTCAGAAAATTATAACGATATACCGTGCTTGTCTCCATTTTTCTGCTTTTCATTTTCATAAAATCTTCGGGAACGTGCCTACAAAAATTGAACCTAAATAGGAATTGATTTTATTCTGCAAATATTATAACATGAATTTTACTTTCAATCTTTTTTTTAGTCTTGCATATTGCTTGTATTTTGTATTTTCTTGCACATTCAAATTTCCTATAAATGCATAAAGATCCGCGGTCTACTGATAACTGATTACTTAAATCCGCCTCTCCCCTCAAGATCTCCACCCTGTCCCAAAACCACCCCCTCGATATTCCTCTCGAATCAACCCAAAGGCCCGGCAGGTGCACGCGAACGTCTCGCAGCCCATCAACGAGATACTTCGCAGCAGACGTTCTACGTAAGCGGACATCTTAATGCCCGCGAGTCGTAAACAGCGCGGACGTGACGTAAATCTATTCGTAGCGTCGTTGTTTAGCTCGGTCTTTGCTGGAAGAAGGTAGGGTGGTTGGCGGTCGGTTGAAAGAGCAAAGGGGTGAGAGGATCGCGCTCCGCGAACGAAAGGGTGAGATGGCAAGGAGGGAGGGGTGGTTGGGGCGAGAGAATCGGAGGTGGGTCGACCGATGTATGAATATACATGACCTTACCACCAACCCTTACACCGCAACGGGGCTCTGCTTACATTATTGTATATCTAATTCCGCGAATGGTTCTCAAAATTCGCCGTTCGCCACGACCCCTCTCCGATGACGTATCTTCATCACGTGCACACGAAACATTGAGAATCACTGCTGGGCTCACGACATTATGCAGGCAGTCTACATATTATACATTCGGACTGGGATTCAATTAAGTTTGGTTAAACCACCCCCTCCCTCTCGTCCTGGTCGTCCTTCCGCACCCCCAGGTCCACCCCCTCCCTCCCGCCCCGTGCACCCTCGCCATTCAACTCGGTGTTTCCCTCCGTCGGGTTCCTTTCTCTCTTCCTGGCCCCGTTTCGTCCCTTTTCCTCTTTCCGTCGGGCGTCGCGGCGCCCGGAGGTGTTCCGAATCCGTGTACCGCTGAGACGATTCGTTCCGCGGTTTTCGGAAACGTTCCGGGCTAGTCTCGTTCGAATTACTGTGGTCTGCCGCGGCTTCGATAGGCGTATAACCCTCCCCCCTCATGGTACCGAGTGGTCGAAGGATTGGAACGTAGGCGAACCGGATTCTGGGAACCGCTGTCCACGATTGCAGGACCATCGGATCATTTGATCGGTCACGGGGATTTTTGGGAGCCGGCGCCCGCGGCCGAATGCGACGATTAAAACGGACAACCGCGAGAGAATTAAAGTCCTATCGATCTTTCGGGGATTTTGCCCACTTTGTTTGGGGCTTCTGGCGAATCGGTCACGGGGTATACGGGTCAATGTTGTCTTCTGTTTTTGGTTTATTACTTGTAAACATCGGAGTGGACCGATAGGTGCAATTACAGAATAAAAAAACAGTAATGGAGTTCTTAACAGGCCTGCATCGAACTTTTTCTTCTTTAGAGGGGAATTTTGAAGTTGTACCGTCCGATTTTTAGGGTAATTTGAGCTGTTCTTTGCGCAAAAATCGATTAACTCCATAAAACAATAACTTAAGAAATGAAATAATGTCCATTGTTTCTTAAAATTCCCTTTATAATTCCAATGCAGTACTGTGGAATGCATAAATATAGATGTAGCTTTTATTTAACGGCATACAAAATTAATATTTTGAGTGACTGGTGGAGTTGATCGGTTTGTGCAGCGAACGGGTCATTTGAGACTCACGAATTGAATTTAGCAGAAAGAGCTTCATACAAGATTCATACCAAAGAGCTACTATTTCTTAAAACCAGCAAAACCGGAAATGTCTGAAGAATATAGTTTTATAATGCATATTTTAACCCCAACTTTCTATATACACATGTTCGTGAATGTTTAACTTGCTTTTCAATATAATTACAAGTAAATAACGGGAGTATTGTGTCACGCATGTAACTCTTTATGTTTCCAGTCGTAACACGCAACCGAGACGAGGTATTGCAACATATGATTATGTCAGCCACGTGAAAGTAATACGAACACCTTTTAGGTTGCATGCGTTTGAGTATTCTTTAACATATGTTCCGAAATCCGTTAAGGGCGTTCAGAGGGATCCACTCGTCAGTGGCTGAAATAATATCGTCGAACAGCTGGCTGGTCTATATCATCTTCGTCATAGATCCCTGCCAACGTTTGACGTTGTTTGACGCTGTTCAATAATCGATTGGCATGTAAAGCTTCGACAATAACGTTAATTGTCAAACATCAAGTACTGACGGTGAAACTATTTAAGATTTGTTGGCTATTGTTTGATGCATTCATTTAAGAACAGATGTTTGAACATGGGTGGTATAATCAAACAGACGAAGTCAAACATGTATCATTGAGAATTAAGTCACATGTGCTGATTACTTTTATTCTGTATTGTGAAAAATTTGCTTTTCAACCACGAGTGTCTTTCATTCAATCAAAACACAATCCATGTCAAACAGTAACACATGGAATTTTCTTGGAATCTTCTTGTGTATTTTTTAACAAATTTTTCTGTTTGTGTGTTTCAATCACAATGGGAAAAGTAATTTTTCTTCAACCACAAGTTGCATTCATACAATTAAAACTCAGCCAAACCACGTCAAACAGTATGGAATCTTCTAAATGGTTATTTCTTGTCCTTTTCTACGTTCGACGCTCGACTCAAGCCAAATTAAAGTAAACACAGAATAGAAACCTTGATTGGATAAATGCAATGTTTGGGTCCCGATTTTCTTGCACTTATCCAGTCCTTACTGTATACAGTCAGTCCCATAATTATTCGTACTCTCCACGTCTATATGAAGAAATTTGTTTAAATTAAATGGTAGGTTTGATATTTCCAAGTGTATGTTTTTATAAATATGTTGATATATATTTATATACATGCTTATCCATATACATATTTACAATGAAAAATTAATTTGATACTATCAAAACTATTATTTCATGTACTCAAACTTCTTCAATCTACATAAAAGGTACGAATAAAATTGCACGAAAAAGGCACGACCATACATATTTGCACCCATGTCCAATCTCACAGATTCGCCCACATTTCCATACTCCAACAAACGCACCTAAACATCCAATCCATCGATAACCCAAAAACATCAAACTTTCCAAAACGTTTGTCTCCTCATACCTCCGCACAAAACACGCAACCACTTCGAGGCATCCTCGCGAGGTGTCGATCAATTCCGCAAACAAATCCCTCCCCCGAAATTTCGAAAACAATATTCCTCGGGTTCGTCGGTCGAGGTGGCCGGTACTTTTTAATTATCTCGCCCCCCGGTTCTCGACGAGGCTACGTTTACTTTATCAATATTTCCCCGCCCCCTTTTCGTCCCGCAAAAAAAAATCCTTACCGCTCGCGTCGGAGCAACCCTTTCCCGTCGTTTACTCGCGCGCGCTACAGCTGGATAGGTAATTAGCGAGGGCCCCACGTGGCGCACCAGCGACGTTGTATAAACGCGCGCCACGGTATTGGTCGATGCGTGAGCGCGTGTGCCGAGGGGCACCGATAGACGGAACGCTCGAAGGGGTCGACGTCGACCAGGAGGTAAGGGTCGTAGAGGGACGAAGAAGACCGCACGAAGAGCGAGGGGAAGATGCATCGAGACGGAGCGAGACGATCGGCAGACTGCACAGAAGGGACGGCAGTGAGGGAGGGGGAGGTGGAGGGGGGGAGGAGTTGCAATAATGACAGAAAATTGCGCGCTTCCAGGTTCCGCGGGCGCATCGACACTTAATTCAATTCAATTGCGATACAGTTCAATAATTCGATTAATTAAAAAATATCGCCAGGGTCGCTCAGTCAAGTTACGTCGTACGTGCCCCCCTCCCTTCTTTCTCCAGCCTCGATGGAGTGATTCCCTTTTCCCGTCTGGCGTCGTGAAACCCTTCCATCCCGTTTCCATTCCTCGGAAGCTTTCCGAACGTCTGACGACGCCCCGGTGAGAGCCCCTGTCTAAAAGGCGCCGTGTGTATCGATGGGGGTAATAGCCGACAGCTGAAACGTACCACTCGATGTTCCCCGCATCATCTGTGATTACTTGATTATGAGTATCGAGTGAGCGATGTTTTTCTGAAACTACGGGGCAATGAGGGGGTGAGAAGGAGGAGAAGGAGAGACTCCAGAGAACGTCCCAGTGCGCACTTGCCGGCTTATTGGCGACCTTTGAATCTCTTCTCATCCCCGACGGTTCTACGAGCGCCCGTCCACCCCCCGCTGCTCTTTCGCCCCTCCGCCTACGCCGGCTGTGCCGCAGTCCCTCACCCTCGTCACGGCCGCTGGGATGCGAGGTGCACTTGTCTTTTAAAAAACCTATTAACCGACGGTAATAGAGAAATCGTGCTCTCTGCAGACTGTTTCGCAGCCGAGGAGAAGGAGAGAGGAGGAGGAATCCCGGTCGACCCGGGTTGCGAAGGGGTTCGCGGTACGTTTGAACGTTTTCTGCATTCTTTCTATTGTGGCTCCTGATCTGTGCTTCCTGTTGGACCTCTCGCTCCCTTTTCGTTGCTCGTCGAGGGTTGAATGGTGTTGTTTTAGGGTTCGGTGATAAAGAAAATTTGAGGGAAGGTGTCCTCGAGGCGTTGACTCCCACGGTGATAATCGCGAAAATTTCTAGCGTGATTAAATTGCGTTTGCAGACTATTGGAAACTACGTGGTTAAATATTTATCGTGGTAATTGTAACTTCGTCGAATTTGAAGAAATTTGTTTAAATTTATTTTCGTTGACCCTTGACTTTTAGAATTAAGGGTTTTTGTTCTTCGGTGAAAAGCACTGTCACCCATATATATGACAGTCAGGTATGGAGTTCTAGCGTTGCCTAGTTTTCAGACTTCATTTTTTAGGAGAGAGTATTCCAATTTCAAGTATTAACTCTCTATTGGCCGAATCTTTTTTCTGTAGACAACTTCCAAGGTATTTACTTTGATGCTGTCAACAGTCTTTAATATTGTTATTGGTTACCAGAGACATTTTATACATGATGTCCCAGAATTAGTAGAAAACCCGAAAATGGATAGCTTAGACGATTCTAAACAACAATTTCTTTTGCAAAAATGTCGTGAGGCACTTCGTTTTTGAATTATTAACGAAAAAGCACCAAACAATCACAACGCCCGATTAGCGCGCGCTCAGCCGCGAGAGGCTGGCCCGATGGCTGGCCCAATGGCTGACCTGAACGTCACAGCTCGAGCCAACCTCTCGCGGCTGAGCGCGCGCTGTGATTGGTCGGTGGTTTTTTGTTAATAATTCAAAAACGAAGCACCATCCGACATTTTCGCAAAGGAAATTATCGTTCAGAATCGTCTCAGCTATCCATTTTCAGTTCTTACATTAATTCTGGGACATCCTGTATAATTAAGGCTGTATAATTACGCGTATATCTTTCATATTGTGAAAGAATTCAAATTATTTGGTAAAGTGTCATGTGTTATCAAGACCTGAAAGTTACAAAGGACTATAATAGCATGATTAAAGCATGAGTAGTACACAATTAATCAAGAATATCTGTTCATGAATTATGTTGCAACGATGCATTATTGCTTGAAAGGTTCATACATCTATGAATTTTAAGGCTAACTCGCTTACAAAGAGCGGAATGAGACAGTTCACTTGACGAAATTCAATGACGCCTTTATTAGCACACGAAATAAAACGAAACGTCACCTTTAGGCGCCCCGTGATCCTATGGGCGTTCTATTCGTTAGTAAACAAAAGACAGGTATTCCATTGTTAGCCCCTGCGAGGCCACACCTACAGAAAGCGAATATTTCTATTTTTTACTAATCTGTCATACGATTCATTGCAAAACAAAAAATGTAATGCGTAAAGCGTACACTCCTTCATACCCTGCGTTAAGAAATAAAATAAAAGAAAGTATAAGTGACACTATTTATTAACTATATTACGTTTGAATTTGTTGCTAGAGTGAACTCCAAATATTGGAAGTAAAATGTCCTGAAGAATATTTCCGAGAAACCAAGCGACCTATCCACACCATGACGCAACATCCTCAATAAAAAAGTCCCTAAGACCGAACACAGACCTCGATGAACCTCTCAAATCTAGTCATCCCTTGGAAATAATATTAGATTCAAAGTAGCTTTCGCCTAACCTTTCACCTAATCAAAAGTAGCTTTCAGCTAACGATAACATATTCTGTGCTAGATCCAGAACAAGCCTACGTCACAATCGAACTTCGCTACCTAACCTCCTGTATCAGGAGGCCCAGAAAATAATATCGTTTCTTTTGTATTAAATTCAAACAAGTACATTTATAAACTGTATTTATTTTAAATCAATAATGTAATCGTCCTCGTTATCAACAATCTTTTGCCATCTGACAAAAGTCAATTGGTGCACAGTGACCTGATAAATAATAAACAAGTATTGACATTACTTTCTGGGCCCCCTGATATTTATTCTATTTTTGGTTTAGCTCCACTATGGTACATTCTCATCGCGAACCAATTGTATTCTATAAATCGCGTGCATTTCTCGTCCGAGAGGGGATCCCCGCGTTCAATGGTGCCTCGATGAACAGATCCCTCGGAAATAATATTAGATCCCGTCACAGGTGGATTCCGTTTCGTCCGAAATGGTACGTCGAGATCAAAAGGAGCTTTCGCTTTTGGCTCAGTTGAAAAATGGCTGGTGGAAGTTGCCGTGCTCTTCGGGAGCATTTGGGGGATATTATAATCTCAAGGTGGTGTCATAATCATAATAACAACGCGTTAATTAAACCAGCTGATTTATGTGCCTTTCATATTGTAATTGCCCGCCGAACTCGAGTCGAGACCGCGTAAAAGCGAGCAGAGACGCGGTTTTGGACGATCTCCTGCTCGTGGAGACGAGATAATGCGAACGAATTAATGAGTCAAGGCGCAATTAATATCGGCCATTCACCGTCGTCGTTCAATACAACCTCGCTTGGCCTTGTTTTTAATGCCGGCCTGGGACACCCTGAATTATCAAACCTAAATTTCAGTGAATATTTGCGACAATGTTCGGTCCCAACCACCGGCATACTTCCTCAAACATTAAACGTGAATAAACCAAATTGATTGTAATTTTCTTCACTTGTATTTTGAGTATAAATCATAGTCCCAACCTCCACCACACTTTCTCATAGATTAAACGTCAATAAAACAAATTGCTTGTAATTTTCTTGACTTGTATTTTGAGTCTAAATTAATATTTTATAAAAGAATGTTCGATTATCTTCATTAGTATTCACATGTGCATTTCTTAATTATTGTTATGGGGTTTAGTTTAAGTTTAGAGAGAATTATTATAATTTTTCAAGCTTTGGATTTTCATACCCTAACCTAGACCTAACGAAAACTTTTTCATCAAAAATTAAACGTGAATAAACTGAATTGATTATCATGTTCGTAACTTGTATGTTGAGTATAAATTCGTATTTTATAAAAAAATGTTCGATTTATCTTCATTAGTAATGGCTCATTCGTAATGGTTCATTCTAATGTGCATTTCTTAATTATTTTTATGAGGTTTAGTTTAAGTTTAGAGAGAATTTTAAAGTGAGAATTTAGAGAGAACATTTCAAATAATTTCTAAAAAGAATATCTTCTTTGTAATTCTTTCATCAGAGAGACCAATGGTTTGTTTGGGACCACTGACTCGCCTGTAGCTCAGGCACCGTCCTGTAGCTACAATACACCACAGCTACAGCCCCTGAGGCTCCCCTAATAAAGAAACAATCATCACGGTGATCGCCACATCATCCATACATGGGTGACGGGATTTTTCACTAAAGAATTAAATAAATTACTTCCAACAATGAAGTTCTAAACAAAATAAAACTGCTGCAAGATTCACGAATTTGGCTAAATTGCAAAAATAAGTATTACTTTAAATTCAACAAAAATCATTTTCAGTTCCATAAAAACAAAGTGATGGACTTATATAAATTATCACGAGTTTTTTGCTAGTCAAAGTATTAAACAAAACCCATCTCCAGTCACCCATATTCACCAATGAATCCTTCATTCCATCCCCTAAACTCCGTCGAATCACCTCCCAGATTCACGCAATTACCGAGCCACCCTTAACTACGCAAAAATCATCCCCGTTCCCAAAATTTCCCTCAAGCCCGCCTACACACGTTCCACTCGAAAGCGAAACGTTCGCGGACGACTCGCGGGGTGCGCTCGTCACGCGAACACTGAATCAGACACACGAGCGTACAACCGAGACGAAACTCGAAGCCCTCGGTGGTTGGCCGTGGCGCGACTCTTCTCGCGAGCCCGCGAATACAATTCATTATGATTTAACGGTTAGCAAGAAAGCGTGTAGCAAGCGACGTAGTCGCCGGGGCAAATCGCTTATTTACACCGTGAACGGTGTAATCCGCTCGCCGGAGGCCATATTTAGTTTACCGCCCCGCGGGTATAATGTCTTTTTAGGTACGTTAATTAACAGTATTCATTTTGCACAAAGGTTTCTAATTACGCACTGTACGGGAGCCATAGACTTAGTGCCAGCGCCACGGAAATGTTATGTCCCGGGGTTCGTGACTCCGCCTCCAAGACCGGTAGGGTAGGAGGGAGGGAGGGAGCGGTTAGGAGGTGGTTAGGGGGTGGTAGGAGACCCCCGTTCGAAGGTGGCGGGCGTCCGAATGCGGAATTAAGACTCGAAATCTGCCGCGTCAGGCGACTGATGACACCGAGAACGCCGCTGCCGTTGGGTTGGGAGGGTGTCGAACCGAACGAGGGGCGGCGGAGGGGGGAGGGGGCGGGGGAGAAGAGCGAAAGGAACACGGAAGATCGAGCTGCTCGGTCGCGGAAGAGAATAAGAAACGGTCGAGCGTGACGTGTCGGGTCAATACTAGTCCGGCCGCCACAGTTAGCAGTCGCATTAATTAATTATAATTAAGTTTTAGTTGACGCGACTGTGGAACGACGGGCGCGAGAGGAGGGGGAGGGAGGGGGGGGGAGGGGTGGTAAGCAAGGCAGGTAGCTACGCGACTCGCATTTTGAGCATTACCGATATTATGCAGATTTCACCCTCCCCGTAACCAGTCCCCTCCATTCTGCACCCCCCATCGTCTTCAACGGCACTCCTAGTCTTTCTCCCTTTCCCTTCGGCCCGCCCCGCCTCGTCCCTCTCGCGAATGCTCCTCTCTTCCTTCATTCCCGCCACCGTCATCCTCCGAGACACGCTCGGTCCTTGTGCCACTTGCCAAGCGAGTCAGAGAATGAATTATTTACTTATTTACGGTACGTAAACGGAAACTCCGTAGCGCCCTCGTTCCACGTCTATACGGGGGAGGAATTAAGACGGCGAGCCCCGAACGGCGAACGAAGGAACGGCTAAGGGCGAAATTGGCTGGTTCGAGAGCGACAATCACCGGACACCATGGTTTTTAGGAGGTCCCGGGACGACGCGACGGGTAATCTGATTTCCGTTGATTGGGGTTTAACCAATCCGCGCTTTCTCGGCTCGTTCGAGGCGCTCGGGTCTGGGGACGGCGAAAAAGGCGCGGGAAAGGAACTTAGACGAGGCGTTTCCCGAAAAGAATGCCGGATGGGGTGGAAACATCCGTTGGGTCCTGAGTTTGGTTTTCTAGAATTCAACCCCTTCGGGTCTGCGCGGTATACTTAGAGTGACTTAGAAGATTCTGGCAGGTTAAATTTTTAGGACAGATGTTGAAGACAAATTTTAAATTAATTTGTAAAATTGAGGATATTAATTGTAGCTCTTCTCAACGCTTTTAACGAATAAGCATTGTATCTGTGCAGAGTTATATGTTGCTAAAGACATCTTCAATGCAATTATTTTATTCAATTAGGAACACTGATCGATACCGTTAAAGACATAAATCTACATTAAATAATTCATTTATATTGTGAAAATTGCTTTGGGTGAATATGCTTAAATATCGAAACAAGAACTACAGGTTCAGGTCATTACAAATCGAATGATACTAAAATAATTTTATTCGATGAGTAACACTAGTGGCTACTATAAAAAACATAACAAATCTATATTAAATAATTCACCTACATCATGAAAATTACATTGAGTGAATTATGCATAAATATCGAAACAAGAACTAGATGTATGCCACTACGAATGGAGTAATACGAAATTGCAATTAAAACGAGTAGAACGTATATAAATATTTATATATTCTCTTGATCGATTAGAGATGGAATATACGCAACAGTGTTTGGACGAGTTGAATTCCTCGCGTGGCGACGAGGAGCGAATACAAGCAGCTTTCCGTTTATCCACCATACATAAGTAATTAATTCTATGACTTGTTTGCCGAGTGACGCGTAGGGGAGGGGCGAGAAGGGGGCTTACCGAAGAGTAAATAAGAGACACTGGGAGACAGATTACCGAATAGTTAAGACTTCTCCATAAATTCTTAGTTACCAGCAATACAATGCTTTCTCGGTTAAAACTTGCAATTTTTTCCACAGATTTAAAAGCTCATGTGCAATGCTATTAAATCACGTTCACATCTTGAAACTGAAATGAGCATGACCTAATTCGGCTTGAATGCCACGGTCATTACTTAATTCATTGTGTCTTTACTTGAAGTAAACTTTAGGAGTCAAGACTCCTAATCAAAGATTCTAAAACCACAGTGAAATGTAGTGAGACTTCGTACTTCTTAGGACTCTTGATTATTAAAGTCTATACCCTGGAGGTGATTCTTTATCTTTCAATACACAATGAATCGTTGCAATGGGATTGAAAAGTAATGAATTAACTAAAATACTCGTCCGGTATAAACATTTTAAGTCTCGATTCCTTGAACGAACGCTCCTTTGCACACTCTACGATAAGAGTACTTAACGAAAACCGATATATTTTCAATATGAGAATTATTCCTAGTGTCGGAGTCTCACTTTCCCAATAAAACGAACGATCACGTGTATTTAATATATTTAATACATTTAAGCAGGCTGAATATATATGTAAAATCTGATTCACAAACATAAGATACACTAAAAAAGTAATACGTGGTTCACATCTCGGACGTTCCTGCCTAACCGGTTGTAAATGGTTTGAAATGATCTCCTACCGTTAATCGACGCTTGTTCCCGATCACCGGAAGCCTGCGGCAGACTTTTGTCCTGCGGTCGAACGCATCGATTCTCGCATTCAAATATCGACTATACTAAAGAAATTTGATTCGATAAGTAACACTAGCCAGTACTAGAAAAGACCCAACAAATCTAAATTAAATAATTCACCTACATCGTAAAAATTACATTGGGTGAATATGCTTAAATAGCGAAACAAGAACTACAGGTTCAGACCATTACAAACCGAGTGATATTAAAGAAATTTAGAAAGAAAATGAGTTTTAAAAGAAATGCGATAGATTTACATAAATTCTACCGCATTTCTTTTACATATATTTAAAATCTGATTCACAAACATAAGATACACTAAAAAAGTAACACGTCGTTCACACCTCAGACGTTCTTGCCTAACTGGTTGTAAATGGTTTGAACTGGTCTCCTACCGTTGTGCAGCGCTTGTTCCCGTTCACCGGAAGCTTTCGGCAGGCCTTTGTCGGACGAAGTTTGTCCTGCGTTGGGCGGTCGAACGCATCGATTCTCGCATAGCATTTTCAAATATCGACTATATTAGAAAACAGTTTTAACAGCAAACCGCTGAAATAATAAGTTCGCTATGCACTCTATTTACTCGCGTAGCCAATACGTGCCCTGTCTGTTTATCTGGAGTTGTTCCACGGTTTGAAATCCACGCGTAGCGTCAAGAATGTTATAAACCCGGCGTTTCCGTCTCGTTCGAATGGTTTTGGCAAGGGGTGGGTTACTAAAACGCCGGGAAGCGTAGTCGCCAAGCGGCGGCAAGTGCACGTCGTCGTAAGAAGCTGTTAATCTTCGGTAATAAACTGTATTTTCATTATAATACGGCATGAATATGCAACGGCGATAATGGCCTTAATATCCCGGCATGCATCTTCCTGTGCTTTACGAGCTGAGCCTCCTCCGCCGGAATTTGAGGCATACTCACAGTGGATTTTGCGACGACATTACTGCCAACGTTGCCACTGTACGCCCTCAAGGAGCTCGCCTCCTTAGCTCGATGGATTCAGCGGCTTCATGGTTCGCGTTTTGCGACTACGAACGAATCGTAACGTTTCCCGTGGTTATCCCGGGCCGCCCACGCTAACAATGTAACGAACCTGTTTATTCGGACCGCGGGTACGCAACTCTGCCGTAATTCCGAGACCTCCCAACGTCGTCAAACATCGATGAAACAGCGAGAACCGGGATACTTCGTCGCGGCAATGAAGGAATTGTTTTCACCGTTTATGCAAATCCCTTTGTCTCTAGGCGATGGGACTTCTTACGTTCTATACCAGCGACGCCACTTGTATTACTCGGAGGAGACGAAACCGTGAGAAAATTGGACGTGTATTTGATGGTTGACGGTTTCGATGTTGGTTTACACGTGGTAGACGCTGTAACATCGACGTAAAGGGCAATTGTGAAGTTACTGAATTATTGAGCGTTTTTTAGTTTGTTCGTGCTTAAGTGAAGAATAATGGTAGAATAGTAAGGGGGTGTAATGCTCTATGGTTACGTGAAATTACAGCGTTTTGCTGTTTAGTCGTATACCACTTTTATTCCTTGTTCCAACATCTAGACATCGTCGCGCAGGAGGGTAGGTAGGGCACTGTTTCTTAGCTAATGCGCGAAGATATGTGGCGTTTTTGTTACATTTCATTTTCCATCAATTTAAAAGGTTCTTTATTTTATTGCGTTTCGAAAATGCACCTCTCTCGTTGGTTTATTTTATATTTTAGTAATCTTTTTATCATTTTCATCCAGTTATCATTTTTGTTTTGTTTGTCACTTTGATGTTCTTTTTTCGCGTATTGTTCTGTTTCATTGGCTTAACATTATTATTTCATTCGCCACTTTAACACAGGTTCCATTTTTTATGTTACATTGATTTAGTAGTATCTTAATCCCTTAATTTTAATACTTTTAAAACATTGATAATCGACTATCTTGTGTACAACTAATAATTTTGCAATTTCTTCTCCTTTTTATGAACCTACTTTTGTTACCAGTTTATTTACAGATCATCTTTCGTCATTTTTAATAAACTCATCCCTGTTAATTATCCCAACCGCAAATGTTTTGTTTCATTGATTTAATACTATTATTTTATTTGCCACTTTAATACAGGTTTTATTTTTTATGTTACAATGATTTATTAGTATACTAACCCTTAATTTCAATACTTTTAATACATTGAACCTACGTTTGTTACCAATTTATTTACAGTTTCATCATTTTTATGAAACTTGCCCCTATCAATTATCCTATGATTACAATTCACCTTTTCTCCCTCCGAAAAATCACCAAAATATCTTCACTTAACCACAAATTTCTGTCCAGAACTGGAAACCCCCGTCACCGAATTGATTACCGCGACAGTGTCAAGCGCGCGAAATTTGAATAATTGTGACTCACCGAGTGTCACGGAAATTATCCGTTCCCCTTGATTCCCTACTTTTCCCAGACAATATACTCCCCCAGCGATCCCTGTAAACGAGAGTAAATTCGATCACCGATTTGTTCCCCCGCAACCTCCGTCGATTTCCTTTTTAACGAACATCGAACATCCACCGCGGCGAAGGTGTCTAAATTTTCTAGTTTCCCGAAGAAACAGCACTTCCAACGGCCAGAGACCATCGTTCGATCGGGAATTCGAGGCTGTAATGGGCGCGATACATTCCGTATCGCCGTTAATGCGGGGCAACTTAATGTAAGCAGCGAGCGAAGGAATAATAGTGGCCTAGCCTACGGACATTCATTTATCTTAGTTTATTGCCAACTGCGAGGAAACAAACACCGCTGGAATACGCAACGACGCGCCATTAACCTCCCGGTCGCTTTGCCCGGTCCGAGCTTAACGGTTTGTCCCGTACTTTTATTCAGACGGCTTTCTTTCTGCTTAATAATGACTCGATGATGTATCGTCATTTGTATCAACGTCGCTTTTCCCAACCGGCCCGCGACTCGCGCGCATTGTCGCAAGAATCGATCGTCGTAATGCAATACGCGGCCGACTCGGGGTTTCTTGTTATGCTGAAAAATTCAGGCTCTTTGTATACAAATTTCGTGGGATTATGTATACGAGCACTGGAATCTGCGCGCGTGGAACGAGTGGGGACGACCGTGCGTAGGCTTCGACTGATGGTTATTTCGTCGTTTTGGTTTTCGGAAGTCGGACTTTAATTAGACGAAGGTGGTTGTGACAGAGAATGTAGAAAGAAAGAAAATGATAGAATTGACGTAATGAAATCAAAGAAATTTAATAGTTCAGTGTCAAGAACCCAAAAGTGAGCCTAGAATTAACAAGCAATTAAAAATTGACTCAATTAGGTCCTTAAGTAGGTCGTTTTGGTTTTTGGAATTCAGATTTTAATTAGGTGAAAGTGGTTGTGACAGATAATATAGAAAGAAAGAAAATAATATAACTAATGTAATAAAATCAAAGAAATTTAACAGTTGAGTGTCAAGACCCCAAATTAACCCTCCCTGGAATTAACAAAAATTGAGAATACTAAAAGTTGACCTAAGTGGTTAATTAACCTCTCAAGGTAGATTAATTTTTAGAAAAGTGCAGAATTTAATTACCTACTCCACGAATTTCTTTCGATCACACAAAATTCCTAAAACAATTATCAATATACCAAACTTGCATATTGATACAGATATTTCGATCTGCCACCATAATTTCGAGAATTGTTCCTAACTAATTCACTTACGTGCAATCGACGATCGAAGTCCCATGATGGTAAAGCACTCACGCCAAGGTGAGTCGTCCAACACTGAAAATGAAAATTTGTACATTTTTCATTAAATTTTGACAAGAGTATTACTAATGGATTGACGAGACTCGCAAGACGAAATTCAGTACAGACACAACCTCGTTTTGATTGCAGGTGTTTGGGGCGCGGTGCTCGCGGTATTGTTAAAGTAATTGGGGCCGAATGAGGTCGTATGTGGACTCAGTTTCGTCAGGTAAACTTCGCCGACTCATTGGTAATGCTCGCATGGAGGCGATATGAAAAATATAAAAATTTTTATTTTCGTGTTAAGTTCGACTCATTGGTAATGCAATGGGAAACATAAAAATTTTTATTTTAATACAAATTTTTATTTTAATAAAAGAAAGATAGAGGATTCTGAGATTAAAATCAATTGATCAATCAATGGTTCAAGAGGTTAAAATCAAATTCTTCAGAAACTGGGGGAATTATTAAAAATTGAATAATATAATTAGATTGGGTCGTAGAACTTCTTTCTATACGTTTATTTAAATATAAAGAACAATAAAAATATTGGCGTCTTACTGACGAGTGCAGTACAGAGATAGGCAAAACCCTAAGATTCGAATAAATCTTAAAGTTTTCCAACATGTTTGTCTCGTTTCTTTCTCTGGAAAATGTTCAGAAGAGGAAACGAGACAAACATATCGGCAAACTTCAGATTTATTCGAAATCTAGGGTTTTGCTCATCACTGGTCCAATAGCAGGCCCAGGACGAAACGCTCCCTTACTTTTCTCCTCTTTCGCTCTCCCTCCACAAGAAACAATCTACCAATGAACCTACTAAATTGTACAACAGTCACAGGTTTCCGAAGACCAGTTAAAAAATAACTAACATCATCCCTTGAAGGAGCCAAAAAACGAACGATCTACAAAAAGGCAAAACAGTAGAGGATCCGAGGATCCAAGACGAAATTGTACCCCGACCGTACGGACTAATGCAGGTATAATTAGCGTTCCCGTCGTCGCGGCGTTGTTCTCCAGTCGAAACAAATTAGACCGTCGCGCGAACGGTATAAATTTAGGAAATGTTCCGTAGGAGAGGGTGATATACGAATGGAAAAAAAGAGAGACACACACGTGCAGAGAAAAAGAAGGGCGGAAAATCGCCGTGGGGATGGGGAAAAATGTTTCTGGCACGGGATATAATGGACGCATTGCACACGACTATAATGAGATTTTACAGTGCAATTCACATAAAGCATTGGAAACAACAAAAGCCTCGGACTGGGGGAAAGGGGTTGGGCGGACGGGCGGGGGTGTAGCGCGATAAAAATGCATGCGTCTAAACACATTATTCCTACCGTGGCCCCGCTTTCGCTCGAGCACCCCCCCCCCCCCCCCTACCACCGATCCATGAATGCAGACTGTTACCCTTTTTTCCGTCGACCTCGAGCCCGCCTCTCGGCTTTTTCAAATATGCCCTCCTGGCGCGGAATCGGAGCCACGGGACCCGGCTAGCGCGTCTCATTAACGGTGCGTCGGTTTCTTTGACCGACGCGAACAGTTTATTACCACTCCACTGTCCGAAAGGACAGGAGGACGCAATAGGGACGCTTTCGATTCGGGTTAAACGGTGATTATTTTCAAGGGGGAGGGGACAGGATCAAAGGAAGGAACGATCGATTGCAGTCGATGGGTAAATAGAAGTTTGAGGTTCGAAATAATTTTTTTTGGGAGTAAGTAATAATTTGAGCTTGGTTAGTTTAGAGTAGAATTAGTAAAGAATTAAAAATTGACCTAAGCAGGTTCTGAGGTAGGTGAATTTTTAAAGAAGTGCTAAGTATAATTATTCAACCCTGCTATCGATTCGGGTTAAACGGTGATTATTGTCAAGGGGGAGGGGGAAGGATCAAAGGAAACAGTGATCGATTGTAGTCGATGGGTAAATAGAAGTTTAAGGTTTGAAATAATTTTGTTTTTTTGGAGTAAGTAATAATTTGAGATTGGTTAGTTTAGGGTAGAATTAGTAAACAATGAAAAATTGATCTAAGCAGATCCTGGGGTAAAAAATCATTTACAAACAGTTATCGTGGTATTTATTTTTGTAATAACATCAAAATTCACGAATTTCATCTAAATTTCAGAATTAAATCTTCTCAATTTTCGAGTGTAAACCACTGTCGCCCATATATGGGTGACACGGCAATCAACGTGTTGCATCTCGGAGTCTCAGCAGAAACGCTGTAAATTTGCCCAGCAGCGAATGAGTTAATTACGCGAAAATAAACATTCACCGATATTATTCGATCAACTTCATTATTTTTAAAATTGTCGTATTGCGAACCTTCTTAAAATAGAATTACGCCGTCAGACGTTGATCAGTAGGAATGATTTTCCCTATCGACGGTCGAAACACGCTCGCTAGGCAAATGTGTAATTAGCTGAGCGTAGATAAAGGAGTCGGGGGCGCGCGCGTTCGATGGACTGGTTTCAATTTTTGGAAAATCACGATGCCCGGATGGATCCCTTGGACAAACAAGCGCCTAACTCTGTCTACCTGTTTTTTCACCGAACCATTTCCGGACCTTCGACTCTGAATACCCTTTGAACGCTGTCCAATAGGGAATGGGACGCGCTTGAAAGAGCGCACGTACGGCTGGAGAGAACGGGACGAAACGAGCAACAGAAAGGGAGGGAGCAGGGCAGACAGAAGGGTTCGCGAGGCGTGGAGAACGGGAGAGGGCGGGAGGGGTGTAGGAGGAGGAGGAGGATGGGATAGTGGGAGAGGGTGGTGAAAAGAGAGAGATAAAAAATATTGGAGGGTGCGTTTTGTCGCTCCGTCGATAAATTTTGAATGCACCCGCCGGGAGAATTAGTAGCCTGTTGGGTAATGATCAAAAAAATTATAAACAAAAGATTCCACGGATGGCGAGCCTTTTTCGTGGATCAGCGAGGCAAGCGGAGAACGCTTGCGAAAAGCTTTGACGGTGGTACGGTTCCCGCCCGACCCGGCTCTCATTGGTGGCCAAACCTACGGCACTATATTTAAAAATCGGCGCGCTCTCCCGGAAACTTTCTCCACAAAGAGAAGGGGCCAACCGTATACATCGAGTTTATTAAAATCGACTGCTCGCGAATATAAACCATCAACCGAAAACGTGGCCGAGGTTTCAGATGGAAATCACGCGGATTCGATTCCCCGCTCGAGAACTCGGCGTTTTCTCCTTCGTCCTATCTGCGTTCCCATTCGGAAATTTCAATCGGGACTGGACGCAACACTCTGCGCTCGTTCATTACACCGCGGAATTTCGAGGCGCCATCGGGGTATCTTTTTCGTCGAGTATTCGTGGGGATGGATAAAGGGTGAAATGATTCTTCTAGCGACAACAGTTGGCTGGAATAACTTGTTGATGCTTTTGGGGGTTTATTGGCACTAAAGAATTAGTGGAAGGAAGTTTTGTTAGGTGGTTAGGTTAGGTAAAAGTTGAGAAATTTATTATTCAATGGCCAAACAAATTTTGTCGTTTAATGCTGTGAATTTGTATTGTTCAGGAAACTTATTATTAATATAAAAAGTTATGACTATATGCTTTGACACTTAAATTTAAAATTCTTCAAGAAGTGAAGTTAATCCCAGGATTAGTGTAAGAACTGGAAATTGTAGCTGAGACGATTCTGAACAATAGTTTCCTTTGCGAAAATGTTGAATGATGCTTCGTTTTTGAATTATTAACAAAAAACCACGGACCAATCACAGTGTGCGCTCAGCCGCGAGAGGTTGGCTCGAACCGGGCGTTCGGTTCAGCCATTGGGCCAGCCATCGGGCCCGCCTCTCGCGGCTGAGCGCGCGCTACTCAGGCGCTGTGATTGGTCCGCAATTTCTCGTTAATAATTCAAAAAACGAAGTACCATGCAACATTTTTGCAAAGGAAATTGTTGTTCAGAATGGTCTCACTTTCCCCCCATTTGGCTTATACTAATTCTGGGACACCTTGTATATAGAGTAGCCATTTTTAACCCATTCATTGTCAACTGCGATGCGGCTCGTAGTTTAAATAGATTGCAATTATTCAAGGGATAAGATTATAGCCTTCTGACTCACGAAATATTTTGCAAAAGAAGATGGCAAATTTTCTTGGTAAAACAACAAATTTAATATGACTTTTTATTATAAGAAGAATAACCTAGACTACACATCTGTATTAAATTTTGGCGTCCAAGGCAAAACGCTTTAAATTTGCCTGCAAGGGAATGGGTTCAGGGTTAACTGAAGGGTTATCTGTTTCAGCAGGTACTGTGACACTCGTTGGGAAACAGAAACTCTTTGGGTAACTATAGCCATGAATTATAGCAGATCCATGATACCAATCAGACGACGAACAGATAAAATCTTACACTTCGAATGGAAGCAAACTCTCAAACTGTTAAATTAGAGCATAAAGGAAATTAAGATGAAATGAAACAAAAATTATAATCGTCGCAGACTCTGGTGCGTGTTAAAAGAACCTAATAAAATAAATAAAAAATAAGTAGTGAACCTACATAAGGATACATACATAAGAACCAAAAGGTAAGATGAGATAATTATAATTAAATAAACTAATTATGTAAAAGCATTTATCGATAATAAATCATTATGACCGAGACATATTATAGTGAAAGTCACCTACTTTTTACTTACGCGACATATGGCGAGGATCGGTTCTTTGCTGTCAGCGTTTTTAAGTAGTGTCGAGAAAAACGGTTAAAGTTAGACACCACGACACCGCGCGAGCAACCGTGTATAATTTAATAAAGTTCGCTACTGATATTCAGTGATTAGTTTAATCTCATCACGTACCTCGCTAAATACGAATAAGAATACCAAAGAATAAACTCAGCCACCTTTGTGCCAAACCGTGTTAATCTATTGTTTGGAGCTGGTAGCTTGCGATTCGATATAACCATAAACGAAAATCAAATTAATTTAATGAAATTCTTATAATAATATTACAAAACGTTTTTAATATCAGGATAATTTTTAATTTCAGGATAAATGGATGGAAACGAATGCTGTATCAATTAGAGTATAATAAAACTTCGAGTATTTTCGAAGACACTCTGTAAGAGGCGCGTGACTATCCCCACCATTTTTTTCAGATTAATTGCTTGGAAGAATCCTTGGGGGTAGGGTACCATCCCTCAATTGTAAGACGAAACGCAGGAGTTTATTATACTAAAGGAATTGAAGAGAGTTTATACGTAATAAAAATACCAAGCTTTCGATTTTATTCTCGAGAAGGCTTGTTAATTAAATGGTTGTTCAATTTCACTCGCCCTGTAAGTGGCATGGCTGTGCTTGCATTTTACTCTAGCATTGGATTATTATTTTTCAAAACATCCTAGACTAATTAAAATCTCAGTACATTAAAATACAGCTCCAACAAAATTTAATTTTTGTATAAAGATGTACCAAACAATATAAAATACTTCTGCAATTACTAATACTTTTAACTCTTTGCACTTTGTTACAAAGCCATTTTGTTACAGAATATGCTAAAAAGAATCATGCATTAAATAATGTAGCATAAAAAGCATGTAATTTATTGCAATGCTACTTTTATTTATTTGTTCGTGCTACTTGAATGGAAATCTGCAAGGAAGTGTACGCTTTTGAAAATCTTAGAAACACATTATTAATGTTTATTTATTAAATCATACAATATATAAAACACCGATAACATAAGTGAAAATAAATGATATCACGAAAGGACCGAAGAACTTTCTTAGAAATGTAAAATAAAACTAAGATGAACATGAAATTTCGGAACTACAAAATAAAACGCATCAGGCGTTCCTATAAACGCCCTCTAAAGAATAGTGGCGCGAAACTTTAAATTTACCTTATTTCTCTACCAGAGAATGTACTCTAGAGACTTTATCTTATCTATCAAAATCCTCAGGACTCCAAAGGGTTAAAATCCAACTCATCCACCAAAAGTTCCCAGAAACAAAAATTTTCTGCCCCCTCCCCTCGTCGAAAATTTTCGATGGCGTTTTCGCAGTGAATAATTATTCACCGTGGAAAAAGATCTCCCGTCGTCCCAAAGAAAGATAAATTCCTGTGACACGTCGATTCGAGCGGCCAGAATCGTTGCCAAACATCGACGCAGTTTTTCTCCGGGGCTGGCGACCCAGAATAAAAAAAAAAAAAAATCCATCGACAGCCGAATTCCCCCAGCGAATCTGTCACACTCCCTTTAGCCGTCGTTGTAGAACGAAGCTGACGCTCGCGTTCGCGCGCACACGATCGTCCCCTTTTCGCTTCTGCCGGGGAACACGAGCCAACAACGCTCGCCGGAACTCGCGTAAGCACACGCGCAACTCTCGCACACAAGCCAACTCGAACGTGCGGCAACCCCGGGTGCACACCAACGCGTCGCGATTCGGCTACTAACAAACCCAATAAAAATAATGCACTTTCGCGCATTTGCAAATGAACGTTGTCATTTTATTTCGACGGGAACGAGTCACGTGGTGCGCCTGGGCTGACAACGGCTCCCGCCGCTGATAATAATTATGGATATTGAGAATGGTTATCGCTGACGTCCCGCGTATTAATGCCCCGGCCGACTCGCACCCCGATAAACAAATTTGCCGTGGTCGCGTCTATGAACGAACGGCGTCTAATTTTTGCTGGTTACCCCCTCTCCGCCAGAAATTCGTCACTTCGAGCCGTGAATTGTCGAAGATTGGTTTGTTAGGCATTAGGGGATAGGGATACTTGAAGATGGAATTTCAGGAGTGGATTTGAGAAATTGAATCAGCTTCTACGATGCTGGTTAGAATAGAAATTAAAAATAGAATAAAAGAAGTTAAAAATAGAATTTTAGATCTAGGTTAGGTCTGAGTTAGGTCTGGTTTTTTATTGAATTCGAAACATTGAATCGTCTTTTATGCAGAGTTTTAAAAAATGCAATATTCTTTACCAAACAAACTAATAACTGGTGGCAATTCCATTACACATTACAAAAGTAATGACTGGTTCATTACAAATTGAAGAAGTAATAGATAATCGGTGTGTGAATACAAATTCACCCATAGAACTTCTATGGTGTTGATGTATATACATCTTCGAATCGGGAGACCGGGATTAGAAGCTCGCTTACCGAACTTCAAACCGGTGCAGCTCGTGCATCTTCGTGGCGGACGCTAACGCGATCTATATAGGCTACATAAGCCAGTGTTTTATTAATTATCACGTGAAATTGAGTCGCCTCTAATTATACTCGCGTTATTTTTGTAGGTTTTTTTTTACCACAGTTCAGTGGAAAATAATGACAGTATTATTTGCGCACCTGGAAAGAGGAATATCTGTATTGACTATTTTTATTTTACTTCATAATAAAGCCAATTCATGTGTCACATTAATATTTATTCTGCAGGGATTGCCCCAGCATATTCATTTTTTTTTTTCACGTGGATATCAACCAATTATAATTTGTTCTCGTACCATGTGAATTACCTGCGCGAGTTTAATAACAAAAATACGTCCTTGGGCAATTACCACGGGGAATAATTCTAAACGATAAAATCTTTCGGAAATGCGAAATAAATGTATGAAATACGTACCTCTTTACTTAAAATTAATTACGGTCCCGTCTTGGGGAGATATTGGAACGAAACCTTATTTTTCAAATTGGAATAATTTCGAAAAAGATGCACGCCTATATATTACCACCAAAAATTTCATTTTCGGAGACGTTACTCTCCATATAGTTCTTACATTTAAATATAATCTGACGTCGATCGATTCTTGTAGACATCGGATCATCTCGTTAGCTAAATCTTGTCGCACCTGACGTCTCACCTAACCGAGCGAACAGGTGACAAATGATCGCAGTAACACCGGCTATCCCGCGCGATAGAATCTCTCTAGCAGTCACTCGCGGCTCGCTGCTGCCAACATTTACTTTTTCCAGCGGGGGCACGGCGTGGGCGAATCAGTGGCAAACGTACCGCGTGTAATTACTGTTCATCGAGCGGTGCAAGCAACGTTTATGTGCTAGCCGTGTAACGTCCAGTTATACACGGTCCTCGATAGTCGTCATTTACAGTAATGTCGCGCCGGACACGTATGTGAGGGTATTTATGAATCGGCACTGCATTAGGGATATTGCTTAACAATAGCAACGGCGTTGAAAGACTGGCACGAACAGCTGTTATTTTCGAAAACGTTACCGTTCAAGGGTAATTGCGACTTCATAGAAATAACGACCTCGATTAGGAAAACACAGAATTTTATTTAAATAAGGGAGATTTATTAACGTGTTATATAATTAATATGTTGTGATTGTATTACTCTTTACAAAATTACCCTGAAGAACAATTTGAAAAGCATTAGATAACCAGAATTTTATTTAAATAATGGAGATTTAATCGAGTCGCTTACTTTATTTATTTGACCCATTCACAGCTCTTTAAGCAATTTTAGAGCACGTTTCCTTGGGCGCCAAGATTGAATGCAGATGTGTAATCTAAGTTATTATGCTTATAATAAAAAGTGACATCAAATATCATTTATTCTTTCTAATTTTCATTTATTCTTCCTAAGTTAAACTGCAATAAAAATATTCGCTGACCAATTGCAATCAATCTAAACTCGTAGAACAAACCACAGGATATCTCATAATTAGCAGTGAATGCGTCAAGCGACAGATAGACTTCACGAAACACCCCTTTCTATTTTAAAAACGTTTAAATCCTATTTATTTAAAACGAACATTGCACCAAAAAATGTAAAACGTGTTCCTTTCGTTACCTGTTCCACTTCAAACTACAATTTAATATATCCGCGATTTTCCTCCGTTACTTTTCCATTTGCAATGTTCAAAAATTCATCGAATCCCATTAATTTCTTTCCAGGTACCCCGTTAAGTGACTAAGCGGCGCAAGGTGGCACAGAACTTGCGTTTATATTCTGTAATTAATTAACGTGGCTCACAGTCGGCTCGCGCTACAAACAAACAAAATACAAACTTCTGTATGGACATCGTTTTAATTAAATTCGCCGCGGCGTTACTATGAAAAAAAAATTAAAAGGGGGTCCCGGCCCGTAATTTCTGACACGTTCTTTGCGACTCCTTCCGGGAACGCGTTCCAATAGACCTCTGGGGCGACACTCGAATTCGTTGTTCGCAAAAGGCAAACGACGAAAAGCGACCGCCGTGCGCGCGCGTGGGAAGAAAAGAAATTTTTGATAACAATAATGGCAAAGCGCCGAGGGAGAAAGAAAAACGTGCGCGCCCGTTTTCTCGACTCGTTACGCCGACGCTTTACGACCTTCTCATTACTGTTTGGCGGCAAAGTAATTCCAGGTAGAATTAATACTATTAAAACTATTGCGCGCTGACACTTTCCGCGACTCCAATGTTTCCTTTACCGTTTGATTTCTAGGCGACTCATTATGGTTTCTTCAATGACTCGAGTATAAAAAGAGCTGTTCAAACGGGACCCTTTGAGGTTTCTCCATATATTAAACAAAATGTAGATTGTTTATTTGACTTAAAAAATGAAATTCCAGAACTTTAGTAAAAAACTAGGTTCTACAATAATATTGATAATAGCAACTGTTTTGAACGATTGATAAAACTTAATGTCCATTTACACTTTGAATATAAAATTAAAAGACAATTGATCAAAATTTAGTTTAACTGAATAAGCATATATTGGCTCAAGACGTGAAACAATCTCATTAACTCTACTTAAATATAAAATAAGTAGTATTCTAGCAACTAGCAACTACGATTAGATAAATTGTAAAGTAGTATTATAGAACTTCGAAGTATACAACATTTCTTGTTGTTTTTTGAGACGATTCACCGGACGAAACGAACTTTTGTATATATCGTGCAAACTTTGCGAGTTCTCTTTCGGGTAGGCACGAACGCGTGTAACCACCTAGCGGTTGGGAGCGTTAATTAGGGAGTAGCTATAAACTCAGAGCGCTCAGTGCTCAACATATTCTTACGTAATTTTATGAGAATGTAATATCATTTTTTTAAAAATAAAATAGCCTATGTTACTTCAGAGGAAGGAAGGAAGCTACTGTTAAAATTTGGTACCAATCGGTTTAATAGTTTTTGAAATTTTTGTGTCCATACAAACAAACGCTGTCTCTTTATATATCTATGTCTATTGTTCTAAGTTTGTCTAACTAAAATTTGATGTTTTGATAGACCTTACACGTACAGTCAGTCCTATAAGTACTCGACCTTCTGTGTTTATTGAAGAAATCTGTGTAAATTAAATGACAGGTTAAATGTTTTCAAATAAATGTTCCATTATAAATATATAAACGTGGAAAGTTTATTCGTGTATATAATGAAAAGTTCGTTTGGAAACTTCACACTTAGACTAATTTCTTCGATGGTCATAAAGAGTGCAAATACTCATGAGACTGATTGTATATATATATATTTATAAAAAACAATTTATTTCGTACCATCGAATCAGTATCATAATTTAGACAAATTTCTCAAATAAACATAGAGGCTTCGAATATTTATTTGACCGTCTCTGTTTAATTCAACCACAACTACCAACGTCGTTAAATAAAAATATTAACACCTTCACGAAACAAGCCTTTTCTTCGGCCCAAAAAAAAAAAAACGTTCGCAGACCAGTCTTCCGCTTCCAGTCGTCCCGCCGGAATTCGTCATTGCCCCTCCCTCATTTTTATTATCAGAAGGGGGGTTGGAGAACCCATAAAGCATACGTCGAGTGGCAGTCGACGAAACCGGGGCACTTTTTTTTCCCGTCCCGTGCATCTAATTAACGTCGATCGCGCGACGTGTAAAAACAGTAAAAAAGCCGTCGTTTCGCCTTAATATCGCGAAAACGATCACGCGGTACAATGACATTTGAGACTGTAACCAGCTCATAATGGCGGCTCGCCCGTTGGCCGCGATAATAACATTAAGCTTTATTTAGGTGAAATTCAACTTTAAAACGTGACTCGCAGTAATTATGCGAGAGTGAAACAATGCCTGGGTGGCCTGGCCTCGCATGATATACGTCTGCGGGTTTTTGCAAGACAAAGGCGTTTTATATCGCGCATTCGCCGCCACAACTTGCGCCGCGGTTTTGTGCCCCCCTCCGACCCCCTCCTCTTCTTCCCCGCCCCCAAACCAGGAAGTTCATGCACTCTTCACGCGCGAGAACCTCCCTCCCTACCTCGGTGCCGTGTACGTTTGAAAATAACCTTACGACGGAGGCTCGAGCGTCCCTGTTTTCTCGATTCAGGTGCAACGCGTTGTTACACGTAGGTATTTTTTTCCAATTTCCCTGCTTTACGTTTCTGGTCAACGGGATATTATTTCCTCGCGCAATTGTACCTCAAACGTTCTCTAGCTTGTACCACGGCGAGGAATAATTCATGCGGGGAACACCCACGGAACGTTGGCTCGCGCTAGGGGTGCAATCTTTCGCGGAATGTTTAAAGGCTACCTTGAGTCGGTAATAATAGAATCGGTTCTTTGCGAGAGGAAAGGTTTAACGTTTTTCTTGCGGAATGAGTTTCATTGTTGCAATAAGGGTGAAAGGGTGGTTTTTGACAGGCGAGGGCTGGTGAGACGAAGACACGTGAGTTCTTGTGGTAAGTATTTAGGGGGTGTGAGTTTCGTCGTTAGTTTTTAAGTTTTAGGGGTAGGTATTAATTTTTGCAAAGAGTAAATGTTTTATCATGAAGGTTTGATGTGAATCTTTGATACTACCTTTGAAAACTCCATGTTCCACTATTCTACCTATACTAATTAAAATAAAATTGAATCTTCATTAGAATAATTACAAAACGTGACTGGTTCCTATCTCCTGCCTAATGGTATGTGAGTTTCAACATTGTTTTTTCATTTTTAGTAGTAGATATTAATTTTTGCAAAGATTAAATGTTTCACCATGAAGGAGTATCATGAATCTTTTACACTAAAAGTATCAAGTTCCACGCGTACCTATTCTATCTATTCTAATTAAAATAAAATTGAATCTCTATTAGAATAATTACAACACGTGACTGGTTCCCATCTCTTGCATATTTAGGGGTGTGTGAGTTTTGATGTTATTTTTTAATTTTTAGGGGTAACCATTCATTTTTGCAAAGAGCAAATTAGTTTTATCATGAAGAATTATTATGAGTCTTCGACACTAAAACTACTAGATTTAACGCATACCTAATCTACCTATTCTAATTAAAATAAAATTGATTCTCTATTAAAACAATTATCCACAAATATTGTGATTAAGTAATTATTAATAATTTAATGACTTCAGAAAGAAGTAGACTAAATTTATTAAAGTGAGTTTTATTTTTAAGGGGTGCGAAGTTGAGGTTACACACCCTTCTTCATCATCCCCATTACAGATGCCAGTAGTCTCCCACTGGTCCTCCAGCTTGGGTACCTCGGAATCGCTAAACCCGTACTGTAGCTACGATCAACCATAGCTACAGCCTCTGAGGGATTCAATTGAGCAGTAGTTTTACTATCAAAGGCATAGTACCAATCAAAAATACACCAAACTTCATCAACAAAAAAGGAAACTCTTAATCCCCACGAAGAACTACGTATACCGACACTAAAAATAAATTAACAATCATTTTACTACCCCTCGAGAGAGTGTCCTAACCGAGATAGTCCAAATTTGACTCAAAGAGCGACAGAGACCATATACCCCCGGAAGCTCGCTTCAAACATGTGCAGCAGCACAGTGGCTGTTGTGCCATACGACACCGACGCCAAGGGGAGGTTGGTATCGAGAAATTAATTACTAAAATTGCGCAGAAAAAAAGGCGGTCCCGTCGATAACTGATACAACTTCATTAAATTTACGATCGATGAGAAGTCCTGGGGACGCGGGCAAAAAGTCAAGCTATTATCCCGCCGAAAACGGCGTATTGATAAAACCCGCGTCACGATCACGGCTCACTGGACAAACACAATGATACGACGAGCGAATTTTTTTCACCGTCCCCGCACCCCTCTCCTTCACCCTCTACCCCCTCCGTTCGACTCCCCCGCGTTTCCCCGCGAGGTACCCGATGTAAAAGCCAGCGTAATAAGCGGCGGGCGTCCAAAGGGCCGAATGGTGGATTAACCGACGGTCGTCGTTGATGGAACAACGTAATGCATTCGTGATCTTTAATTAATCAATTAATAAGCGTATTATTGTTTTGTTTAATTAAAAATAATGAATCTCTCTGTAGCACAGTGGCCGGATTCGGATGCGACGTCATCCACGTACGTATTAATTGCGTTTGAAAGCTGACACAGAGTATAGCGTTCGGGGGCTTTTTGTCGGTATGCGACTGTCATTTTGTTCCCTTTTTTTTTTAAACTGGATTCGAATGGAATCTTCCCTGTGCCTCTTCGACCGGTGTTATAATAACTAATCGCGATAATGGACGGGTTTGTTAATGAGTTTTACGTTCCAGATTTAATTAGAATCGAAGACGTTAGTCGGTGTTACACCTGAGTTAAAGGCAAATCGTGGATGACTTTCGAGATAACTTCAAACTTCAAATTCGAAAATGCTGGGGAGTGCTTTGAGAAAATCAGTCGTTTATCAATTAAGAGAATTTATTGCACAGTATTCTCCTCGATTTGTTTCTATATATTTATCTGCTACATTTAATAATTATTACGTGCATCAAATACGTCACTGCTCCCTGAGTCAATTTTGTATTTCATTTCTATTTTCTATCTTACTTAACCTCTTCAGGGACGATTTTTCTTCCCAAGAATACTATCAGTGCAGCCAAACCATAAATTTTCACTCCTCTTTTTATCATTAACTAATTACAATGATAAAAACCTAAACGTCCACATATGTGGCCAAGGGCGTGATAAACGTATTCCATGTATAACTAAAAAAGAAAATAGACCCTCTCCTATGGAATTTCCACATTTTTAACAGCTACTTTCGAGTACTAATCTGCATTGAATGCATCCCGTTTTTCGGAGCCAATTATTCCTTTCATTTGCACTCGAGTTGAACCACAATGACAATGGCAGCATCTATGAAATGGATATTCGAATCGCTTCGAATGCATATGAGCCGCCATAGCTCGACGCATGGAGCAGGTTTTCTGTACCAGCGATGGCACCTTTCAGCGAAAAAACAAAAGCCACCAGCGGCGGTCCGTCAGACCACCGATTCCCGCGGAAATCCGTTAATTGAATCCATCTTGTTACAAGTTTCTCATAATACAATCCCGCTAATCACAACAATATTTTCGCGGCGCGTCCCGTCGACCTCGAGGCGCAATTAAAAATTCGTACGACTGCTTGATTCGCCGGAGTTTCGCGCCTGGTTAAGGGGATGTACCATTCCGAGCATTTAAAAAATCTAGCCTTTTCAAAAACTAATCAATCAAATATTCCCGTCGAGAACAAAGGTTGGTATTTTATGAGTATAAATTGCAATGCATTGGATCATAGGGACTTATCATGAAATTTAACACGTGGAAAACATGTATCTGTATGTATTTGACTTTGTTTGATGGGATCTTGTTAAATGTTATATTATTATTTTGTAATTTATGTGTTTAGTTCTAACATTTTCGTTACATTATTCTATGATGCCTAACATTTACATGTATAGACCGCAAGTTAACTACCAACATGCCTGTGCTACACCAAAATCATTGTTTAAGGGTATCTAACATTGACAAGAACTATTTTTCAGATAGTAGAAATTCCGTCCTTGAATTTGAATTTTGTTAGAATCGAATCGGACGATTCCACGCTGAGTTACAACGCTACGTTTAATAGAGAATTATGAATGTATGATTGATTCTGTAATCTACATAATTTCCTAGAAATGCGTACGCACTAGTAGTAAAGTAGTAAAAAAGGTAAACACGTAGTATTTCCTGGAAAAAGATGGCAACAAACACCTGTGCATATATTGTTTTGAATATTTAATGAGATACATTCGAACGATTTTTATGAAACTCGGTATACAGGGGTTTTTGGGATCGCTGATTTTAAATCTAAACTCAAAATTTAGAAATCCAAAATAGCGGATTCAGTAGAATGGAACAAAATGTGAAAAGTGACTCGGTTTAAAAGAAACTTGGCATACAGGGATTTTTGGGGTCGCTGATTTTAAATCTAAACTCAAAATTTAGAAATTCAAAATGGCGGAATGAATATCGTGAGACAAAATACGAAAAGTGACTCGGTTTAAAAGAAACTTGGCATACAGGGATTTTTGGGGTCGCTGATTTTAAATCTGAACTCAAAATTTAGAAATTCAAAATGGCGGAATGAATATCGCGAGACAAAATACGAAAAGTGACTCGATTTAGATGAATCTTGGTATAAAGAAGTTCTTGGAGCCGTTGATTACGAATCTGAGCTCAAAATTTTGAAATTAAAAATGGCAGATTCAGTAGAACGGAACAAACTACAGAAACTGACTCGATTTGGTTGAAATTTGGCATATAGGGATTTTTAGGGTCGCTGATTACGAATCTAACCTAAAAATGTTGAATCAGAATCGCGGGACAAAATACGAAAAGTGACTGAATTCGCGTGAAACTTGGTATAAACAGATTTTTGAAGGTGCTGACTCTATGTCTGAACTCGAAATTTGGAAATTCCAAATAGCGTCTGCTATATTAGCAGAGCAAACTGCAACGAATGACTCTACTTGAACGAAAGTTGGTGTTCAGGACTTTCCAAGGTCTCCGATCCTAAATATGAACTGAATCAATGGTTACCTCTGGTTACTTCTTGTATTTTTCATTTTTACTATATACATTTGAAATTTGAAAAAATGACAAAAAATCATCGAAATACGTCCGAAATAAAATTAAATTCTCCACACAGCCTGCTTATGGAACGACCTAAAATAATTTTCCCACAAATATTATCAATCGTAATTCAACACCAAATTATACTAAACTCCAAGTCTCGGTGTCCCAAGACATTTTCGACAAATCCTCCAACGTTTCACAGATTATCTCGTCCAAACAACGAAGGGGCCAGCGTGTACGGTCTAAAAAAAGCGCAAATCAGCGCCGGCGCTTCTCTGGTATGCAAATCGCTTCGGCGGCGTAACGCGGCGACGATTACGCTCGGTTTTGGCGCGCGAGCCACGCGTGCGGCAAACCGACGTCGCCGGGGAAAAAAAAAGGAGCGAAAAGGAAACAAAAAAGGTGGTTTGCCTGGGCGGCGTTGGCCACCATCATCGAGATGGAGGGAGGGGGAGGTTGGTTCGAGGGCGGCGGGACGGAAAAAGTCGCGAATGTTGTAAAAATACGGGACCGCCAATCGGGCGCATTGTGTCCAGCCGGTGAACAATACCGACGGCGTTCGGGTGACTGGCGCATTTTCCTGCGAATTGGCTGGTATTGTTGGATTTTTCAAATTGTATTTTTAGCTTACGCAGCGACAAAAATTGCCTGTCGTCGCTGAGTCCTTTTCGGACCAACGCCACCCCTTCTCCGCGTTTTCTCTTCGACCCTCCCTCCCCTCCTGGACGCGGGAGGCTCGCGCTCGTGAAAACAGAACGGGATGGGCACGTGTGTATCGTATTAAAAGAAAATATTGCAGTGTAATTAGTGGGAAGGTGGAGACAGGAAAGTTGATACATTAAGAAGAAAATGAAATATTTAATGCACTGTTGAGGATGGAAAAGAAAGCGACACACACACACACACACACATAGGTTTAGGTTACATAAACCTAAGTGAAGAACACAAGTTTATTTATACATAAACTATATAAATGAAAAGAAATCAAGATGATAAAGAGAGAGTCTTTTGGCTATTGAACGCAAGGCGTCTACGGTACAACCGGAAGTGAACTATGCTTCGCAGTAGGCGAAAATATAGAAAATATAGATACTTCACAGATTTCCACGATTAATCTAACATTAATCATTCAAACAAGATGCATTCTTTTGAGAGGTCAATGATACAGAATCTCTGTGTTGCTTGAACAACCAAAGAATTTAAATTCCTCGAATCCTTTTAATCATTCGCTCTCATTGAAATAAAGCATACCCATCAAAGATAAATCAAAGAGTCAACGACATTCGCGGTTCTCGAGTAATCATTGTCATGCGCAAAACGTCGAATATCCTCAAAGAATAAAGGCTACGCAAAGGGGTCGCGAAAGGAAAAGGATAGCTGCACCCCCGCATGAGCCAAGCGCACGAGGGTAGGACTCGAGCCTTTGCATCCGTTTATCTCACTCGATGACTATAGCGAGCGTATACCCTCTTGGATCCATGAATTATATAGTGACAAAAATCTTGCATGCTTAACACTTTATTTACCGGGAACCTGTTTATATGCTTTTTAATTCCAGTATTTAGCTCTTTGAATTTATTTACTGTGTTGATGGTTGTCTACTTACAATGTTCAGTTTTTGGAAACAGACTTGGCTTTCGATGTACCTAGTAATAGTAGTTCTACTACTGTAGAAAATTCTTCTTTGAATTAAAGACTTTTTCTAAATAGCTCGGTAGATGAAGTGTTAAGTCTCTTCTGTGGATTTTGTAGAAGTTACCTAGTAGACTTTTTAACCACACATAAATTGGAAACTTCTATTCAAAAGTTAGCTTCTTTGGTCTATCATAAAAGAATAACAAATTAAAAAACACTACAAATTAAAAAACTACTGAGGTTTGATTTGGTTCAACTACAGAATCTGTACCAAGCGTTCAAATGATTGTCGAGGTAAAGGTGACCTTATTCTCAAATCTAGATAGCTTAGAATTCATGGCAATAGAATGCTAAGAAACATCTCGAAAAACAGACCTCGAGAGCAAAGGATTTTCAATTTTTCACGTACTTTGCCTTCGATCACTGCCTATAAAACAACACCTACCTATGCTTCGACTATCGATACCTCGATTCCCTTCACCTCCTTAAACTCAGAGAGCAGAGGAAAGGTGAAGATTTCCTGTTCGCTCCCTGTGGTCAGAAAAACATCCGACGAGAATCCCGAGCACTCGTCCGTTCGAATGACAATCAAACGCTACAACAGTCACCCTCCACCCCCTTCATCCCTCCCCCTCCCCGGCAGCAGGTTCCCCGATACAAGGAGTCGCGGTACAGCCGCTTGTCTGCACCGGGCATTCCTAGAACAGTAATCTTATTAAATTTACATATTAATCAACGGATTTTAATTATCCCCAACCCCACGCTGGGACAGAGAGAGGGGGGAGGAGAGGCTTTCCGAAAGGAAAGGGTAGGCCGTGAGGAGAGAGCGGAAGAAGGAGAGCGACGGAAGTGAGACGAACGCAGACAGGGAACGCGAAGGAGGAACGATAAGGGGTCGAACGACGAGCAAGGGGTGAGACAGAGCGCGGGAAACTGTCAGAGAAAGGTAGGTGGAGGGGGAGAGAGAGAGAGAGAGAGAGAGAGAGAGGGCGAGATTACGGGAAGCGAGTTAGGCCGAAACGAAAAGAGACGGTTGTAGAAGGAGAGGTGAAAAGGCGGCGGGGGAGGGAAGAGGAAGAGAGACAGCTCCACCCTTGTGCGGCGGTAGCGGTAGCGGTGGCGGAGACCGAGCCAGCTCTCGTAATTTACATTAATCCAATAATTGCATGGAGGTTTCCTAATTAGAAATTCAAATGAGGTGGTGGCAGGCAGGCAGGCACAGCCAGGCAGGGCTACCAACTCAGCAGCGGGAGAACACCATCGCCCGCCCGAGCAAAGTCCGTGCGCATCGGGGGCGATCGTACGTCGACTGGCCCCGGCCTAACACGAGTTCGAGCGATGCCGGGATGGGCGTTAAAAGCCAATCCGGAATTCTCGAAATTCGGATCCGATGGTTCCTGTTACGTGTACCGACCCTAATGCTCCTAGATACCACCCCCGGGCGCACGTGAGACTCTTTAGTTCCGTTCCCAGGCAGCGCAAAAATTTGATTCTTGATTGTCTTCTTTGGGGAGAGGGAGAGAGAGGGAGGGAGAGGGGAGTGTGAATGAGTCTCGAGATGGGATGACGGAAAGAAAAAGTGGGAGATTCTTGAAAGGAAGATGATAAGAGGATATGTTGATTAGTAAAATGATGACGTGGAGAGTGGTTGTCTAAATGTTGGGTTCTGAGCTGTCTTCTTGGGGGATGAATGAACAAAGATAGGAACAAAGAAAGAGATAATGAATGAATATTTGTGGAAGATGGCTCGACTATATTGGTTATTAAAATTGATTTTGATATGTGGAGTGGTTGCCTAAACATTGCATTCTAATCCCTTTTTTTGAGGGTTGAATGAGTCCCTAAGAGTTAAATAATAATAAAAAAAATAATGAATGAATATTTGTGGAAGATGGCTCAACTATATTGGCTATTAAAATTGATATTGACAGCTATGAGAAGAGGTTGCCTAAACAGTGATTTCTAATCTCTCTTCTTAAGGGATGAATGAACAAAGATAGGAACAAAGAAAGAATGAGTGAATGAATGAATCGAAGGAAGGTCTCATTCAAGAAAGAAGACTTGGAAACAAGATTTTGTCGGTTATTGAAATCACTTTTGATAGTTTAGAGGTTAAACTATCACCTAAATCTTGATCGCTTTTGGTGAAAAGGTTCCAGTGATTTAAAGTGAAAGAAGGTCATAACGTTCGATATAAAACAAGAGCAATCAGTTATTCCAGTCTCCTCATAGACTGAGATTCGATTAATCCATGGCCAAGGGGACGGGTCACCTCGGAATACTCATCGGCTCGCTACGAAAACTCATAAAGGAGAAACTGTCTCCAAAATAAAAAAATTACTAGGTATAGAAATTAATTCTATGCCTTTACATTTACTTCTTTATAACTCTATTATAAATAGGAATATTTAATACCCAACGGAATAATGAAACACGATTTGGTTTCGATATTTTCTTTTTACAACTGTATATGTCCTTTTTTTGAATATGCCTGAGAGGAAAGAATAAAACTTGTACGGTTTCTCTGCATAAAACAATGTTAAAATTTTAAAGAATTATTTCAGAATAATTTTCTGCTCTTATTATACATTTTTCATATATTCTTTACACATTAAAACCTAAAGACACATACGTAAAGTGAAAAACGACATCCAATTCTATAAAACAACTATATGTGCTCTTCTCGAATATGCACCTTAGAGAAAAGAATAAAACTTGTATAATTCCCCTTTATAAAACAATGTTAAAATTTTAGAGAATCATTTCAGAATCATTTTCTGCTCCCATCATACATTTTTCATACATTCGTTCCACATTAAAACCAAAAGAAAAGGACATCCATTTCTACTAAAATAATTCAAATGTACCAATAAATAAAACTGTACCAATAAAAATGAACAAAGTGCCCCATTAAAAGATCGCAGATAACGCTTAAGAAGTAATAAATATCCATTACAATTTTCCCTCGTACTTTCGACTGTTGCATGTTGCGCTATCGGTTTCTCATCGGGAATTTACTTTCACGAGCGAAAGGCTGGAAACTGTGCCATCGCGGCGAAAGATAAGCGCCGGCTCGCGCAAATGATATGCACGCTTCGCGCTCGCGGGTTGACACCTTCGCTAATCGGCCACGTCGGGACTATCAGGGACGGTTCGACCGTGCGCTATGATATACCCTGGCCGATGCTGGAGGGACGAACCTGTGACGATATTAGGGACGTGTTAGGTTTGCCCAGGGATCCCTCAGGGGACAACAAAAGGACCACACGCAACGGGACGTACCAATGGACAACGTTATATTGCCCCGAAATTGGCGTCGGGTAAAGCCACCCCTGAATCTTTCAACATTTTTTCCTAAAAACGCAGTACTCTTCGTTCTAACCCTGCCAGTTGACTTCATTTTATTTTTTGAGTTTATTCATTACTCGCGAAATATTATTTGAGTTTTCCAATAGGTAATTGTTGAACTATTAGGTGACTTCTAGGATTTCTTATTGAAATATTTTGCTCCGAAAAACGAAATTCGAAAATTGAAATTCCTGAAGATTGTTTTTTAGTCACACACAGTCACATGAAAATTGTTTTAATTACTGACGATTGTTTTTTGGTTATCCATTTTTATTAATTTTATATACCGTTGGATGAAAGTTACATTTGTATTTGTGCATTCTACGATATTTATTTAAATTTATAAGAAATTTTAAAAACCAATCTTCTACATTGCTTTTCAATCAATTTGCAGTCAGTTCCGTCAATATTCGTACCCTCTATTCAAGAAATTTGTTTAAATGAAATGGTAGACGTATATATAAATGTGTACATGTATAAGCTTATTCATAAAGTAGAGCCAACAAAAAGTAATACAAATTTTATCAATATTTATTTACTAAAGAATTCTTAAACACTAATCAACAAAATAATTTCCACCATTTTCTAATACTTTTCCCCAGTGTAATTCTATTATAGGCAGTCGTTCGATTCCCTTTTTAACAAAAGTCCTCCAATTTTTCATCTCAAAACATTTCCAAAGAAAAATGAATTTGGTAATAATAAAACTATATTTTAATTTAGTCAAACTTTTTCGATAGACATAGAGAGCATTTATGAGATCGACTGTATATTTTTGGAGCAATACATGTTCGAATTCCAGAAGGTGTTTTCTCTGCTGACCCTTTCCACCCTGCACCCCATCCGCACCAAGGGCCACCTCACCGTGTACGATTTCTCAAGCCCCGCCAGCTGATTAGACATCCCCCGGAAGCCCGTAGTAATATTTGTCGTCGACTTTCTTCGCGGCAGATCCGCGCCACGTTCGATTCTCCTATGCATATGTAAAAGCCGTGCCCGGCACTCGAATTGATGAAATTCCCAACATTAATTGTATCACAATGGTAATTGAATCTGCGGAGCGCCGTCTATTTGAACAATAGTTGGTTATATTATGTAGATTTGCCGTCGTAGCCTCGTACCCCTCCCCCTCCACCCCTCGCCCTTATCCAGCTTGCCCCCTCTTCGTGTTCACTCGTTTCACCCCCGACAGGTCCCCCCTCCCCGCGTTCCTTGTTCTCCTCCGACACCCCCTCGTCTTCCCGTTACCTTCAGTATTCCCGAAACCCCTTCCCAACCCCGACGACGGTTGCCGCAGCACCGGCTGGCTGTTTAAACACAGACGATATCAGAACTACCAGAACTAACGTACGGAGTTAGCACGGGTTAGGTGCCTCCGACTGCGGTCGCCATTATCATAATTGCACGTGGAGTTTCTTCGACGAAGCTCGGCTGACCTGTCGCAATGAGAAAAGACGATCGTCTTCGTCGGTGACCCGGAATCAGTGCCGTCCCGGACACTTTTGCTGAACGAACCGTCCGCGAGACGGTATCGTGAACGGGAACGCTGCTCGAGACTTCTTTGCGATTCTTTTAAGGGTCTGAGGATATTTTTCCCGGCTGTAGGTCAGGAATGTCGGTCAAGGAAGCGGAGATGTAAGCGGAGGACGTAATTTAGTACTGGAAGGTGTACGGGAGGTGTAAAGGAGGTGTTCGTAAACTTGGGAGATTTTGAAAGGAGGTTTATGGTTAGAGATGATTATTCCAGTTGAGAAGCATCGTTGCTTTTGTAGATGTCGGTACTTGGGCTATTTTTGGAATTTGCATTGGGCGGAGTTCTCTGTTGATTGATTTGTTTTGTACGCAAAGCCTATAGCAACTAATTCAGTATTTCAATATTTCAGTATTCCAGTATTTAATTATTTCAGTATTTTAGTATTCCAGTATTTAAGTATTTTAGTATTTTAATATTTTAATATTTCAGTATTTCAGTATTTCATATATTAGTATTTTAATATTTTAGTATTTCAATATTCCAGTATTCCAGTATTTTAATATTTTAGTATTACCGTATTTTAATATTTCACTACTTCAGTATTCCAGTATTTCAGTATATTAGTATTTTAATATTTTAGTATTTCAGTATTCCAGTATTTCAGTATTTTAATATTTCAGTATTTTAGTATTCCAGTATTCAAATATTTTAGTATTACAGTATTTTAATATTTCAGTACTTCAGTATTCCAGTATTTCAGTATTTTAATATTTCAGTACATCAGTATTCCAGTATTCAAATATTTTAGTATTACAATATTTTAATATTTCAGTACTTCAGTATTCCAGTATTTCAGTATTTTAATATTTCAGTACATCAGTATTCCAGTATTCAAGTATTTTAGTATTTCAGTACATCAGTACATCAGTACATCAGTACTCCAGTATTTCAATTCTCTGTTGATAGCCTAATTGTATTGGGTTGTCCAGAAAGTTCGTGCCAAGTTTTAAGAAAAATGAAAGGCATATTTGCATTTTAATATACATTTATTGAATTACATAGGTACTATTTTGTTTCACAACCTTTCCACCTTTTAAGGGATGGGTATATGTTATTCGTTTTGAACCATTTCGATATATTTAAACCTACACCACCAACAAAAAATCGACATGGACTTTCTGGACAAACCCAATAGAAAATACTTCTAAGATAGACTCTAAGATGGTAGTTTGACCTCGAACTCGCCAACTCAAATTATTTGGGTTTAAATAGTCTAAGCAGAGCCCTATATTGATGTCTTCTTTAAGAAGTAATGTTCCTTTGTATAAGGGCATTATGGTGGCATTTGAAGGTTGAATTTGATGACTCGTGGCCTATCGAAGGTTCCCTCAAAGCTATTTTCACGTGAACTTGTTACATGGTTCGTGGTTGTTATATGTCTCTTGTAAACTAGAATGCAACTGGTCTCCAAGCGTTATGGCATCCGGGATGAGAGCGCCGGGGATTAGTATCCAGGAAGTCGCTGTGCTTCAGAAACAGGTGAATTTTACTAGGTATAGTGGAAGTGATATACTGCGACAAGGAGCCTTGTAATACTTCGTTGCTTCTACCGACTAACTCGATTATTCTTAACCTTTTGACTGCGGGACGATTTTTGCTGAAAATTCTAAGAGACATTAAAAAGTGAGTTTAAAAAAAATATCAGCTTACAGGGAATGACAAGACGGAACTTTTTATGTGTATAATTTATTCGTGGGACGTTTGGTTTCAGAGATAAAAATTGAAAACTTGAAAGACCTTTCGCCTGAGATCTTACAGTGGCCTGATCCTGTTGCTATTGTCTTAAAGAAAAAAGAACAACAGTTGAACAATCGAATTTAAAAAAAATATGAGCTCATAGGGGATGATATGACGGAACTTTTTTATATTTACAGTTTATTCACCCGACGTTTAGTTTCAGAGATAAAAAATTGTAAACTTGGAGGACCTTTTATTCTTGAAGTCCATTACATTTTCAATGGTGAAAGCACCGTTAGATGACTATTACTTACTTGATGAATTTGAAAAAATTATCACCTTATAGGGGGTGGTGAGAGGAAACTATTTTGTATTTACAGTTTATCTATAGGACATTTAGTTGGAAAAATAAAAATTCAAAATTTAAAAGACCTTTTTTCCCTGAATTCGATTCATTTACTATAGTGAAAATGAAATCATTGTTAGTTGATAATTATTTATTTGATGAATTTAAACAAAATATCATGTTATAGAGGTTGATAAGATGGAAATTCTTTATATTTACATTTTCTTCATACGACGTTTAGTTTCAAAGATAAAAATTGAAAACTTAGAAAACATTTTTCCTGAAATTCAATTTTTACAACGAACTTATAACTTTTCAATTTTTATTTTCGAAACTAAGCGTCAAACGAATAAACTGTAAATATAAAAAAGTTTTGTCTCACCATCCCCTATAACCTGATATTTTTTAAAAATTGATTTAACAAATATAAACATTTCTCTGAGTGACCAGAAAGTAATGTCATTTCTGCGAATATCAATATTTATTTATTATTTATCAGGTCACTGTATACCAATTGATTTGTATCGATCATGTATTGAACATTTGCACACTAGATAGCAGAAGCTTGTTGATAACGAGGGCGATTACATAGTTGCTTAAAAATAAAAGTTTATTATAAATCAATTTATTCGAATTTACTATAAAAGAAACGACATTATTTTCTGGTTCCTTAATATGTATCAATTTCGAAGGTTACTAGGCTAATTATTTACGAACTAATCAACACTCAGTGTAAAATAGTATCAAACACGCTTGCCAATAAACTACGCAAACAATCTACCCCTAAAATCCCTCCAAAAGCACGACTAACCAACCTCAGTCGAGATAAATTAAGAAACCCCAAAAATACAAGAAAATCCTTGGCCCCGTCTCAACCACAGGAATCCTTGAACCGTTCCGCCGATGTTCGACCCGCGTCCGCCCCTCGACATTTATCGATTCAGCCCCGAAACAACGCCGAAATCACGATCAAGGTCTACCCTCATCGTTATAACGCAAAAATGATAACGGCGCGTTATTCAATTAGATTATTTTCATGGGACGCGTAGTAATTTCATTGCGTGCGACGGGCAAAGCGGGCGGAAAAAGGGGGTTGCGGCGGTGCACGGGGACGAGGGGGCTGTAGATTTTGAGTGAATTGGCGAGCCTGGTCGGCCGGAGGCGGGGGCGATGTAGGCGCCGCATCATTGCTGGACGTTAATCGCTGATATCGTTGCCCGAATTAAGTGGTATATCGAGAGCTTTTAGAATTAATCGTAAACCAACCGCGGCCCGAAAACAGATCGTCCGTATCACGGGGCTCATTTCCGCGCGTATCCCGTAGAAAATTGAGAACCGCTGGGGGCCTCGCGTGCGGGGATCCATATAAATTCTAATTCCGCAATCAGCGGTAGTCCAAGATAGTTCTAGGCCGATCCTAGCTAATTCCAACTACCTAACAGGGCCCGAGCCGCTCTCCCGCCCCCCTCCAACCTTCTTATATTCGCCCCGGACAGTTTATAATAGCCATAATCAACGGTTACACCGATCCCACGATAATAATTACCGTTGCCGGCAGAAACTTTCGCCCCGTTGGCCCATGTGCGCGAACTCTACGTGTCTCGTGCCGGCTAATTCGCCCGCACACGCGTCGCACCGGCCCGCCCTAACTCCTTCGGTGATTAAATTTCATTTCGACGCGCGCCGCGAAAGAAGAAGACACGCATACGCGGCCGGGTACGGGTACAGGTGTAAACGCGGGGGGCGCACCTGTGCGAAACGCGCCGGGTTAATAACTTCTCGAACTATCGATCTCCCAGCTCTTTCACTCATCGCCCCAAAGCACGACGTCTTATTTCTCTTGCACGGAGGTCCGACGACTCGCGATCCACGAATCGCTAGATCGCGATTAAGATTTATTGAGGTTTGGTTAAGAATTATTGGATTTTTAAAAAGGATAGTTTATTGTGGAAGATATTACACGACCGCTTGCTTACAACGTATTTTCGTGATAGCTGAACGTTCGCAATAAAACAAAAAAGGTGCGCGCCAAGCTACGCAGCGCCGCTCTTGCTCACACATGCACGCCGCGCACCTAAACTTGAAACTAAAATTTATTTCTTTTTTTTTTATCTTAAGGGGGTATCCTGAATTAAGAGGTCTAAAAAAAGCGGTTTTTCGTAAATTTTTTAGGATGGAAAAAAAAAATTAATTCTATCGAACTTTTCTTGTTGACAAAATTTGTACAGACTACTCAAATATGCATGAAAATAGGATAAAAAGTTCGATAGAATTAATTATTTTTTTCCATCCTGAACAAATTCACGAAAAACCGCTTTTTTTAGACCTCCTAATTCAGAATACCCCCTTAACAAAAGTCGCGTTCGAACGCGAGACAATCGTTGCGGGGGGAGGTAAAAGAAATACTAAGTTCGCCCCCTCTCGAATTTTCGTGATCGAGTCGCGTCAGTAACGGAGAGCAAACGGGGAGGAGTTCGCGGGAGCGTGGCCTAGAAGGTGACCTTGAATTATCGAAAATAGGATGGATCGATTCGAGTCCGAGCCAGTTGGAGTTTACTAGACACCCTCGGTGGGGAGACGAAGGGAGCAATTTTCTGTCCGTCTCCGTCTCTCGCCCCTGGTCTCTGACCCCCTCTCGTACCCTCCCTCTCCTCCCCCGTAGAATAATCGATCGTATAATTATCGTGATGTACCTGCTAATGCCGCGAAAATCAGCCCCTCGCAACGTCCGCCGTGCAGACGGCGGGTTAAGCGTCGGTAGTAGGAGCACATGGTAATTATATCACCGACTAATGGATATAGTTAATTGCTAATTATGAGGCCTGCCGAATGATCGATAGTACCGTCAGGCATCGCGGCCCCCCGATCCGTCGGTTGGAAACGACAGGGAAGAGGGGCTACCGCCCCCGGGTGGGAGGGGGGATTACCAAGAGTGTCATTCTGGCCTACGTTCAGCGGAACGCGGCCGACCCTAAGCCAACCCAGTTCGTTCTCTCTGTGTAAATTAGGCTACGTTCGACCCCGGCGATCAATAATTAGAATTGATAAACGATCCGACAGCATTCGGGAATTTCTAAGGGATTTCGGGATTGTCGCGACTGATGGCGGCTATCGACGCGACGATCAACCCGTGTATTACGAGGTGGACACCTGACTTCGTTTGGGAATAATTGATGCGTTGTGTTTACAACGATAGGGATGTATGTCTCATTGTTTGTGTTTTTGATGGGATGAGAGTAAGTCGTAGTTGTTTAGGGGACTAAGGAAGAATATCCATAGTGTGCGTAATTTAATGAATATTAGGGCATCTACGTGATTCGATGGATATTAGGGGGACCGATAGGGGAGAAACGTTTATTTAAGGAAGAAATATTGAATATTAATGGAGAAAATAATTTCCATCGTTTTGTAACACTTTTTGCCAGCGCATAGGCAGTTGTTCGATTTCATTTTTATGAAAATAGTCTTTCGATTTTTCATTGAATAACTGTTTCAAGTCGAAGACATTTTTATTATTGTACTTTTGCATCCCCTCGAATGTGTATCAGCTTACAAGCTGATGCGACAATAAACAATTAAAGAAAAATATATATATATTACAGTGTATCGCGTAATATTCTTCAATACTCTGAATTTGATCCTAATATTCCAGACAGTTTACTATCTTAAGAAACTGTAAAAAAAAGGAACTAATCTAGTATTCTACCCCAATATTTCTAGAGTATCACAGCATATTCTTTAATATCTCAAATCAAATCCTGATCTTTTCGACAGTTTTCTATCTTAGAAAACCATTAATCTAGCGTTCTACCTTAATACATAGACACCGATTTAAAACACCCAAGATATATTCCAAAACCGCCCTACCGAATCACAAAGAAGATATTCCTAGAGTATCAAACCATTCTCAACTCAACTCAACTCAAATCCTAATATTTCACCACACTCTCAACATAAAGTCTCACGAAAAAACGAATACTCTCCGAAACCGTAAATTAGATGCTCCCCATCTACATTCCGAAACACCAAAAATATATCCCGAACCAGCCCTAACGAACCGCAGAAAAGAATATCACTCGATCGCCACATATTTCTCTCGTCGAAAAATCCTTGAACCGTGGGTAAATAATTATCGTCGGTTGTCGCACCGGGGTCGCGAGGCAGGGAATCGTATTAGCTAATCTCGCAGCGGTGCCTAGCGCGAGTTAATTTCCATCTCTTTGATTTTTGGCAAGCTGGAAGGAATTTCAGCGCGCCCCAATCCAGCCGTCCCGACGCCTTTCGCGCCCCGTGGCAGTTTTCGTCACTCATCCCACGCGGCGCCGTTTTCCGTCGGATTTCGACGTGAAAGCGGCGCGAAGACTCGCGACACTTTGCCGGGGACTTTGCATCAACGCGATCTAATAAAGACCCCCTCCCCCCGGCTCGCTGCATCGAGCGGAGGGGAAGGGTGTCTAACATTATTCCGCTCTTTGACGTTTTCACCTAGTCGACGGCAGCCTGCTCCGCGGAGCACGTGCACGCGATTCCGCGGAACGCGAGCCCCCCAAAGGCTGACATTCACCTTTTGACCCCCCGCACCCTTTCTGAAACTCGGTTCTAACCCTCTGAGGTCCACAAAGACAGGTGGAAGGGTCAGTTGCACTGCTCAAGACTTTGGAGGCGTTTCATTTTGAAGATTAATCGTACTCGTTAGGTATTTTAGGGGTTTGCTGATTTGAAATTTGTCAATGAAACAAAATTAACCCCTTCCCGTGCCATTTAGCTCGTCGAAACTCGGGCCCAAGCGGTAGGCACCGACGCGCGCTGAACAGACCAGACTGATACTTGTAAACAATTGCAATACCCAAGTATCTCGTCGCGAGTCTGACTCGCGATATTCATGTTTGGGTCAAAATCTTCATCGCGAGTCTGACTCGCGATATTTATGTTTGGGTCAAAATCTTCATCGCGAGTCTGACTCGCTAAAGTACGGGAAGGGGTTGAAGAAAAAACATCCTTGGTCAACTATTATTATATTATCAAGTCTGGCGTTGAATGGTTGATCAACACGTTGAATGCCACGTCGAAAATACTTAACCCATAAGACCTATACTTAACCCCTAACCTATATTTTGGGGGACTCATTTCCAAGATTAATCGTACTGGTTAGGTATTTTAAGTTTGGTATTTTAGGTTTGGTGATTTGAAATTTATCAATGAAACAAAATTGAAGGAAAAACATTCTTGGTTAAGTATTATTAAATCTGGTGTTGAATGGTTGATCAACACGTTGAATACCACGTAAAAAATATGTATGGACAAGAGCTTTTCACTAAGGAATTTGGACTATTAATTTCAAGAGCTAAGTGTTAATGAAAAGAAATCTGGGTTAGATCTAAGAAAGATTGCAGGGAGAATTAATTTTCTTTAAGTTCTTCAAACTTTAGATTGATTCACATGGAAATGTCTACAGGACGAAAATTTTGTCTCGAGATAGTTGACACTATAGAACCTAACGTTTGTCGTATTACTTATTTTTCTATTCTCATCCAAATTTACGGATTAACCAGACCTAATCTATTTTTTCTAGGGTTAGGTATGTGTTAATTCGTAAATTTGGATGAGAATACAAAAATAAGTCATACGACAAATGTTAGATTCTATATGTAGTTTTCAATTATCTCGAGATTTTAGTCTTGTAGAAATTCCATGTGAATAAATCTAAAGTTTGAGAAACTTAAGTAGAGAAAATTAATTCTCCCTGGAATCTTTCTTCGGCCTTAAAACGTCCTCCATGTTTAATCCGAATCTCTGATTTCTCCGTATAATTAATTATGAGTCCAGCTTTTACGAAAATTAAAAGGAGTATATTTTCACCGCTGATACCTCCCCTAAATATTTCACATGTATGCATAAATTTCCAGAAGATGGTTTCTATATATGTTTGCTTTTTGATAACGTGTCACGAGATGAGTGGTTAACGGAACGTACGCTTAATTTTACGTGCTTTAATTGTCTATCGACGTTACGTCCTCTATTTCAGAGTCCGTTCCGAGAATTATATTCTAAATACAGGTGAACGTCGATTTAATAGTCTCCGATTTAACAGACTTTGGATTTAACGAACAGAATTCTACGCGTCCAAATCGGTACATTAATACTTTTAAAATTGGGTTCTCTCGAAGACGTCACATCGACTCGCACTACAGAATCAAACAAATCTTCTTCTTTGATTGCATTTCTGCGCTCGATCCTTCTTGTATTCAATTTTAGATAAAGCTATTATTATCAATAAAGAAAGAAAAGCTATTATTATCAATAAAGAAAGAAAAGCTATTATTATTACGACAACGATAGAAAATAATTCCCAGCACGATGATCTATGATGATGATCTATGGTCCCTTCCATCAACGTTCTTAGAGCGATTGCAATCCCCTGCAACTACAGCTGGTACTTTAGATGCAAAAACTATTCAAATCTACGTTTGATGTCAAGTTTGATGGCGTAAGATTTGAATTATCTCTGACTCAAAAACTGTTCTATTGTTTGGACAAAGTGACAAGTGGATGAAGTAGGTTGCATACTGTGTACAGATGTCCAATAATGAAAAAGAAGAGGAAATATGAAATAAGAATGTCAAAACTCATAACAGAAAATTCTAAACAAACTTAAATGAACAAAACAACGATTTTATAAACTCTTGCAAGGAAGACTATGTCGACTAAATCCTACGACAAAAAAAAAATATAAAAGTCCTAAGTCCTTAACAGAAAAAAAATGTTTAAAGAAGATCTTTCAAAAGACATAATCCGCCAAAGAAGAAAGAAATAACCTTAAAAGATCAGTATAGAGAGTTGGACGAATAAATAAGCGGACAAAGTTATAAATCGTCGAGGAAGTAGGAACAATGCTCGCTAAGAGGAACATTATTACAAATCGTCCGTTATGCATCGCGATTCGATGAAAAATACGAGCCGACTTGATTCGGCCCCGTCGCCTTGAACGCTCCAGGAAAATTGATTCGACATTGATAGTCACGTTTTACAGCCACGATGATGATAATGGAGAAACCTCGGTACCGATTAACCTTTTTCCGAGCGAACTATATTGACCAGTACCTACTTATGACCATACTCTCGGTTACTGTCGGCTGCGCAGAAACACGGCGAGAATAATCGTCTTAGCAGAGAGAATCGGAGCGCTGGTAGTATCGTCGGAACATCTAGAATTACGCTCATTAACACCGAGGCATCTGCTAATGATCTTACTTGGCTCCGGATTGTGTAACTCAAGGACTGCGCGGAAATCGGTCGCCATGTATAATAAGCCTCCTCGGAATAATGTTATTCCTTATACGAATTACAATGTGGTCCAACTTCCTCCGGCACGATTAATCCTTGATGAAGACGAAACGATTTCTCTTGTTCGGAATTCGACTCCCATTAACAATTAGCCTTACCCCGAAGACGTAATCGTGGCAGACGATTCCAGCCATGAATTTAGAATGAAAATTTTTCACAAATACAGTTTCTTTCTTGTCTTCTCTATTTATCAAGAATTATTCATGTACATGTTCTCGCTGCGTTTCTATTTTCGAGGTAATCGATTAATTTTTTTTGTACAAAGAATTGTGAAAGATTAGGTTTTTCTGGAAATTATCGTTTCGTCGAGATATCTACACTTTGCAGATTTATTTCTGAAACTATATTTAAGAGGGTACTTCCATGGTATTTAAATTCAAAACAAGCCGTAATTTTAAAGTACAAGAATTGTATCTTGGCCAAGAAGAAATTATTATATTAAATCCAATACTAGTACTGTAAAATTACGCTTTGGTTTAGATTGAAATTTTTGTTTTCATCGAAATTTGAATGGGTATTTGAATTCGAAACAAGGCGTAATTTTAAAGTACTAGAATTGCTGTATCTTGGCCAAAATGAAATTATTATATTGAATCCATACTATTACTGTAAAATCATGCTTTGTTTTAGATTGAAATTTTTTATCGAGGTTTCATTGCGTATTTAAATCCAAAACAAGGCATAATTTTAAAACACAAGAATTGCTGTATCTTGGCCAAAATGAAATTATTATATTAAATCCAATACTATTACTATAAAATTACGCTTTGTTTTGGATTCATATATATATATATATTCAAAGCTTCTTAAAAAATTCCCAAAGATTGACTACTGCGTGTACACCTTTCTACACGATGTTTGTTACATTTATTCGTTGAACATTCGAAGAAGAATGTATTTCATCATTGAAATTTTTGTAGTATTTTGAACGTGATTAGATTACGGGACTTGCGCTGTTTTAGAACTCATGGCTGCAATCGTGGATCCTCCTAACGATTACAGGAGGCTAAAGAAGATACATTCTCGGTATCGGAGGTGTACCGTGGTTTAATAAATTAGCAGATCCTATTACAACGTTGGTTCAATCAATAGTTCGCTCTTAGACCTCGCTGTTGTTTTCCAGATCGATTAAAAGCGCACATGTCAATTTCCCCCGACAGCCTAAGATAATTACACCGACCTTCTCGGCGTACCTTAGTCGTCGATTTACCGACGGTTTCGCGTTGAGTGATTTTAATTTCACCCATTTATATTGCAGACACCACTTTTCAAACGCGCAACGACATAGAACAGCCATACTCTCGATTAAACTGTCTGAACAGCTGAACTAAACTCCGATGAAATAATTACGTGTACTTGTACGTACGTTGTTAATACGTCTATTTGTTTTGTTTTTAAATTTATGATGCCTGAGGGTATAGAATAGATATTGAATAAACGTATAATATTAATGATTTAGAAGAAGAATATATTTGAATAATTAAATTCGATAAAAATTACTGTATAATAAGACAAACTAGAATTTTCTAATATTTTGTTATGTATTCTTGGATAATTATATACTACAAGTATATAGATTGTTGAATTATATAACTAAATTAAAGAAAAATTACTGTATAATCACACGAACTCGAAATTTCTAATATTTTGTTAACTATTTTTGTATACTTCGTCTATATCCTATTCCATCATGTATATTTTATTGAATTTAAGTAATATACTGTAAGTACATACTATAAGTACATAAATTCTTGAATTTAAATATCTGAATTAAATAAAAATTACTTTACAATCACACAAACCTAATTCCCTAATATTGTCTTAAATATTCCACTAAACATTTCTTGTACAATCTATTCCACTACATTTTCCCTACATCCCCTATCAATATTTTCAATAACTTCCCAAATTGTATCCCATATTCCTCTATAATAATTCATGTCCCTACCAACCATTCTATAGAACCACCAAAACTAAAATTACCACAAAATTAAACCTACCTCTCCCCTACCATAATAATCGATCGCGAATAATCACAAATAATCGATCTTCCAACTATATTTCCAAGTACCAAAACGACACAATTAAGCCATTTCATCTTCAACGATTCCCCGGAAAGTATCCAGTTAGCTGGTCGTATCGTTTAAAAGCAACGTCTCCTTGGCGGAGGAACGCCGGTCAACTTGAACTTGCGGTTCAGCGAATGAAGACGCCATTATTAAAGGAAATGTCAAGCGTCGGGAATACACTGTACGGATTAACGCACTCTCATGCATCTCCATTGCGCCGATTGGCGGCATTCGTCGTGATGGCTGCGCAACGGAGAGTCCGTCCGCGAGATTGACCGGATTTGCCAGGGTAATAATAATTTATTCCACTCCCTCGCTCCCTTCTTCCTCCTACTCCCCTCTCTCTCTCTCTCTCTTCCTTCCACGACAAGTGGATCTCTTAACATGTGTTGAGCGGACGCTGATGACTTCTGGGAAGCGTCTTCACGGCGGTTGACTTGGACGTTACCGAGGAAAACGTCAGCACATAATTACTACGACCGTGATGGCCGACGGGAGCAACAATGTTGGCATGCTACGAGAGATTCATCGAGCCACGGATTCGACATCTGTCGAATATTGGTAAATTTGTAGAAAAGAACGCGGCGCGATAGGTGGGAAAATTTCTGAGATTTATTTTTCGGGGATTCTTGGTCTCCAAGGTATCGAGATCTAGAGACTCACTCGATAATTGAAAGGGTGCCTCTATTTTCACGTAATTATGCCCCTGGATATCTAAAAGTTCGAGTTTTATGTCCGTTTGCATGGACTGCTTTCTTCAGATTGTTTTTAATTTGGAGATGACTGAATATTGTTGCATTGGTAGATTTTCCCACCTCGCGATAGGTGGGAAAATTTCTGACACTCGTATTTGGGGGATTCCAGGTCCCCAAGATATCAAATTCTAGAGATCTACTAGATAATTCAAAGAGTGCCTCTATTTGCACGTGATTATGCCCCTGAATATCTAGAAATATCGAAATTTGAATGGGTATTTGAATTCAAAACAAGACGTAATTTTAAAGTACAAGAATTGCTGCATCTTGACTAAAAATAGATTGTACAGGGTGTCTCAGAATTAGTGAAAGAGCCGGAATTAGGGGAAAGGGTAGCTGAGACGATTCTGAACGACATTTTCCTTTGCGAATATGTCGTATCGTGTTTCGTTTTTGAATTATTGACGAAAAACCACGGACCAATCACAGCGTTCGAGTAGCGCACGCTCAGACGCTCGGGTCAGTCATTGGGCCAGCCATTGGGCCAGCCATTGAGCCAGCCTCTCGCAGCTGAGCGCACGTTACTCGTGTGCTGTGATTGGTCCGTGGTTTTTCGTCAATAATTCAAAAACGAAGCATCACCCGACATTTTTGCAAAGAAACTTTTGGTTCAGAATCGTCCCATCTACCCCCATTTCCGATTCTTACATTACTTCTGGGACACCCTGTATATTAAATCCAACACTAGCACTGTAAAATCACGCTTTATTTTAAGAAAATTTCTGAAATTTGTTTTTGGGAAATTCAGGGTTCCCAAGGAATCGAGTTCTGGAGACCCACTCAATAATTGAAAGGGTGCCTCTTTTTTGACGTGATTAGGCCCCTAAAGATCTAAAAGTTTGAGTATTATGTTCGCTTGCGATGCTTCCTTCAGATTATGTTTAACACTTTGACTGCCAGACTAATAATCGTGAAAATTCCAACGAGATTCAAATTTTATTTCTACACAATTAGAAATGATGTAATCCAACCATTGTGGAATTATTTTCGCAATTTATTAATCCTACTCAGATTCATTTTTCCAGCACTCCACCTTCAGAATTAACCCTTTGCACTCAGATGTCCCCTTTAAGGGGACATCGTAAGTCTAACAAATTTTGTTAGTAACACCATAAAGGATTTATGTTTGTAGTGGTGTCACCGCTTCAAGAAAGCTAGAAGAATTTATAATTAAGTCTAATAATACCAAAAACGACACGTTTCCAAAGTTAGACTATTTTATGTAATTCGATACCTGTTCGCATGTTTTGCAACGAGATGGTGCAGAGTGCAAAGGGTTAATATATTAGGTCGCCCCATAAGTTCGTGCCGAAGACTGTGTCGAAATTTAATTAAAACATCATAGAAATTTTCTAGTAATGGTATAATGACTATGTGAGAGAGGTGAGAAACTATTGTGAAATGAGACAGATTATCTTTTCTTGTGACACTTAAGAGTATGTTTCGACCTAATATTTAATTGCTCAATGATAATCCTTGTCACCCCTGTTTGCCAGTCAAAGTGTTAATTTAATATAATCGAATAGCAAGTCCTATCATTCATTAACTCCAACTTAATAAATTTTACAAATAATAAATGTTATTCCACTTTCATCCCCTTTAAACTTCATCCTCCTAACCTCCACTACTTTAAAGATTACCATGACAATTACGATCCTTTCGAAATTGAAGAGGTCCAGTTAAAAAGCGAACGGGAGTTATCGAGAAACGCTGACCTACTCCAGCTTGACACCCTAACTGTTTCCTTCTTTCGCGATCCGTCGATACCGGGCGCGTTACGCAATCCGAGGGTACGCGAAATGTTCGGCAAAGTGAGCGAAAGAGCGCCGGAAAGGGGGAACGGTCGGGAACGAAAGTCATCGCGGACGAGTTAGTGGGAGAGAACGAAAGGTGGGGGTGAAAAAAGGAGCAACGACCAGAGAGCTCGACACTTCGTGCAGGACCGAGGCCACGGTCGGTTTAATTAAGTTGCGCGGGCTGGCAGAAGTTTCGTCGGGTTTGTTTCGAGGTGGTGGAGATGGCAGTGTACAGCGACACAAATAAATTTTCCCGGAATGGCATTGTCTTTGAGGTCGACACATTTGCGGAATAATACTCGATAACTCGGGGGGCCGAGGAGAAGTTATATTAGGACGGCTTAATTAACCCCCCACCATGGCCCCGACCTCCCCCCACCCGATTCTATCACCCTACTTCCTGCACCCCACCCCGTCCCTTTCCTGCGTCCTCTTTCCCTGTCCCTTCTGCCTCGCTGGCACGAGTAACTGAGACGCTTCGAACCCTTTTCCATTCGGTGCTCGTGAAACGAGCGTCCAAACCTTGTCTATTCTATTAGTCCGCGCGCGTATTCTTTCAAGGAAAGGGTTCTCCAAAAGGACTTCATTGTATCGCATCCTTAACCCTTGGGAGCCTGATTTTTCAAATTAAATTAAAAAAAATATGGATGTATTTATTACTTGACAGCTGACGTTTATTTTTTTATACCAAATGTAGAAAATAAACCAATCGCAAGTGTACAGTTTGATTTCAAAGTATTAAATTTGAAACTTAGGGGATTTAAGGGTCAATAACAAATATGGTGGAGATTTACAAGCTACCATCTGTTACATTGAATTGTAATTGTCAGTACTGTTATTTTAGATTAAATGAAATATTAGAAAGAAAATAATAAGAATAAAGATCTCTTTGGAAAACCCTTTTGCAACATAGGTTTACTGGCATGGCAGAAGATATTCAACGAAACAGTTGTTATATGAGATTAAAGTTTGATGTCAGTTTGTGGATTATTACGTGCCATGTTCACGCGACTGTGATTAAGGTTGTAACTGTGATAAATACCTGTGATTAGGAATTAATTTTGTTTAGAAATCAGTTGTGGATGCTCCACGTTGAGATTCCATGTCTTACCTGGAACAAAAAGAAAAGTCGAGTTAGATTTGTTCTCATTCATTCCAAAAACTGTTTTTAAATTATACGAGTGTTATTGAAATACGAGAAACGCTATTTTTCACAATTTAAAAATGTCCTCTTCCCCACAGAAAATATTTCCCAAATCGCTCCCCCTCAAATATTTGAATATTTTTATTTTCAAACCTTAAATACACCTTTAATGAAGCTTTCCAAATTCCACTTTTAACAAAAACATATGTAACTCAAAAAAATGTTATTTCAGTTTTCGAGTTACACGCAACGATCATCCAAAAGAAAATATCCAAATGTTATTAAAATATTCAAATACCCAAAGTGTTTTCAAATTACATAAATAGTACAATCTATTGGAATACAAGAAACTCTATTTTTCTCAATTTAAAAATGTCTCCTTCACCACAGAAAATAATTCTCAAATAGTTTCATCTAGTCTCCGTCCAAAATGATAAATTTCTACAATAACTCCACCCCAAATATTTAAATATTTTTATTTTCAAATCTTAAATAGGCCTTTAATGAACCTTTCCAAATTTCATTTTTTAATAAAAATATATGTAACTCAAAAAATGTCAGTCTTCAAGTTACGCGAAACCATCACCCAAAAGAAAATATCCAAATGTTATTAAAATATTCAAATATCCAAATATTCAAACTGTTTTCAAATTACATAAATCCTACCATCTATTGAAATACAAGATCTATTTTTCTCAATTTAAAAATGTCCCCTTCCCCACAAAAAATATTTCCCAAACACTTTCCTCTACCTTTCTTCCAAAATAATAAACTTCTACAATATCTCACTCCAAAAACATTTCACCTAAAACAAAATATCCAAATGTACACCAATTGTTTTTTAATTAATTCCCTGATTAATTTAAAAACTCTCGCGATAGAATTAGCAAACGCAGCCAAATATTCCAGGAACGCATAGCGCATTCGTCTGCGGCGACTCATTATGGATTCCTTACTTATTAGGGGAATAGATTAACGGACTAAATCTTAACCGACGACAGACAGGGGTGGAAACAGGCGTCGAGGGGTAGCGGACGAAGTTCGGCGCCTTTTATAGTCCGCGTCGAAGCGGCGCTGTCATTGGTTTTCTACGACTACGAAAACGGGTCAATAATCGCCTCGTAAAGAATCCCATTATCCGCGCCGGCGACAACCATTTCACTCGAATCATTTGCAATCGTTAACATTCGCTTGACACCGAACGCGGACGACCTCGTCCTTTTTTCATCCTCCTGCGGCACGCTGACTGACGTCTTCGAATTGAAAGGACTCAGGAGGAGGAGCAACATTCTAATCCAGATAACAAAAGATAAATAATAAGTGGACTGTACAGGTTCAACGAAAAAATAAAAAATATATACATGTCGAATTTAGTAACCTCCTCCCTTTCGAAGTCGGTTGAAAATCAGGATTATAGAAATAATTGGCTCGACGATGACCAAGTAAGGCTCTCACTCTTCGACACGAAGACTGTTGACTCTATTTAGGTCGAATAATTTTTAATACAATTTTTCTTCCTCATTTTTCTTCCTGGATATTTTTATTGAAATTGTTAGCAAATTTTGTAATACAAGAATTCATCTCAAGTTTGCATCTCAAGTTTGACTTTCTATCACTTCAGTGTTGTATTTTTGGAATATCTATCGTGCACAGCGCAATAGTTTTCTTGAAAGGAAAATTACAAATTGAATTGAAAACATCGATATAAGTTACTAAACGATTCTGATATCTAGAATTGATATCCAATGCAACAGCAACTTGATTCAATGCTTGGATAATAAATTCGTTGAAAAGTCTGCCTAAGTATGTTAGAAAACATTTAAATACTGATTTATTTATGCACTTTCAAACGGGACATCCATGTACCGGCACTGGTATGCAGAATATGCAGTACAGAGGTCTTGTAAAGAAAGCCAAACGGTTCAGCGTGCTCCGTCGGCTCCTCTGAGACGAGCGAGTGGGAGATAAGTGGAGAAGAGAAGGGATGAGAATTTGTAGACAGTGCTGAAATTGATTAACTCGCGATGGATGGAAATATTTGTCGCACTCGCAATGAAAACTGGGTCGTTCGTTACTCGTGACCATTTTATTTATTCTCGCCACGTGTTCTTAAATAATTTCTCACTCTGTATATCCACGTTTTCCAAAGTACGTGAAATAATGAGTTGGAACACGTTGCACGATTCACCCTGTATACGACGCTACCCTTATTTATAACAACAAATGCTTCCTAAATTTAAATTCAAGAAAGTTATACAAGTATGGGATTTTGTGATCCTCTGTTTCAATAAATATAATTTGTTTATTGCTGCCAGTGTTTTGCAAGCATTTCATTTGACCAGGGGCTATCGTTAAATAATATTATTCTATATCCAGCAAGTAAAAAGTGCCACGTATCAAAATCGATACGGGAAAATTAATTTTGTATTTATTAAAACAAGTATGACATAAATTATTCATATGTAAATTTCAGGGGTAAAAATTCATATTATTTTCGGAGGATGTCTATGAAACATTCATCAATTCACTGCTTGTGTACTGATATTTCAATGGTCCAGAAATTAATGCACTTAAAAGTTACTTCAAGAGATTCAATAAATTAATAGGGCTGTTCATTGAATTAATGTCAGATTAGAAAAGTCGATTTTACTTTTAAATTACTTTATAAATTTACCAGTTCTGTTAAAATTGAGGGGTGTGCTGTAATAAGGAAGTGGCTCCATTTTTTTAAATAATTTTGAGGTTAGAACATAATTACGGATTTAAAACATTCCTTTTTTTTGTGGTGCAATAAAGAAGAAAATTTGAAAGAATGCCTCCTTATTGCTACACACTGCTCAATTGAGAATCAACATTTCAAATATTTATCATACAAATATAATACTAAAAATTTGTTCGATAAAGACGTAGAGAAAAATATTTCATTCTTTTTCCCTGAAAAGGAGTACAATTTCTTTCTACCGAAATATAATATAAAATATTTCGACAAAGCAATGCCGGCCATTCATAAATTGTCGTATATACATAGAATTCAGGACATAGCCATGGGTCAGATGGTTTCGCTGTGCGAGAATTAAACGCGACCGAGTTACTCTTGATCTTTCAGATCGTTTCAAACACCCCATTCCAGGTCAGCGGGCAACCCTTCTGAAATTCCGTACCGCATTAAAAGTTTCAGGATAATTATAGTCAAAGTCCGCGCGAAATGATGAATTTCGCGAACAATTACCTGCAAAGAATCAACGATCAATTTAGGGAACAACATTTCAATTCGCGAGAAGTAGAATCTCGAGAGTTCGAGTTGTCGATTTGTTTCGAATTGGTTTTAAGACGGAGGTGTTGACAATTTGAAGATTGAAAATGGAGGAATTAAATAAAGAATCTAGTCTTTGTTCCGAAATACCTTCTTTCAAATTATTCCTAATTGTTGTGGAATATGGAATATTATTTAAGCAGAAACGAATAAGTTATATTTATTAAAACAGAAAATCACGAAAGTCCAGGTGATATGGTTGTGTAATTTTCTTGAATTTGAATTTAGGAGTGGGAGCATTTGTTGTTATAAACGAGGGCAGTGTCGTATACAGGGTGGTCAATGCAATACTGTCAGGAACTTCTATTTTGAGGTTATTGAACACGTACTTATTTTTTAGAAAACACTCAAGGTTCCACTCAAAGATATTTCCATTGAATTATTTCTAATTTCCACAAGAAAATACAACACTACCTTCAACTTCGATTTTAAGATTATTCAACACATATCCTTTCCTAGACAACCCTTTTCCTGATTGTCTAACTCACCAAGAACAACTCTTCGAAGATATATCAACACTCTCTCGGAGATATTTTTTAAAATTATTTTCGATTTCTAGAATCGAATATAACAGCGCCATGTAATTAACCCGTTCGCCTATCCGCCATGCGTGAATTCGCGTTTATGTTTGGCCCCGAAGAGATCCAACCGGAGCCCCGTCGCGCGTAAAGAGCCGATGGAAATTAATACGTTCCGGTGAAAACGCAGACGGTCGATCGAACGTAACAGTTTCCTAATCGCGGCCCGGTCCCTCCGTTGACCTCCTAAAGTCGGGTCAGTAATACGGAACACTATTTATTCCCGAAGTTTCGAAGGCTCGGGTGAGCCGAAAGCAGCTCACTTCGAGGTAATTACGAGGATTCGCCGTCTTTGTCGGGCGTCGGCGCCGCGGCGCGTTCTCACCGTCTCACTTTCATCGCAGGCGCAAAGTATACCGTCGTCTCGCTCCCGCCCGCCGATTCTATCGGGCATAATTACCTTTCGCTGTCCCTCTCGGATAATCATTGTAACACCTAAGCACCCTACCTAACCTACCGGAGCCTAGCCAGCGTTTCCAGCGTTATTCGCCCATCGATCGACCGCCCTGACGACGATTTCCGTGCTACGACGTGGTCATTGCTGGCCCTGTACGACTACATCGTTTCGCTAACGATTACAGTGTCACTCGGCCAGTCTGGGATTATCGCTATACCGGCCACCGGCATGCGACGAAACCGAATAGATATTGCCCTTCCGGTTTTACGGAGCCCTTTGATAACTCCCCGTTGCACCGGGATTGTTTACGCGGATCTCGTTTCGACGATTTCAAGTTTGAGCATTTCGTTGCGATGGGTTATGCTTAATTGTGGATATTGAAATAAAGGATGAGTATTATTAGGTGGTTTGATTAGGTGATGGGGTTTTACTATGGATGACTGGGGGTAGAAATCTATTGGAGATGTTTTGGGCAAGTTTGATCTTGTTTGATATATTTGAGGTGTGGATTTAAGGACGTGTGTGAAAGTAAAGCATTGGAGAAGGAGTATTATTAGGTGGTTTGGTTAGTTTTTGGGGTTTTACTATGGATGACTGTGGGCAGAAATCTATTACAGATGTATTGAGCAAGTTTGATTTTGTTTGATAGATTTCAGTTGCAGATTTAAGACAGTGTATGAAAGCAAAGCATCGAAAAAGGATTATTAAGTGGTTTGACTAAATATTTGGAATTTTACTATGGATGACTGTGGGTAGACTCTATTAAAGATGTTTTGAGTGAGTTTGATCTTGTTTGATGTATTTCAGTCGCAGAATTAAGGCTCTGTACGAAAGTAAAGCATCGAAAAAGGAGAATTATTAAGTGGTTTGACTAAATGTTTGGGATTTTACTATGGATGACAGTGGGTAGACTCTATTAAAGATATTTTGAGTGAGTTTGATCTTGTTTGATGTATTTCAGTCGCAGAATTAAGGCTCGGCACGAAAGTAAAGCATCGAAAAAGGAGAATTATTAAGTACTTTCACTCAATATTCAGGATTTTACTGTGGACAATTGTGAGTAAAAATCTTTTATAAATACTTTTCAGTATTTTCTATGTTTGATCTTGTTTGAAGCTTTCAACTTTGGGGCATAGAGTACTCAATTAAATTATTTAAGTAAAGTGAGAACAATACAATTCGACTCCACCTCCTAAAGCTTCATTTTCCTAAACTATTGAATGATTCATTTGGAAATAATTGTAGATGGATGTTTTCCTTGTCAATGGACTACAGTTTTCAACGTCGTTGCGCACTCTTACGCAACTCGTTACCTAACGTTTCACGAGAGAAGGTACAAAAGAAATTAAAGGCTTCCCTCGCCTCGTGTAAGCGCGGCAAGAGTTCAGCGTCGAGCAACAATTAATTCGCTTGCCTGGGACGCTTTTAAGAACTCCTTGGGGCCATTACGCTCGGCGCTGTTCGGCCACAATATCCCTAGAACGCCGCACTGAGAACCCTAGTCTATTTTCCTGATGTTTATACATTGCGCAAAGTGTGACACTCGACTCCCCCATCCCCCTTAGAAAAATGTTTGAGAAGCAAACATCGTGATTGATTTCATGTCAGATTTAGAGAGAATGGATTCGTGGATAAATTTTCATGTAAATTTGCATTATTTTTTGTAACTTTCATCAATTTTGCGATGTTTTAAGATGTTACATACTTACAAGATATTCATATTTATCGTTGCTTTCCAAACTTTTATACTACTTATATTTATATTTTACTATTCATATTTATTTTATCATGTGTATTGCCAATGTGAGAAATAATAGAAATTGGTTGACAAAGTAAACAAAAAAACCGAATTAAAAAGGAAAACATGTCTAGCACTCAACAAACATTCTTCAAATTACCACAATTTTTTTCTCGAATATGCAATTCCTTGTTCATTTATTTGAATAATAACAAAACAACCAGTAAATAATTCAAACACATTTTCTCTCACTTCACCGTCAGCCATTCAGTTTAGGACACCACAGAATAAAAGCTATGAATCCCAATTAAAATTTCCCTATAAAAGCCTCTCTTATTCAGAAATGGAATGATTATAAATAGAACGATTACAAATAGAAATAGAATGATTATAAATAATACAGGGATGCAAATAACCACTTGATGTTAATGAATCGAAAGGTGAAGTATGGTTTTCCCATGGTTGCATCGAGAGCCACGATAACGCCTGATAAGGCAGCGTCTGACCCAGTGCATGAGGCACGATAAACATTGGCCGCGCAGGATCGATGACTTTTCGCGACGCGGATCGATCCCGGGAAGTTTTATCGATCCCTATTCAATGAGAATACCCGCGCGCAGCACGCGCGACGCATTAAATCATTGAAATTTATGCAGCCGGACCCACTACGCGCAGTATCTTTCACTTTTCATTACGGGATCATTTGTCATGCGTCCGTAGATCTCTTATCACTCGGCGATCATAAACAACCGAGGCATAAATTTCAACTTTCACGCATAACCTGACGGGGAACCATCGACCGACCGCCGCTCAATTTATTACTTCGAAATGCGCCGATCGGCGCACGTTCGCCTCGAATCGACAGCTTTTGTTTTGAAGAATCGAGCCTTCTTCTTGCGAAAGGGGTAGTCGACCGGCGCGATCGTTCGATTCGAGAATCGCCGAGACTGAAAATCCAGTCGCGATCAGAGAATTAAGAGCAACTCGAATCTCGTGTTCTATTTAATTATTCATGAATAGATCGCAGATTCTATGTGAGAATAAAACACAAAAAGTAAACAGAACGGTAGGTTATGAATTAATGCAGTAGTATGAGCATTTGTAATTATGATTCGTGAATGAAATATTCAAGAATTTTGCTTTTATTACCGATAACGCCCCTTTCAATGAAGATAACCACCACAATTTCATCGATTGCAAAGATCCCTAATTTCTTCTCCCTTGAAAAATAATGAAAATTATAATATACATAAATGAAGTATCGAAGCACTCTACTTGAATTTTCAACAGCACTCCTTTCCACAATTTCGCCAGCAGCAAAGGTCCCTAACTTCTCCTCCCCCTCCGGACTTCAAGAAATCCCTCCCAATAAACCGCACGCGAATCCATCGTTTACGAATTTGCGATTCGAGACGCACAGAAACGTGGAACGGCCGTATCACAAAAGGATTTAACGCTCCCAGCCCGAATCGGCGTCCCTCCGTTCGTTCACCCCGCGCCGCATAATTGTGTGTCTATGCTTTATGGGAACGATGTAACGAACGCGGCCGCGCTTTCAGACGGTGTAAATTAAAGTTGAGAAAGTGCGCTACGCGGGGCAGCAGTCATCGCGGAACGCGCCCAGCGCTATGCGCGCTCGCGCCCCAGCGTTAATTAAAGCTCATTGTAATAAAGAGCACTTTTTATTCACTTTGTCTCGTTCAGCCAGCTAGTCGGCCAACCCACCGGCGAGGGATATTTTTATGTTTAATTATATTAGGTTTTACGAGCTGCGACGGGGCTGTCTTGCGCGACGTAAAACGTCCATCGTCGCCAAGTTTTCAACTTTAATTGTCCGCCAGTCCACGCGGTTTATCCGTCTATAAGCGCCGACCTGGCGACAATCCTTCGATGGAGTTCATTAGAGGACGGGTTAATTACGATTTCGTCTTGGATTGGTTTCACGAAGGATACTCCGAAAAGTAGACGCGAATTTATGATTTTTTTTGGAGATGTGAAGTACATATTTTTTTTTAGAAACGAGTTGACGTGGGGAAGTATGCAAATGATTTTTAATGACGAAGTCTGATAGTGTTTGTATTATGTTTGATAGTATGAGGTGTGGTACGAATGTGTTGTATGGTGAGGTTGTCCAATGTTTGTTTTGTATTTGATATTATGAAGAGATGTGACACAAATGTGTGTTGTATGATGCAGTTCTCCAGTGTTTGTTTCGTGTTTGATATTATGAAAAGGTGTGACACAAATGTGTTTGTATGATGAGGTCCAATGTTTGTTTCATGTTTGATATTATGAAGGTGTATGGCATAAATGTGTTTGAATAATGAGGTTTGTTTTGTGTTTATTATCATGAAGAGACTGAAAACTATAAGTTCCTTTCTGTGTATAGTATTATGATGTAGCAAAAATGTGTTTGCATGATGATGTTGTCCAATGATTGTTTCCTGTTTGATATTATGAAGAGTCGTGGTACAAATGTGTTTGTATGACAAGGTTGTCCAGTGTTTGTTTCATGTTTGATATTATGAAGGTGTATGACATAAATGTGTTCGAATAATGAGGTTCGTTTTGTGTTTATGATCATGAACGGACTGAAAAGTTTGCATTATATTGCGATGTGGGACGAATGAGTTTGTACGACGACACACAAGTTTGCGTAAATATCACTGCCGGCGGTAATCGCTATATTTTATTGAAAGAGCAACGCTGGGATACCGAAGCAGGCGTGCGGTTAATTTGTCCGGGTCTGAACAAGGATGCTTAATCTGTTAGATGTCGCGGACTGATTTCAGAGAATTCCAGAATAATACTTGCAAAGGAAAAGGTTAATTATTGTGAACTTTACGTTCATTGTTAAGGGTGTTCCCACTTGGTTATCTCAGATTGGAAGAGTCGTTCCAACTCTCGGAATCTCTCAGACCCAACGTGATCTCCAAGACTAAACACTGCCCTTAATTAAAAATCTTTTTCTAATGTTTGCTGCGCTTTAAAAAAAATTAAGAATCATTTTGCTGAGAATCCAGATACAAATATTATTGGTATAAAAATCGAAGATCATTTTCAACAACAAATGTATATTTTACACTATATTAGATTCTCATTCGTCAACTTTCTTTACCTCTAAAGAGAACTGAACTCGCGAGAAAAGATACATCATCACCAGTTCACCAATCAGACCTAATTCTTCATCTCCAGGTTTAGACACCCTCTGTTATCCTATCTCACACCCAGCTCTCCACGATCGCTTTCCAGATGTGTTTGTCCACCCACCCCCCTTCCGCACACCGTCCCGCCCCTCTCGAGCAAAATATCCGAATTTTTGCATCGAAAAAGGATAACTCACGGCCGTATCAAGATTCGAACGGTCCAGGTGCAGCTGCGTTGTAAGCTGCGGATCTCTCCCCTCTCCCTCCCGACCGTTGGCCCTGCTCTCGGTCTCTCTCGCTCGCTCCTGGCACCGAGAGATATCAATTAGCACTACGTCCTGGGGAATTAATCTCGGGAATTAATATCGCGACGTTGCCAATTAATTTTCGTTAATTTCGAATCAGCAGTTTCCAGAGCAGCGCCACTGCGGGCCCCCTAACACAAATCCCTATCGCCTGGGCGTGCGGCGAGCGAGAGCGAGCTGGCATCAGGAACGGAGACGGCAAGTAAGACGGGGAAGCAACAGAGAGACACGCATGACGGGACAAGGGGAAGGATAGAAAGAGACGACGGGAGAGGGGGGGGGGGCAAACGGGTAGCGACGCTGTGTAGACACTTCTATGAAAGTTTCGCGAACAAGCGGGGGCTGGGCTCGTCGACCGTTTCTTGCTGCCCTCCAACTCTCTCTGTCCGGGTCGAGGGAGTTGCGTAGCGTTTATTAAAACACACATTTAATTATGCCGCCGCGTTGCCAGAGGCGTCGAAAGTAGTTGCGCGGCCTGCCTTCAAAAATCCCCCTCGGATAGACACTTCCCGGGAACTTCGAGCCTGTTCCCACCGCCTCCTCGCTGTTGCGCAACGTTTGACGAGGTGTGGATGCTTCCGAGAGCGTCGCTCGAATTCGCGCGCCCGCGACTGTTGCGCTTCGCGACGGAAACTTTGTCTCGAGAATGAGTGGTAGCGGACTAAGGAAAGAGTTGTAACGTGGATGGAGACTGGAGTTTGGTGTGACGAGGTTTGCCAGTGGTTGGATTGTGTTTGATAGTGTGTGGGGATCAGAGAGTGTAGATTTCGTTCTTTGTGTAGTATTTTTGTTATTGTAGAGAATGGTTAATATGAAATATAGGCACTAAGGTCTGTTTTACATTGACGAGGTTTGCCAACGTTTGCATTGTATTTGATAGTGTGAGGGAATCAGAAAGTGTAGATTTCGGTTTTTGTATAGTATTTGTGTTATTGCAGAGAATAGTTAAAATTTATATCAGGTATAGTAACTAGTGTCTGTTTTAAGTTTGGTAATGTTTGTATTGTGTTTGATATTCTGTAGGGACCAGAGAGTGTAAGTTTCTTTCTTTGATTACTACTTGTGTAATTCTACAAAATACTTAAAATTCATATTAAATATAGTAACTACTGCCTGTTTTAGGTTTGCCAATGTTTGCATTGTGTCCAATAAATTTCTTTCAGTTCGTTAATTCATTCCACCTACTGTTACTATAAATTAAATTCGACCTGTGTTATATATTATACCAGCATATATATCGAGTCGCTAAACTCAAGTAAAAACTAGGATTGAAAGCGCCATCGACAAGAAAAAAGTTGCCCCCCCCGAAACTCCATCAGCATCGGGAACGGGTCGAAGATCCCCTGAACGTTTCCCCGTAACGTTGAACTTGAAAAAAAGAAAAGGAAGGAAAAAAAACGAGCACCGCGATGGGAAAACATTAAGCACGCGATATCTGATGAAATATTACCGCGCGAACCCATCGCGAGCAGTCCTTCATTTACAAATTGAACGAATAACAATAAATCACCTTTATTCCGCGAAACGGGTAGCGAACGTATCTCTCCGGGACGGCCAAAAACCAATATACATTACACTGCCTTCGATAATTTCCAGTGCACGGGAACTCGGCAAGAGGGGTGAGGCGGGAAGGTGGAGGGGAGGGGAGTATCGCTGGTAAAATGCACGAAAAATATTTGCATAAAGATCAACCCGCCGGCCATGAAAAACGGCTGTCCTTCGACGGTGGTCCAAACGAAATTTCGGTCCAGGCCATCGGCGAACAGGACGCCCCGTGTACCCCGCGATGTTTCTTGCGAGAGAGAGAGTGTGAGCGGGTGGGGAGGGTGAGGGGAGTATGGGAGTTTCGTTTGCGTTTATCAAAACACACATTTAATTATTCCCCGCATCGCCGTGGGCGCCGAAAGTGGATACGCGGAGCTCGCTTATTCCGCGCTTAATTCACACCTGGACCCGTGACGGAGCGACTAGAGCCGCTTAAAATAAAGCGACGGATAATAAAAGCGTTAGCTCGTCGGAGGGCCACGGGTTCAGCGAATCCCTTTTCTCTTTTTATTTATTTTCTTTTTTCTCTTTTCTTTTTTTTTTCTTTTTCTTTACTTTTCTTTCGGTCCTTCCTGGGCGCGTTTTCTTTCATTTTATTCCTCTGTCTTTTTGTCTTTTGTTTCCGGCACGTACGGGGCAAGTTGTGCGTACGCAGCCTTCCGCCTCCTTGCCTTTTGTTTTCCCGCCGGCGGGTTTTAAAACGGAGGAATGCGACCGCGGGCTTGGGAGCGTTCGAATTTAGGGGAACGCCGCGGTCGGAACTGTGCCGTGGTAATTGGGGAAAGTGGGGGAAAATCGCGCCTCTTGGCCGGCGTTTTCTCCGCATTGGCCTGAACGGCGCGAAGAGTTGGAATGTATTTAGTTGTAGGTTGTTAATTTCATTGGATGATGAATTGTGAGTTTTGTTTATTATTTTTGGCATTCTGAGTTCGGTTGAGGCTACACACAAAATTAATTGTGAGCAATATATAAGACGGGGCCACTATGAATGTTTAAAGATAAAATTAGCTGTATTGTTAACAAGCTTCTTATATTTGTTTTTTTTTTTTTTTACTAAGAAGGTATGCTTCATTACTGGGACATTTTGATATTTGCAAATTAAAATAACTTTCTTCAAAGCACAGGGATATCAGCCCCAGCTATTTCCATCAGTTAAATACAGAAACAAGGTGTTATAAAAATAAAAATAATATAAATACCTCAACAAAGTTTAAAATATCTTAATTTTAATGTAGACAAATAACTACTTTAATTAATTTCTAGACCCCTAGATCATTACTGGGACATTTTGATACTTGCAAATTAAAATAAGTTTCCTCTAAAAAGAAAGACATCAACCCCACATACTTTTATCAGTTAAATAAAGAAACAAGGTGTTATATAAACTCTCAAATATCGTAATTTTAATGTAGACAACTACTTTAATTAATTTCTAGACCCCTAGAAGACAGCATTTTTGTTTAATTGACCCATTAACCCTTAGCGCTCCAAATATTTATTCAATTTCATTTCCTACAACTCCCTATTATTTGTTCTATCTAAAATGTACTTCAAAATACAGTTTCTTGATCAGCACTAACTTTAAACAAATTCTATTATTAATTATATTGAAAATAGATTGCAAGCTATCTAGTAACTTAATAGTAATAAGACGTCTAAATTTTTCGATTAAAAAATAAGAAAATTTGAATTAATAAGGGACAAACTAAATACATATGAAAATTAATTTTTAACCAACTTCGAAAAGGAGGAGGTTACTCAATTCGACATGTATATTTTTTTTTAGTTCCTATATATTATATAAAAATGATGTAGAACGTAACTGGACCTAAAAGTGCAAAGAATTAAGAAAACAGTTACCCCCGTCATTCAAAGAAAGGTTTTCTTAGAAGAACGTGTCACCTTCGCCAAAAAGGGGTGTCGAAAGAGGCGCCAGAGAGCCGGAGGGTGCAAACGCGCGACTTATCCAGACGACGCATTTAAATTCAAGCGAACTTTGGCGCTGTAAGTTCGCCCAGGCCGGGGGACCAGCTGTATTGAAAAGCTAATTCTCGGCGTACAATCGACTCGTCTCGGCGTAGGGCAAACTTTGTGAATGTGTCTCATTAACTGGCTGCGACAAGCGTGCGCATGCGTAAATTCGCGCGAGCCGAGAACGCGTGTGCGTGTCGAAGCGTTTCACTCGGTGTAACCACCGCGTAATCTCTTCCACGGCCACGTACCACCTTTCTCTCTTTCTCTCTCTCTCTCTCTCTCTCTCTCTCTATATATATATATATATACATATATGCCCGTATTTCAATTTAAAGTCGCGAAATCGACCGACCTTTCCAGCTTCTGCGAAATCGCGGCTGGAAATTATTTTATCGCCTGTTTATCGGCTCATTGCGCGGAATAATTCCGAATACCGGGGGGCTGCGATTTCTGGATTCCACGATTTTCGAATATATAAACGCTCGCCAATGCAGAATTCTCTTTAATTTGCGGATTATTGGTTTCGCGTGAATTATGGAGCCGAGTGGGGATGATTTCTTGGAACTCGAGTGCAAGATTCTTTTTGAGAGAATTTTTGTTAGGAAAAATAACCAAGTGACCATATTTGGTGTATTGGTATATTGGTATAACAATATTGTTTAGCATTCTCCTGCTTCGTTGTATATTTTCACTAAATTTATTGCTGAGACCTGGAGAAGTTCCTAATCGAAAGCACAAATGTCCCCATAATTATGAAAGTGTATTTTTCTTGCAAAAAAAATGACATTGAATTAATTTAGTTTAAAATAATGCGGTGTGAATTGACCGATAAACTCATTTTTCTTTTAATTTTGACGTTGGCCACTTTCATAATTATGGGCTCAAATAACTATTACGATAATATATGTTTAAATAATAAAATTATCAACACAAAAATTGCAGATGTTCCTACTTCCACATATATTTCTTTTTAATATATTCTCACAAAAATATTGCATGACTATTTTCTGCTTCTCATACAGATTTCTCATAGAGATATCAGATGTTCCTACTTCCACATGCTCGAAATTAGTGCAACGAAGGCTTTCATTCCCCAGTTGCGTATTTTATTGAGACTTTGCGTCGTCCTCGAGGAAAGCGGATCTCGGTGTAATTCTAATTGTCTAGGGAGCATTCCGATCACGTAAATTACGCGTATCTCTTAGCCGTGAATTCTAATTAACAAGCGAAAATAAGATCGAAGGGAGCGCGGGAGGTGGGTTCGATTAGCCGGGGACTCTTCGTTACTAAATTCGAAACAATAAGGAAGGAAGGAAGAGAGAGAGAGAGAGAGAGAGAGAGAGAGAGAGGGAGAGAGAGAGAGAGAGAGAGAGAGGGAGAGAGAGAGAGAGAGAGAGAGAGAGAGAGAGAGAGAGAGAGAGGGTTTCATCCACGCCTGGTAATGGAACTTCGGTCGCTTTTATAAAACGGGTCGAGGCTTTCTTAAATAATGAGATACATTTAATCAGAGGATTAATGAACGCCAAAGAAGTGGAATGAATTATGAATGATATTTATTCGTCGAGTACCGAACCAACTTGGGAAATGATAATGCGGATCTTCGTCACGATCGTAATAACAACAACAACAGCGACGACTAACAGAGGGATGAAAACGAAGCAAGAAGGAAAAAAAAAGAAACGGATAAAGAACGACGATAATAAAGGTGAAAGACGAGGTGCAGGGACAATAAGAAACGTGTTCGGGAAAGCCAGACCTCGAAGGGTCGAAAGAGGGACGCTGGAACTTCACTAACCCCCCTCCGCACCCTCGCTCTCCCTCTCGGGCTCTATTTGCATAAAATCGTCGTAGTCGACGCCTTCGAAGATAATGAAATGAAACTAAACAAATAACGTGGATGCTAAACATTAATTACATTCGCCGGTGGAGAAGGGTTTCGCGAAATTAAGAGACTGCGAGGAGGCGTTCGAGGGTGGAGGGTGGTACGCGGCCGAAAATGTACCGAGGGAGGCGGCTCCCCTACGGGGGTGGCAAATTAAGAAATCGTTTAAGAAGTTTAAATCGGGCACGCAGCCAGAAAGAAAGGGGTTGGACTTCGCGGGTGATACTACTGCATTTTAAGTAACGATTGCTACCCTTCGAACTCGCCCTTCGTGCCCACGATTCGCAGTCGTATTCATAAATTCCAACTTGATGAATCGAACTCGGCGGCCAGACTGCACTTTTCAAATATTTATCGCTGAGGGTCAGATGGGAAAAGTTCGAGGCAATCGGGGGCGCAAAAGTGACCGTAGTGGAAAATGTTATGGTCTGAAAGGGGATGAGCAAGGTTTTATTCGAAATTTGGTGACTAAATAAAGAATTCTCCCTAAATATGACTCTGAACTGTCAATTATTCTTCAATAAAATAAATACTGAATGAAATCTTAGCTTTTCCATAAGTACTCACTTATTTAAATAGTCATTTAGTGTGCAAAAGTGACCATTGTGAAAAATGAAATACTCCGAAAGGGGATGAGCAAAATTTTATTCGAAATATAGCGACTAAATAAAGAATTATCCCTAAATGTGACTCTAAACATTCAATTATTCGTCAAACTTTCTTTTTGAGTGCAATGTTCAATTTTATAGTGGAACTACAGTCAGTGTAATAAGTATTCGTACAGGAACCAATTCAAAATAAAACTTCATATATGTATTTTATTAATAAATTTTAGGAGAAGGAATAATTAACCAACACTCCCACATATTTTTAGGGTAGATTTTACGTAAATTAAAGTTTATTACATTTAATGTTAACTTCTTATTTATTTTCTTATTAGTTTTTATTTTAAATCGGTTGTTGTACGAATACTTCTTGCACTGACTGTATGTGATCGTTTAGATAGAAAAATTCAGAAAGCATGTTCAATATATCAAAAACATTTATGGCATAAATATTGCAAAATAAATGAGGTAATATTACTTCGGATACAATGGAGAAATTAATAGTATCCAAGTTTAGTAAAAGAAGCTTCAACATTATGAATACATGTATTATAATTAGACTGCGGATCTTTATGCATTTATAGAAAATTTGAATGTGCAAGAACCTACAAAATGCATAAAATATGCAAGAATATAAGAAAGATTGAAAGTAAAGTTCGTGTTATAATATTTGCAAAATAAAATAAATTCTTATTTAGGTTCAATTTTTGTAGACACGTTCGCGAAGATTTTATTTTGCATAAAAATCCGCAGTCTAATTATAACGGATTAGCGATAATAAAAAAGAACTATTAATAAAATATATTCGCTAATGCACCATCCACATATCGAAACACGAACGATATAATTGATATTAATAGATTCGCACCTTTCATTAGCTATTTATTTCTATCAAGGGAGTGTCCACATACTTCCGGGGGGTGTATCGCCTAAAGAATTCAAAGCAACATAAAATTCTCCGGGCGAACTATATCCAGTATTCCAAGAACCCAACCCTCACTCAGTTTCGCGAGTTTCGGCCGGTCAGTTCCAAAAATTTCACGAGGAACTCCGAAACGATTCGCTGTCACAACACACAACGGGTGTATCGATCAACGTAAAAGCTCGAGGTTCGCAAAACTTACAGGAATTCCGTCAATTACAGTCCCGTCTTTTGGAATTCCCACCGTGTCCCTCGGATACGAAACGACGTTCCGTGACTCTCCTAATCGGTATTCATTGGAATTCGTTCCGATCCCAGATACACACGTATATATGAATACACGCACGTGCGCTGGTGTAACACACACACACACACACACACACACACACACACACACACACACACA